>NC_090450.1:171086382-171391659 GCF_031143425.1 Pleurodeles waltl
ATTTACTCAAAAGTGTACATTTCTACACAAGTGCTGTTTCTATTTAGCACTGTATATTAAGTTTGGCAGTACTACTGTAGTACTACAAAACTCACTTCCAAGTGTTGTTTGTGAACTAGGCCCTGTGGCTTTTGAGAAGGATGCAAGTATTGTCACATTTCTAGGACCAAGGAGTATATCTAATGCTTGTGAAGCTTGCAGTAGCTACAGAAGTTGCCAATCTCAGAGCAAATACACTCCAAACCAGAAAGACATGTGCTCCAGGTTTGCAACAGTGTTAAAAATCTAGATGCGCAGAAGAAGCGCCAAAGTTGTCATTATTTACGAAAAATACACACACATTATTTTTTGATGGGCCTAAAGTTTTTTTTATCTATATATAAATCATATAATAAATGTAATAATATCACATTAGTGCCAAAACATTGTTATGAAATTTACTCATAAAACCAAGCAGATAAAGAAAAATACAAGGAAATGCAAATTCATACAGAGCATATAATGACCAGTCAAACACAAAAATAAGAACTACATCAGAAATAGAGTAATACAAGTAATTATATATTATGAATATAAGTTTATGAATGAATTACACACCCAACTGACCGCAGAAGTCTCTGACTTAATTTTAATACCCGATGGGTATCTCTGTGTGTTGTTACTTTTTTATTGTATGGTGTATTCTTCTGGGTGGAATCATGGGTTTCATGACAGTCGTTCTCGTGTTTCATGTGTGTCACTGTGAATTTAGGTGTGGCTTGGTGTGCTGTATGCAGTACTATGTTTGTGAATGCATGTTTACTAGTAATGTGCTTTTTCTGCTGTTTAGGTGTACTGAGAAAATTTGTTGAGAGCTGTAGTGTAGAGTATAGTAGATGGAACATTTTGGTATAGTGTTCTTCTGAGACACAGGCTATGGAGACACATACTGGAGGGAAGATACAATTAAGGGCAACATAGATAGACTAGGACAGAAGGAGGCCCATACAAAAGAGACCCACTGAGACAGGAACATAGGAAATAATGGAGAGTGAGACAAACACACAGAAGGACACTGGGCAGACACAGAGACTGGGATACGCAGAAAGACAGACATGGAGAGGTATGAGAAGATACAGATGTGTATACGTAGACACAGAAAGCTGAAAACAGCGAAAATTTGTCATGAGATACAGAAGACACAGATGTGGGGGAACAAACTCTTGGAGATGCAGACTTGGAAAGGCACTGACATAGACAGTGATGTGGAGGCGTAAGAGGACAATGGGCAAGCATGGACCATTGTGGGGAAAGTGCATTTTACAGGGAGACAAGGTAAGAAAGATACACAGTGAGACTTGAACACTGAGAAAGACTTATTATGCTCATCCTGTCTAACTGGCTCCAGGCTACAGTAAACCTCACATGCATGTGGAACTTAACATAAAATATTTATAAGAAGCAGAACAATGGTGTTGTATGGCATACCATAGTGACTGTTGGTTTTAAGGGAAACTATAGGTTGGGGAGCACAATTCTGTGTAAGTATGTTGTGGAGTTTAGCTATCAACTCTAGTGTGTCTTACATTGTGCATAGCAGATTTGTGGTGCTTTATATATGTGTAATTAATGTACTACGTTCAATGTGAGGTGGTATTTGTGTGGTTTGCTGCCATTATGTGGTGTGTCCATGAGTGACTGAGAGGCTGTGTTCCTCGATTTTCTTTGGAGTTGGGGGTTGGAGTCTGATTTTGATTTTATTGATTGATTAATGTTATTTATTTGAAGGCACATTGGTCACCAAAATAGTTTCAGAACACTTAGAAACAAAAGAAAATGGCAGGAGGGAACATCAGACCAAACTGTGAAGCAAACGTCTACTAGACATGAGTGGGATTTCAGGGGTTTCTACAAGTGTTTTGTAGGTCAGTGTTACTCTGTTGCAGTGGCAGGCTGTTCCAGGTTTTGAATTTCAGTAGACCCACTCATGCACATATTTGTCATTGCAGAGACTTTCAGAAGTAACATGCTTTTTGAGCAAAGATTACTGCGGTCAGAAGATAGGGACAAAAGCAACAGAGCAGACTTGATTGTTCTTGCATTTAAAATACTTTATGCACAATACAAAGACATTTGCTATGTGTTTGTTTCTCTACTGGGAGCCAATGGAGGCAACTCCATGCCAGAGACTCACAATCTCATATTTTTAGAAGGTAAAACAATGCGGAATAGCAGTATTTTTGAAGATATACAGGTTTTCCCAGTGTTCTTTGTTGTTTCCAGCTAGCAGGACCTCAATTTTACTGGTTCTTTGTTGTATGTCTATTGTTGTACTGCCTCCAAGGAGCTGTGTATGTTGCCCAGTGAATCCGATGATTGATTGATTGTTCAATTGGGTAACGAATGGTGCACCATCCGATCACATGGGGATTGCCCTGTCTATCTCCACGACAAAGAGGAGAATGACTGGACAAATTCTGGGATCGATAATTTGCTCCACATGTGGAACTGCAGTAACTTATTAGATCTTGTGATATCTATAGAAAATGGTAGTACGTTTAGCAAAAACTTAGCAAAATAGTGATCTGATCAAATCTGGGGAATAATTTCCACACCATGCTCAAACTCACTAGGACCATAAAGTAGTTCCAGCTTATGGCCTTTCAGGTGGGACCTCTCACGCACTGCCAGAGCTCCAAACAGATTACCCCCCAAATTAATGTGCAAGCGACTTGATTCAAAGCAGGTTCTCCCAGACATTAAAGTCTTCTAACACTATAAAGTTACAGTGTGAACCTGGAAAGGCAGAAGGAGATCCATGAAGGAATCCGTAAAAGATCCCACTGGGACAGAAGGACATTAGCAAAGGAAACCACTCATTACAACTACTACCTCTGATGTAATATTGAACCATAAAACCTATGGAGCAGAGAACTCTGCCAGCAAAATGTCTCTGATGGTGTAAGTTGCTGTCACTTTAATAGCCACTACTCAGCTGCATTAATTGGGGTGTAGGCGATGCAACATGGTAAAGACATCTGGGAAAAGCCAAAGGCAAATTGCAAGCACAAAACTTGCACAAATCATCGGCATACACACCTAGCTTGCAAGTTTTCATAATGCATACGAGTAACATTTTACAAAGTATTTGTGCACTATCTTGCGAGTCTTGAGGAAGGAAGACTACCAAGAGCTTGCACAGTGTTCATTGTGCCTGGCAAAGGTAATTGTGAACACCAGTGCACATCTGCGAACTGCAAATCAATACTTCATATTTGCAAAGTCCGCTGCACTTGCAATGCAAATGGAATGCATTTGGCACTATAGAGAATAATGCATAAAGCATAGGGCCTTATAATGAGTCCAGAGGAAAACACCAAATCTGGTGTAAATGTGTTTTTTTGTCTGATTTAACAGAGTGGGTCCTGAACATGTATGGACCACAATTTTTCCCTAGTCACATTCTGCCTGGCAATGCATGCCAAAATATATGCGGGGAATAAGTACATCCTTCGAGTTTTGCAGCTCCAGACAAGGGAACACACGTGGTTTAACCACTCAGTAGAGCTAATGTCACATGCTGTCCCTCATTCCAACCTTTAAAACTCAGAATGGGGAGGTTATTTAGCCTTTGGTTAAAACCCCAAGGTGTGGTAACATTTTATTCCCCGAGGTGTTATTATTTTCTGATATTTCCAAGCAACCGAGGACCTTAATTTATACCACTAATACTTTGGACCTCCTATGATTTTACACAATGTTACACATAAAATATACTGATTTGTTAATCTCTGAAAAAATAAAGGCCTATGAAAGAGCACTTCCAAAATGAGTACGACGATGTATCTGGTTTATTTCCAACCCTGACAGCAAAAAACGTGTTTCCTTAACACTTCAATACTGAGATGTAAATCGCCTCATTTGTACTTTTAGTTAAACTTATGCATATAAAACATTTGTACATTTTATAAAGTAAGAAGTAGATGTTTTACATCCTTGTATTTTTAAGAAACCTCTTTTGTAATTTTCTCCTTTCACTCTTCAGTGTGCCACTAGAGTCGTTAGTTTCACGTTACAAAATGTTAACATTTTGCTTTCTGATAAAAATAAACACAGCATGCAAAAGAACTAAAAACAAATAACATTAGTTTGTTCACTGTGTTTACCGTTTAATTACACTTAACAAATGACTATCCAAGACAGACCTGTGTACGGAAAGGCTACAAGAGAAAGGCAGCATTATTTTCCTGTAACTCTTCCCTTCTTTATGGTCTGTATTGACTACGCAGCACTAGAGAGGGGCTTTGGCTCCACCCACATATTAGAAGCCAGAAGTACATGTTTTGATTGGACAGAAGTTGTTTGCTTCCGCAAAAAGTGCTTGTCCTCCATGCAACTGTTATCATTTTGCTGATTTATTCAGCTTCCTGTGCTCGAACGTTCAAGAACACCCATGACATTGGAAAGCTATTAAACATAGATAAATTATGTTGTGTTTCTTTGACAGAAGCACTGATGGGAGGGGGGCAGTCATTAACCTACATGCTGAACAAGAGGCCATCTTGACGTTTATAACTAATAATGGGAAAGTATGTTTTTAAATTGGCGCTTATTGTGAAATTTGTGCTGGATTTCAAAGGGGGTATGTAGTGAGTATCATGCTGGATTCGAGATGCATGGCACGGTTTGGTGTCTGGGTTTGGGGATTCATATCAGATGTGGTCTCTTTTTCGAGATTGACGCTTGGTGACTTAGCACTCCTGATCACTGTAGGTCTACAATATTTTCAAATCCCTTTGGTTGTTATTAAAGTTCATTTAGATTTTGGAATGAGGTGGAGGGGCAATTGGCATGTGACACAAGAATCCACAGATATATGTTGTTGGGATTACGTAGATTGAACATAACATTACATGTGAGTTTCCACTTGTAGGCTTTTTTTTTGGCATGATATAATTCACATGATGACACAAGATGTAGAGTCTCTTATGGGGAATACGTATAAGATGAATTAAATGGTTGTTCTCTCTGTTTTCTTAGCCCTGATAAAGTTGAAGGGCAAGACGCCCAATCAACAAAATATTGGACTCCAGACCATAATGGAATTGTGATTCTCATTTGAGATATCTTATGTATTGGCATATTACCAGCGTGTGCTTAAGGCTTTAATTCTACATGGATTTTAGGTCTGGCTTGGCAGTGCAGCTGTCACCTGGCCATTAACCTTCATCAACGTTAGTCTAAAGTGCTTCAAACGACATCCATTCCTGTGCTATTTACTTGTAATGCTTCACATTGCCATACAACTTTCCTTTGAAGCCATACCTGTTGGCATTGCAAATGCTAGTCTATTGACTGAGGGAGTGCTAAAGCACCTCCCACACCCTTACTTCCCGTGTCACTTACACTGAACATACTCTGAAGCACTGGGATTCAGGAAAACAAGTTGAATACTGATGTTGGTGACCGCTCCGTTAGCTTGAGTGTAACTGTAAGAACCGTACCACGTGATGCATACAGAAGCTTCGTCTGCTCCTAGCAAGTAGCACAGCAGCTGCACAAGGATTAGGGCACGGAGAGTAGAGCATTTTCAAAAGATGTTGGAAATCCCTGGTGTTAGTCCTCTATATCTGTCATTGTGTATTCAAGCAGCCCCACAAATTCTCACACATCTCAGGTTATAAAAGTGCATTACATATCTTTCCCACATCATCAGAATGATCGTCATGCAATCAGAACTAGCATTGGTAGCAGTGGGGCTGATCAAAAAGTGCCTAGTGATGACTGTTAACATTTGTATAATAGATACACTTGTTACTTCCAGCATGTAGAAATGACAAATTAGCATAACATAACAATTTCCTAAAATTTGTTTCTAAAGTATAAATCAAAGGATTTGTGCAGACCCATGCTGAGATGGACATAGATGCCATTAGGGTACCAGTTGTTGGATTTGAAATAATTTGGCTTTGTTGATTGAAATCTAAGGCAGACTGGCTAACAAACAGCAGAAAACATACTTTAATACATGTGTAGTAAATCATATCCTCGTGTGTTGTTACAGTGAAAGAATAAAAATATGTTTTTACTGTTACAAAAAAAATGATGCAGCACGGTGCATGACCTAAGGCTGGACAATTCAAGAAATCTCAAACTGTACTGTCAGCTATAAATGGTTAACCTAATCCAGGTATTACAATACATGGAATAAAACAAGATTTGCTTTTTTCCGTACACATTTTTTAGGGTTGAGCCTGCGAGTGCATGCACTAGTGCATGTGTCTCCCTTGCAAGACTCTGTTGTGTTTAGTAAAGGGCATGGAGCTCGTCTGTGGTTCACCATTTTTTGGTTTGCGTGGCATTCTTCTCTTGATTCCAGTAATTCGACAAAGCACGCCTGGCATAGTTTTCGTTCCTCTGTGTGGAGCAGGGTTCAAGAACTAATTAATTCAACTTAATTAGTGTGCGTCTGCTGCTCCTGACATAATCAAGGTACTATTTTGTTCTTTATAACTTCTAGTGCCCTACAAAAAGAAGGCTTGTGATTGGAAAAACTTGCACTGCAGGACAAACAAAATTGCAAAGTTTTATTGTTTATAGTTAACTTTCTTTTATTTTGCCCTGTCACATTTTGTCAATTTCCACTCATGTTTTCTTCTCCAGTCCAATCTGCCCCACTCCAATTCAAAACAATATGCCCCACTCCAACCCAAAACAATATTCCCCACTCCAATCCTAAACAATATGCCCTACTCCAATATGCCCAAATCCAAAATAATCTGCCCCACTCCAATCTGCTGCACTCCAATCCAAAACAATCTGCCTGACTCAAATCTGCCCCACTGCAATCCAAAAGAATCTGCCCCCACTCTAATCCGCCCACTCCCATTGGCCCCACTTCAATCCACTCCAATAAAAAACAGTCTACCCCACTCCAATCCAAAGCAATATGGCCCACTCTAATTCAATCCACCTCACCTCAATCCAATCTACCCTACTTCATCCTAATTCACCCCTCCAATGCATCCCACTCCCATCCAAACAACCCCACACCAAACAAATCCACCCTACTCTAATCCACCCTAATACAATCTGCCCCACTCCAATCTAAAACATTCTGCCCCACTCCAATCCAAAACAATCTGCCCACTCCAACCTGCCACACTCCAATCAATTTCATCCTGCTCCACTACATTCTGTCCCACTTTAATACAAAACAACCTGCCCCACTCTAATCAAGTCCACCCCACCTCACCCCAATCCAACACACTCCATCCTAATTCACCCCACTCCAGTCTACCCTCCTGCAGCCCAGTCCACCCCACACTAATCCTATTGAATCCACCCCACAGCTGTCCAATCCAAACTACCCCACTCCATTCCATACATCACAATCCATACTGCTCACCCCAACCCACCACACCCCAGTCCAGTCAGCCCCACTGCAGTCCCATTCACACTACTCCAATACAGCCCACCACCCTACTCCAATCCAAACCACCCAACTCCAGTCATCCCACACACTCCAATCATCCCACTCCAGTCCAGTCCAATCCAACCCACCTTATTCCAATCAAATCCACCTACTCCAATCAAGTGTATTGCTACCCAATCCACCTCACTCAAATACAGTCAACTCTACTCCAGTACAATCCACTTTAACCCCCCCCCCCCACTCAATCCAATCTGGTCCACATTAATCCAGGAAATACTGAAATACAATCCTCCATCAGAAAATGGTTCCTAGTTTAAGGAATCCTGATGATTTACAGTAAATAAAAAAGAAGAAAAAGAGAAACAAAAATAAAAAGAGCAATAAGAAGTCAACTGAAATAGTTGGTGAAAAAAATAGACAAAAAAACAAAAAATTAAAAGAAAAGAATAAGCCAACAAACCCAGTCACAAATACCCCACCCAATGATGTAAACACTTACATATTTATTTCAAAATACAATAAATATTTCAAATCGTCATGGCAGGGTATTGGGTAAAGTTTTCAATAAGCAATTATCGCGCCTGGGTTAAACCTCATTGGCTACGATACGGTCACTATGCAAAGCCACATTAATCCACCCTACTCCAATAAATCCACCCCACCCCACTCCAATCAATTCCACCCCACTCCAATCCAATCCACCACAATCCAATCCACCCCAATCCAGTCCACCCCACTCCAGTCCAGCCTAACCCTATCCAATCCACTCCATCACACTCAGTCAATATGCCCCATCACACCCTAATCCACCCCACTCAGTCCAATCCACCTCACTCTACTCCACTCAGATACATCCAGCTCTGGTCCACCCCACCCATTCCACACCAATCCACCCTACTTCAGTCCCCCCACCCCATGCCAATCCAGTCTACCTCACCTCAATGCAATCCACCTGAGTCCAATCCATCCCAGTCTAGTCCACCTCACCACAATCCAATACACCACACCCCAATCCAATCCACCCTACTCCAATCAATCCACCCCACTCCAATACAGTCCACTCCACTCCAGTCCAATCCACCACAATCCAATCCACCCCAGTCCACTCCGCCCCACACCAATCCACCTCACGTTGCTTCAGTCCACTACACTTTACCCCAATCCAACCCACCCCATCCCAGTTCAGTCCACTGCACTCCAATCCAATCCATCCAGCCTACTCCGCTCCAACACAATCCACTGCAATCCACCTCACCCTACCTATCCCAGTTCAGTCCACCCACTCCAATCCAATTCACCCACTCCAATCCACCCCACCTCCATGCAATGCAACCCTTTCCAATCTGCTCCAGTCCACCCCAATCCAGTCCACCACTCCACACTACAATCCATTCCACCCCACCCAATCCAATCTGCTCCACCCACCCCAATCCATCCAGCCCCATCTCTACTATTTAATCCACCACACTTAAATCCATCCCAATCCCATTCACCTCACCCCATTTAAATCCACCCCATTACAGTCCACTGCACTCCACTCAAGCTACCCCAATCCAATCAACCCCATTCTACTCCAATCCACCCCACTACCTCAATTCACTGTAACTCACTCCACCCTGTTCCACTCCACTCTACAACACTCTCTGCCATTGAATTCTCCTCCCATCTACTCAACCCTGTGGCACTCTAATACTCCTACTCCACTCTAGAACATTCAGACAAATCCACTCTATGACACTCTACTTCCCAACTCCACTCTGACACTCCACACCACTAACCTTTAGCCATGCTGAACAGGAGCCACACTGATGTACAACATGGCAAAACAAAACCAAATGGTCTTGTATAGGTGAGATCTATTGGATTTGCCAATACTTGCTTGTTAATTGCCTCTATAGTCTCACTCAAAGTGTTACACATGATGTCAATCATAGACCCAGTAAACCAAAGAAATGTCACTCGTGCATAATGAAATACGTGGCAGTTATGTGTTTATGGCGATGATTGGTACAAGTTTTGGCTGTGCTGTCAGGCAGACCGAGTAAAGTGGCTCAAGAATTGCCAAGTCAACTGGAGGAGGTTGTCCACAGCCAACAAGTTTATGGAATGAAAAAGGTAGTACAAATCAGAAAAGAAAATTGGGATAAACCAGCTCTGCGAAAACTGATGATATCAAATGAGACTGAAAGATCGAGCAAAAAGCCACACGACATTGTCACTTATCTCTTGATCTAATCAATACTTCAAAGGCATCACCTAAATCTGGTCCTGTCAGCCTTTGGAGCCCTAGCAATGGGACAGATGACTCGCCTTGCCTCATTTAACCGTGGCGGAAGTGCTGTGTGTCCGATGCTGGACTATTGGTACTCTCACTGCCGAGCAACTGCTGTCATTCAGTGGCAGATGTGCACCCGGTCTAGGGCAGGTCTTCTAAAACCTTGTCTGGCATTTTTATTTTCTGCCTTAACCTCACTGCACAGCATCTGAGACGGGAAAAATAATCAATGTCCCAGACGCAGAGGGAGAAATCTTCATACGCATCTGGGACGCTGATGGTTTGTTTTTACAAACATATCTGTTTGTCGTCTATGGAAAACAAAAAAAATGCAGCTGTGTCAGGCAAGTCGTGATGGCGGAAGCATACTTAGTGGTAGAGGTTTGATGCGCTCGGGCCGGACCAGGCATTTCCCGGTGGGATGGAGTCCCCGAAGTCCTGTCTAGAAAAGCCCAGGACCGCTCCTGGTGTCTCTGTCACGTTGCCAAGCCCAGTCACAAAAGAAACAGAGAGGTTTCAGGAGAGAAAGAGACGGGTTGAATAAAGAGGTTCGAGAGGGATTAAATACATGAACGTCAATTCGCCGAAATGCTAGGCATAGCCCACACAACATGTTTTTTTGTGAAAGGGAATGACAGATGCAAGTAGCCACTCCTGTTTGAGCCCTTCAACCACACTATCGTTATTGCGTCTTGAAAGCCAGATGAAAACGCAGGCTAAATTAATAGTTGCGTTTGTGGGAGCGTGACTGACCATAGGCAAAGTTAAATTTGGACTGCGTGACTTTTTGAACACAAACTTCATGATTTTTTTTTCACACCGTTACAAATTTGTGTTCAATTTCCTTTTCATCCTCCCCTGCCCAGCGGATAACATACATAATATGCGGCCAATATTTTTTGGGGGCATTAAGACAAGATGTCATAGTAACAAACCAAATACACAAAGGAGCAACGGGGCTGACCCGTTGATAGTTCAGGTTAACACTTTTCAGTGCGAACATGTTTTTTTAAGCTAGCGTGCTGCAGATGTGCTCACGTGCCATTCCGTCAGCTGCAGCGTGTCGATGTACTGCGCATGCGGAGCGCGGGCTGCGGCCTGGGGCGTCGAGGGGGACTGACAGCGGTCTGTGCATGAAACCACATTGCTGAAACTGCCTTTTCACCCAGTTCTGTGTACACACAATGTATCCGCTGAAGAATGCGCTTGCTGCCTGGCGACTGTCAAACTGCTCTTATCTGCGGCATACAAACCTTGGATTGTGCTACAATCTCAAATAGGCCTCTGAAAATATCGCGGATCCCGTTGACGAAGTTTGTGCTGTGACTCAGAGGAGTAACGCTGGCCACAAGGCGCTGGGGGCACCAAAGCCTTCGTGGGGTTGCGGGGGTGGTGTGTGTGTGTGTGTGTGTGGGGGGGGGGGGGGGGGGGGGGAGGCGGTCAGTCAGTCCAAGGCCAACGTATATCTGACGTGGACTTTCGACTAATTCCGCTTGGAGAACGCCGGCTCTGTGAGCTATTTGTGTGATCTTCCTCCTGGCCTACTCCACAAACTCAGAAGTAGACCAGGAGTACTAAGAGTGTAAATCACACCTGTTCATAGAAAACTCAATGACTCAGACAATGCATTTATGTGAAGTGTTACTTACTACAAAATTGCTTCCCCATTGAATGTAATTACCCCTGCGAGCTCAGGCACAAAACAGAAGATGGATGTCACAAGAGCATGATTCTGTAACTGTTGCATTTTCCCATTGGGCCGAACACTCAGGGCCTGCTTTTAAAGAAGGATGCGTTGTCATGTCTATCCGTGGGTGGTGTAACTTTGTCAGTGAGATTATGGTCAGTGAGCCTGAGATTTGCCAACAGTGATTGCAGTGTACCCAAGTTAATGCTCTGGTTTCCTTTTATTTAGCCGAATGCTAATGAGGTTGTCATTATGCAAGCAAAATATATTTTGCGCTTACAAGTTGAAGCAAGTGCAGCGCAAAATTGATTTTTCAGCATGGAGCTTCAGTCCTACAGTTCTACAGAGGAGGAACACAACTTAGTAGTAACAACACAAACACTCATACAAAGTCAGATCTATTAATATAGCATAATATGGCATTGCATGAAATCCTTGCGCCAATTGAATCCCAGAACAAGCAAATGGCAAGCAGAATATCGCATGTTATTCCCAGCTATGACACATTTAATTAAAAAAAACATGCACGTTTTACATGGTTGCCACTGTGTAGAATTTGCACTGGAAGGTGTACCTCAAGCACAAATTTCACTTAAAAAACAATGACTTGACTGCACCAAAGGTCAATGCTTAGCATCGCGTAAAACATTTTTGACTGCTGTTCATGCCTCTTTGTAAATATGTCTCTGTAATACTCTTCCTCTTGAACAATGTAGTGCTGTAGATTCACCTCATTGCTTCGCTGCATGAAGTTTAGTAAATTGGAACCCACAGAGATGATGCACTGAGCAGTAGATGGGGTACTTTTGAAGTTGGGAAGGTTGAAGTTTGGAGAGATTCAGAAGAGTAAAAGTACTGTTTTGAAGAGTAACCAACAGAAACAATGTTGAGGCTTCAATCTGTCCAAGAATTTGTGTACATTATGATGTACAAAAAACAGCGCACTCCCAACCAATACCAAAGCAGAAGTGATATGGGCAATCAGACTGCGGCATCCATGCCTACACTACCACCCGCTATCTGCCGATAAAGCTCCAAACAATAAGAATAAGGTGGCCGTATACTCTGCACAATTTTTACATGGCCTGGTGGAAAGATGCCACTCCGACATGCTGTCACAGATCTAGTGGTAGTTCCTAAATTTGTCCTTCGGCAAAGTTCAAGGAATCCCCTGGATTTCTCCCAGCCTGCTGCACATGGCCACTTCTCAAGGGGGTATCTCCATATATTCCCTGAGCCCCCAGGGCTAGTGGAAATTGCTGTTGTCAGTCCAGCAACCTGAGGTATCATGGGAAGCCTTAAACATTTGCTGGGGTATGCACAAAGCCTCTGACAAAAGAGGTATTCTGCTCAATCGGGGTTTGCATGATACTCGCAAACAATTCGACGGATTCTCATTTTATCTGGGGTTTGGAGGGAGGATGTGCTTGCGTACCCTAGAAATGCAAAGATTAATTGGCACTCGTGTATGGAGGAATCCCAGGAATATTTGACTTCTCAAAGGGCTGGAGATCCTTGCAGGTTTCTTTTTCTGCCAAGTGGCGCTGCAGGGCCGCTAAAAAACATCTTAATCTGCATGCTGACGTCTGCCAGCCCTGGAGTACTCCGACCACAGCCTAGTTAGTCCTGTAACATAGTACAGTTACATATAATATCCATGGCAAGGGAATGGTGTAGTGTAGTGGGGTTTAAAGCAGCGCCTCTGAGCAGGTCGGTCTACATGAAAGTTCTTTGTCACTTGTAGGTAACAATATCCTTTGCCAATGTAGCAGCCCATTAGACTCTGAAACGTATTAGCAACAGGTTCCAATGCTAGTACAATGGAATATATGTACGTCTGCTTGTGTTTATGTGTGTGAGTGAGTGTATCGACTTTTTTTCTGCCTTAAAACGCATCGCACGCTAACAGTGTGATGTATTCTACTGAACTGAGTGAATGTGTTCTGGCTGAAAGGTTTATGTGGTCTGCTTGAAATCAGATTTACAAAAAACAGAATGGACCTTATTCTGAAAGTTATTTGTGCATGCAAGTCGTAATTACACATAGAAATATCTCTATTCATGAGAGACAATCATTTAAAAAAAAAATCAGAGCCATCCGTTTTGCATGTTTATGGTTATTTTCACACAAATATGTTTTTGTCCGGAAATCTACAATCAGGTTTGAAAAGGGCGCAGGAAATGGTTAATACAGGGTGCCAAGTCCCTTTTAGTAAACACTCACAAACTCCCATGTTTGTTAGTGTTCTCTAACTCCTCTCCAGATCCCTCCACACCCAGTTCTCCAGCTACCTCCACACCAGTGTTTTCCATTGCCTCTGGTTTATCTTGCAAGAACAAAATGTAAGCACACATACTCGTGTGCAGAAATAGAATTCACCAAAGGTTTTTAGGAGTGCTCCTTGAAACCTGTGACTTAAGCACATTTAAAGATATAACCTGAAAAATCATGTGATGTCCAAAAGTAAATACATCTATATCCATGTGGTATTGTTGCTGGGCCTGGCCTTTTTTGCAGGGTCATCCCCAAATGTTTTGCCTTTCTCCTCCCTTTTTTATGACCCTCTTTTTGTTGGCTATAGGACTGTGGGCACTCCACCACTGCTAATCAGTGCAAAAGTGCATGTGCTCTATTCCCTAAAACTTGCTATAATTGGCTCACACCTGTTTGGCTTCGTTAATTTACCTGTAAGGCCCTTGTAAAATGGTATACCATATACCCAGGACCTGTAAATGAAATGCTACTAGTGGGCCTGCAGCTCAGATTGTGCCACCCAGAGGAGTAGCCTTTCAAGCTTGTCTCAGAGACTGCATGCACAGTTTACTGATACACTGACTTGGTAAGTCAAACTACTTGCCAAGGACTATACTCCCTTTTTGCTACTCACAAGTCACCCCTAAGGAAGGCCATAGATAGCCCTATCAACAGGGTGCTGTGTATGTAAAAGGTAGGACATGTCTCTTTATGTACTACATGTGCTAGTAGTGACAAACAGCCTATTTAGATTCTCACTACTGTGAGTGTTGCTCTTCTCATAGGATTGCATTGGAAATGTCCTAACATATGTCTAAGTGATATCTTATGATCTATGAGGAGTAGTGTGGGCATGTTTAGTATGTTTGGAATGGTAGTGAGAAATCCTGCTTATTGGTGTAGGTGGATTTTTTATTACCACAGCAGAAATGTCACTTTTAAAAAGTGGGCATTTCTTTGTGCTTATAACTCAAGTGCTTTTGCAAGCTGACTCAAAGCCACGCCTGGGGCAGAGTGACAGCTCCACTTGGCTCATACTTTCTAGACAGCCATCGCACAGGCAGGGCTGGGTGTGACAGAAGAGGCATCTGCATATTCATAGTCTTCCTGGGCTAGGGAGCGGGAGGGTCAATCACACCTTACAGGTGACTAGGCTGTATCCTTCCCTCAGACAATGGACTGATTACCCCTTCCGATGCCTGGAGACAGGGCTGGGTTGAAAGGGTATTGTGCTTGACTTGAAAGGACTCCTTTGAAGTTACCATCTGAACAAAGGAATTTCTAAGTATAAGTAGAGGGGCTGTAGCCCCCTGACTTTGAGAGCACTTTTGGAGTGAGGACTGAACCTCTGCCTGAGGGGCTACTGGAGTGCACAAAGGACTCACCTGGACTGCTTTTCTTTTGTTGCCTTGCTGCCTGGAATCTGCTAGGGGGCCCAAAGGACTCAACTGGATTGCATTTCGGTATGTTTCCCTGCTGCTAGCTGCTTCCTGATTCTGGACTGCTGAGGCATTGCTGTTTTGTAAGGGTGAACTGCCTTTCCTGCTGGTCCCCTGCCTGGATATGCTGGCTTACCAGTCTACGGCCCACTG
This sequence comes from Pleurodeles waltl, assembly GCF_031143425.1. Classification (NCBI taxonomy): domain Eukaryota; kingdom Metazoa; phylum Chordata; class Amphibia; order Caudata; family Salamandridae; genus Pleurodeles; species Pleurodeles waltl. The sequence continues at coordinate 171,101,605 of NC_090450.1, forward strand.
CCTGTGCCCCCTCTCAGTGTTCTCCAGGAGCAGATGGGAGGGCCACTGCTCCCTCAGAGTTCCCATGCCTGTGAGATTCTGGGGTTGAGCACGCTGGGCTTTGCAAAAGAGGAAAAACACAGCAAGTGCTTTTTATCGTGTGGAGCGCTGAGTACTTTCCTGCTCCTCAGCACACGTTGAGCTCTATATTTGTCATCTAAGGACAGCGCTATTCTCATTGTGAGTGCTTCACCCCCCCTGGTTCTTTTCTTTTGGTGTGCTTCTGACGCGTAAAGGGCACTCCACCTGGACTAGTGCGTGGTGACAACTCTGTTCTGCCTCCAGGGCAGCGCCGACCGTGTTTACACTATACGGTCCCCAAGGAAAGGGGGAGTGCAACATGTGTCACCAGAGAAAGGCTCTGTCCCACAGGACCTTCATCTGGACTGGGAACTTCGTGTCCACCCGTATTGAATTTCTCTTAGCAACCCCCCATCCAACACAACAGACACTGTAGAGAGGTTGCAAAGACCAGAAGACCGCCTCTAACCTTCCAGTGCTGGGAGAGTCTCAGATTGCCCAGGGATGCTGCACGGCAGCTGTAAAAGCTGCCCAGCGCCCAGGCTCACCCCTCCTCTGACGGAACCTTCCCATGCTGCCTGGCCCTGGGGTAGAAGCCACGTGAGCCTCTAAGGGGTGTTGCTGGACACAAAGAAGATGCCAGTGACATGACCACCGCACCATGAGGACCCCCTTAGACCGACCACCTGCCTTTCACAAAACTACCACTGCAGGAGGATGGAGATCGCACCTCAGAGGTATTTTCAATTCAGTGTGCGGCCAAGACACGTCGGGATACCAGGGTGGACATCGCAAGCCTGCCGATGACCTATATGCCTCAGTGCTGTGACGGGGGAAGCTCATGAAGAGGGCCTCCACCACATGGATTCGCCGCAGGCCTGCAAAAGTCTGTGAGAAGGTAGCAGAGTTTAGAAACTGCACAGGTACTCATTTAGCCTTTTTGTACCCCTGATAGCCTGAAAGCAATGCATTGGAACCAACAGAAGTGCAGGTCGCTGTATCTAGGTGCCACCTGCACATAGATATAGCAAACCTTTGTTGTTTCACAAGTCTTTCTACTGTCTTTCATGTTCTTGGGGTGATAGCTGGATCACTGACCGCATTTTATACCCTGATGTCCAGCACCCAGCCTCCTATGCTTATGCTGATGTTTGGTGGTCTAGATACTTCGCCCCACTATTTTATATCCTGATGCTATAAGCCATGTAGTTTGTGCCTTACCTTGATGGGTTATTAGGTCCATCATGATAATTGCATTAGATGCACAGTAATACTTTTGTCATGATGTTTGGCAATCTAATCATAGTTTCCGTACTACACTCCTGGTTCTGTTTATGACAATTACCATGTGACAAGATAATCACTGAGTCATTGCTCAATGATTTATGCACAATATACCTTGTATTTTTATATAATATTGTGTGGAGTATCTTTTGTGGTATATTTTATTGTGTCACTGGTGTGTGTGTGTTGTGCAGATGCTTTACACATGACCTCTGTGATAAGCCTGACTGCTCGTACCAAGCTAAGAAGGGGGTGAGCAGGGGTTTTCTTGGGGTGTAACCCCTTTACCCTGACTAGAGTAGCTGTTTCTGCCTGGCTTAGGTGCCTACTCTAGCCAACCAGGAACTCAATTTTTAACAGTTGTAAATTTTTGAGTACAGATTTATTTGTTTTCTGTAACTTAGGCCCTACACTAGGAGCAGGTGGTAATCGCTTCATGTTTCGTCAATGGAAGTAGCGTGTGTTGTGTTTCCTTTGTTTTCCCTTGTCCTTCTATGTGTGTGTGGTTAGAGAGAAGTATGAGTGCATGGCCTACCCTCTTTCAAACATTTAGATGGACCTGCCACTGTTTCTCCAGTGCTGCTAATGAGGAGGGAAATACAACAGAGTCACTTCCACAATGACTGCGAATCTCAAAACTTAACTATCAAGTGAACAATGTATTTATTGTGGGGTGTAACACACCCAAAACCCCCAGAAGCTTTGCCTCTGCTACTGTGCCTCCACAGTTCCATTCAAGTCGAGGCTTCTGCCAGAGTGGGGCTGGTTTGAACAGTTTTGCCTTGGCTGATTTTGGGTTTCCAGTTTGTCAGCATGCTACTCTAAATTTTGCCACTCATCCAGGGAAGGAAAGACACTGAGAGTCCCCCAAGTGTTGCAGGACAGGATAGTTTACTATTCTCAAGACGTCATGCGATATCTGAGAAGCATGTCTGTACGTGTGCAGTGCATGGCTACCCACATGCTATGTGCACCGGGGAATTGATATTAATTGGAAACCAATTTTTCCATAACATCAGACATTTGCAAGTGGCAATATCTCTTTGAAGGTACAGACAAAGCAATCCAGGCCTTTTCAATAATGTATTTGTCGTATGCTTTTAACATATGTTGTGGACTGGGGTGCGTGGCCGACTGGCGAAGTTGGTGGTAGCATAATCTCCAAACTCCCGGGCCCAGTTGTGAATCCACTGTCCTGAAGGTGCATCAGAGCTAATTGCGGCACCACATGTAGCCCCGAGTGACCCCAACACACCACTGGCTGAAACAAAGGGCAGAGAAATGCCTATGAGGATGCGATTCCTCACCCGAGGCTGACTGCCAGCACACCCTGGTCTTAGGCCCTGGTGGCGGGATCTGGACCGATTCGAAAGGACAACCTGTTGGGGCCTTGTGGTGCGGTGACCTGGCTTGGTGTTGCGATGAGCGTCTGGTGAGGAGGTAGCCTCCTGGGACCTCATTGATCGTGGACGGAGCATTGGATTATTTCTCTGGCCAGCCGGGGCCACGAAGATTTCGAGAGTGGCGGCGCGGGAGTTGCTGCTGACTTGGTTGATGCCCGAGCAGCCGCATTGATGCAAGGTTGCATTAATGTGGGCGGGGCTGCTCCCTGAGCATATCGGACTCTAGGCCTAAGAAGTGCATCATGGCTTACTTGGAGGGGGAGAGCAGAGGAGGACAACCCATGGGAGAACCCTGGGACAATATACCTGCTGTCCTCAGGGGCTTGCTGCTGTGTTTTGCACGTGGACCCACCCTGAGGTGAGGTTCCTGCCCCCTGGGGAAATCCTACTAGGTCAGACCAGACATACTAAGGCCCCCCCTGGGTACTGAAAGACTACAGAGCAATATCCAGGTGCATCTGCAGAGATTCTAGTTAGGCAGACAGCGGCCGGCCTGACCTGCTGGGGGCCCTTCAGCGGGGCTGCAGCATTGGAAGGGGGTACCACATAGACACAGACCTAGAAATCAATCCAAGGAGCAGCTGCTGGAAAGGTGAATTCTTTGACTACCAAACCTAACTGTGAATCACAAGGCCCAAGGTTCCTATCCTGCTGAAATAAGATACCCCTACAACACTGGTCTCCTACTAACACACTCCATACGGCATGAAGCAAGTGGTGCAAGACTGTAATAATGGAGGCCGCCGATCGGTTATGACCTCTGTCATAAACCCTTTGAGAGAATCTAGCTCTGCACATGAAAAGCCACCCTAAGGGTAACACAGACTGTGCCACAATATGTGGCAAGCTGAGGACACAGACTCATCCGCCTCCAAAGTGAAAACCGATAAAAGGTAGGGTCTGCACAATTGCCCCCTCATTGTGGGTCATGCCGCAAAAAGCCTCCCTTGTTCTACTGACCCTACAGAAGGCAGCTCTTGCATACCATACTCTCCGGGGTCACTCTGAAGAAGTCATTGGCAACTATCTGACTCACGCTGTGATATTTTAGCAATACTACACACAAACAAATAGTGCTTCTTGGACCTAAGCAGAGAGCACCTACAAAGACCTCATCCAGATCGATGTAACAATGTGCATATACTGGAAAGATGCCTCATACGGGCTGGGTTCACAATGAACAGAAGTCCCAAATTTGCGTGACTCTGAGACAACCATTCCACAACTGCAGTGGGCCGAACCAAAGCCAAGATACCTGGATCAAGTATGGCCTCGTGGCTGCCCACTTCCACCCCCGTTGGAGTGCTCCTCCCTGTGTTTCCAGAGGACTGTGTCCTGTCAGTGGACCCACCTATGGGCAAATTAGACAGAATCCTACGGGGAATACGTGACTCCAGTCAATCAATTGAACAGCGTCTAGGAGTCCTCACTACAGAGCTAACCATTGTCAAGGATGACAACAGCAAATTAAGCGCCAAGGTCAAGGAAAATCAATCTGCTCTTACCTCCTTGACTCTGTGGCAAAAAGAACAGACAACCAATGTAACCCTCCTCCAACATCAAGTAGAAGTGCTACAGGAGAGGGCTGAAGACGCAGATGGGCATGCGTGTCACAACAATATTTGAATAGGACTGCCAGACAGAACGGAAGGTCCCGATTCTACACAATACATTGAAGAATGGCTACGAACACAGGTGGCCCCAGAAGGCCTGTTGGCTCTGTTTTTGGAAGAAAGATCTCATTGACTACTGATAAGAAGGCAAATCCCCGGGGCACCCCCTAGACCGATGGTATTCGAATCTTGATTTTTTGAGACAGAGATATGGTCCTTCAACCAGCAAGGGCAGATCACCAATACTACTGGGAAACGCCAGGATAGCCATATTTCAAGACTAGTCCAGCGTAAAAGGGCATTGTTCCAAGCAGTAAAAGGACAACTCAAGACGCACAGTTTCACACACACCCTCATGTTCCTGGTGAGGCTCAATATGATCCATGAGCAGAAAACTTCTTTCTTTGATTCTCCAGAAGACACATTGGACTGGGTGGATCAACAATTCCTGGGCTCGGGCAGCGTGACCATAGACAACAGAAACAAAGAGGCATAGGCAAAAGGTGCAGAATTGGCAGGAGCAGCATATGAGACGACGTCTGCCCCCCTTCTCCTCAGCAGGCCCTTGAGGGTTGACAGAATGCCACCTCATTCCGATCCAGCAGACCTAAGATCAGTCCCAGCTCTTCTCCGAACAGTGTAGTGGACTCTGACTCAGGCAATAGCTCAGTGGCAGTAGCTCAGTGGTCCTCCCCATGATTACCCCAGAGATGGCTCATGACGTGGGGGGTTAAGGGCACAGTAAGTATAAGAGCACATGGGGCCTGCTATGCTGCACAATCCACTTGCACCTCAAGCTTACTTAGAATTATACAAAGATGATGGCTTTGGGGATATCCATAACTGGCGCATGACTCCGATACACTTAGTAGGGCTTTATACCTGGTTGTCCTGGGACCGCAGGTGGCAATGCATAAAGTTGTGCCCAAAGTAAATTGGCAGATGTCACCGAACCTTTGACTGAACTCCTACTATGCCAACAATCGACAACCATTCTTCTATGGTACTGACCTGGCACAAGAACGCCACAGACCCACAGGTGAATGCACACACTGTTATGTTCAGTTTTTCCTTTGTTCACAGTTTTAGTCAAACAATGTTTTTTTCGCTAGACCTTGTATTGGTATGGGATTATTTTTTTATTAGGTATGGCTAGTTACTTACTATTGTCATCACTAATTCCTGTCATCACATTTGTAGGCTGTCGGATCAAATACCCTAAACATGGTGTTTGCCCCTTTCACTATGTGTAGATGTCCCCAACAAATACACAGTGAGAACCTGGAATGTAAGGTGGATGGGGTCTGTACCGAAAAGATGTAGGCTCTTAGCACAGCTCCAGCGCCGTAAGATGCATAAAGTATGCATTAAAGAAATGCACATGATTGTTAGTGAAGCCCTCAAAAATCTATAAAAACTGAGTGGTCGGCTCTTTCATCTGCCTTCTCCAGGGGACAGCAATATGGATTAAACTGGAATACCATTCCTAGTCTTGGAAACAAAAATTGATACACAGTGAAATTATGTTCTCTTGCGAGGTACAATGGATGGTACACTGGATGGTGCTCTGGTGGTTTTGCGAAGTATATACGCCCCTAGTGTAGAACAGGAGGCTTTTCTGTCACAATTAACCACAACCTTAGAGGACTGGGTACAATATCTTGTGATACAGGGAGGGGATTACAACGTGGTACTAGACATTTACTTAGATAGATCACACCTCCCCTTCTGAATGCTGCCTCAGTGCGACACACCCTGAAACACTGGCCTGAAAGTTGGTCACTTAAAGATGCCTGGCACTTCCGCAACACTGGTATGAGAGAACACTCGTTCTACTCCCCTGCCTATCTCCTCCACACACAAATAGATAGGATATTATATACAACCTCGTGGCACGCTCACATCGTCCACACAACATACCTGGGGAAAACACTATTGGATCACATCCTCCTGGAGGACACACTCAAATGGGGTCATGTTCTGACTCCTATCCCCACATGGCATATGTCTCTGCACCTACTAAAAGATGCAGTATTCTGCAATGCAATAGAGACCGCAATAGATAATTATTTGCACGAAAACACTAATACAGCTTCTTAGGCATCATCAGAATGGGAGGCATTCAAAGTGGTAATATGGGCGACGTCTATAGGCACCATAGCAGGAACCCAGCAGACGGTTATCACGGCCCTTATATGTGTGGGGAAAGCCTCGGTACCTTGGAAAGGGCAGCAGCAAATAGCGAAATAGACACACAGACACTACAAGACGCTAGAGCTGAATATGCAGAGTTACTAGAACATCTTCAGATTATTGATCATAAGACGTACCTGCAGAAAACCCATTTAGAGGTGGACAAATCTGGGGCATTGCTGACCTGATTGATCTAACCAATGCCCTTGTCCAAACCAGTCCTCACGATCAACACAGTACAACACACAAGCCAATACTCAACTAGATATTAACACTGCATTTCATGATTTTTACTCACAACTTTATGCTTCACCTCCATCAGTAGCCTTGACGGCAATCTCAGATTTCCTTGTCCAGCTGGCCATAGGTAAGGGAACAGCTGATGAACGCGACCAATAGCTGCACCCATAATCACAGCTGAGACCAGGGGTGCAATAAAGGAATTATCTAAGAATAAAACACCCGGACCTGAGGGTTTACCCGCTGAATTGTATGCCACTTTTGCACCTGCCTGCCCCCACAGCTAGAACACGTGTATAATACATCACTAACTGAAGACAGAATGCCTCCTAATAAACCTCCATCTGATATGTCCTCTTGTAGGCCACTGTCTATACTTAATACAAAACACTCAGTAAAGGTTTGGCCTGCCGCCTGCTCCCATTGTTACCAAAGCTTCTGTTCATCGACAAATGTGGATTTGTCCCCAACAGTAATACTTAACTTAATATACATAGCCTCCACCACATTATGGATACTACAAGGGGTCGACTCCAGCAGGAGGGTTCCCTATCACTAGATCTGTGGCAGGCATGTGATACTATACCATGGGACTTTATGTTCGCAGCCCTAAAGTGCTTTAATATCCCCCCAATGTACACTCTCTGGGTGAGATTGCTTTACTACGACCCCACAGCACAAACGGGCCCACTCATCCCCACGCCTATATGATATTCCGCAGAACTAGACAGGGTTGTCTGCTGTCTCCACTTCTGTTTGTCTTGGGCCAGGAACCTAGAGTATAGCATCTGCATCAAAATGCCAGGGATTGGGGTATCCCAAAAGATCCCACAACACATAGAATGTCGTTATGCGCAGATGATATGATATAAAATGTAAAGGACCTCAGACGAGATTTCATGTATGCGGCTGGACTGTTCACTGCATTTGAGTCCTTTCCAGGTCTACAGATCCTATGCCTTCTCTTTCAAGGCCACTATAATCTGCCACGTGTCATTTGGGACACAGTTATCCACATAGCATCCCACACATTCTGCTACCTCAGAATCTGAATATATTGTGAGACACCGGACATATTAGATGGCAACCTCCTAAAAATTATCACAAGTTTCAAGTCCCAGGTGACCTTCTGGAATACTGCAGATTTCATTGGCAGGTAGAGTGGCTATTGCCAAAATGGTCACGTTACTGCGATTACTTTATCACTTTGTGAATATCCGGGTGGTTGTCCCACACAAGTCTTTAAGTAGCTCAATACTATACTAATTGACCTGCTATTGGTGAATGGTCGTTGTAGAGTTCGCTTATCTAAGCACCAACTTCCTTCCGATAAAGGGGGATTGGCGCCCCGAATTTTAAATCCTACTGCATAGCTCGGCAACTGCAATGGCTTTCCTATTGACTAGCTGGCCGTAACCTCCCAGAGATTGACTATACTCAGGACATGCTTTACCATGGCAAGCTTCATTGCCTGCAGTGCCCGGGATCTAAGTTCCCCAGTGACAGATCTCTACTATTGCGGACTGCTCTCACTTACTGTAGGATGGCACTCAGACACACCAATCATCCACCACCTTATGCCCCGAATATGCCTCTGGTGGGCCTTCCCACTACATCAGGAATACTATCAACAAACCGGCTGCAACTGGGGCTACCACAGTGGGAGACCTTTTTGCGGAGAACACACTATTAAACCACTGTGATTTTTCACACACTCAGGGGATACAAGAGACTTTGTTCCTCACCCACGCTAGCATAATCCACTATATCAGATGTCACTAGGCACCCGATGACATAAAACCCATCACTTACGAACTGCTACAAGCAATACACACTATGGGATGTAGAAGACACTTGGTTTGATGGCTATACAAGGGCATTCGAACACCCTTAACAACCTCCCTAACCCCATTGAGGAATCAATGGGAAACTGATATGGCCAGGAACCTCCAGGACAAAGGATGGGACTTTCTACTTGAATACCACCATAAGATTTCAAGAAACTCATGCTTCAAATGGATGCAATTCTCTATACTACACCGCACCTATCTCACACCACATAGGCTACATATCACGTTTCCCAAGGTCACTTCAACATGCCCCCATTGTCAAGCACCAGATGTCAAATTGCTATACATGTTATGGGAATGCAATAGACTAAACCCCTACTGGACACAAATCACTGGGACGCTAGCAGAACTCACAAACAGTAACCAATAGAACTCGTAGGAATACTGCCTAGTGGTCCAATTCCCTAGAACAAAAGCTGGTAACGTAACAATGCGCTTCATTGATTTTATCACCAATACTGGTAAAGCTCCTTATAACTCTGGAAATCCCAGACAGCACCGAAGATGTCAATGTGGCGGGAGGAGGTGGCGAGATGGGGATTAGCAGAAAGCGGGGCTTTACGCTGAGAGGAATACAGAGGACTGCGGAAGAAACGTATAACGATGGAATGGGACTCCTTATTAGAATCTTTTAAAGTTCTGGATCCTTTTGATACTAATGCGGTCACATAAAACCTTAAGAGAGATATGGCCACATACACATACCTACTGACCTCAAGCCACTATCCCCTCTCCCTGACATGCATGATCAATAAAGGTCACCATCAAAATATGAAAGCAAACACCACGCATGGGCACATCACTATCCGGTTTCTTCTACATCAGCATGCCTACTGAGCGCCAGTTATAATACAGTTTTGTTGTCTATTGCACTTACATTTTTTAAGTAATTGTTGCAGACTAGAGATAGGCACTGTGTGCATTGTTTATATGTTTGGTATGCCTCACATGAAGAAAGCCAAATGAGTTACTGACAAACCACATTTCACTCTAAAAAACGAATTTTGCTACATTTACACTAAATTTATGCATACAAATTCACACACTACTAACCATGAGTACATTTTCATGCACATGACTACCCAATACATCAAGCCCGTATCCCTTTTCTCCCTGAGGGCAAACCAATTGTACAATGTTTATGTCGATGACCTCTCACTAAATTGAGCAAGTATAATGCATGACTTTTGCCTGCGGGGAATTCTTCTTGGACAGTTTTCACACAAACAACCACCCAGTTGTAATTCATGTAATATGTGTAGTTTTTGTGAAAACTATGAATATTACACGTGGAACAATAAAAACAACACAATTTATATCCACAGGTTATTACCGTGTGGCTCTGTAGTTTTTGTACTAGATTTCATACTGCTCTGATGTGGTCTGTTGCCTAGTCATGTTCCCATGAATGGACTAGGAGGGAATAGCAGCCTAACCCTTGGTTAGGGGGCTAGGGGAAGTGGATGAATCACCCTGTCACTTTAGTTTTTCTAGGCTTCTGTCAAGAAATACAACCACCTACTTAGGACACGTTGCAGTGGGAACGAATAATGGTGCTCCTCTGCCCCAGACTGTCGATTGTTACTTCTGGCTGTACTACTAAGGCTTGTGGATGAATTAGGGAGAAAATGGGTAACAATATTATACACTCCCTGATGCTGCCCTTGGTTTATCACCGAGGCAGCCAGTAAAGCACCAGGCTAACACAACTACGCAAAGATGCAGATTTGTCCTCGTGGGCTGGAGTTGTATATATAAACAGGGGACATTTATCTCACTTGAAAAGCTTGGTCTTGGAGAGTTGTCGCCTTGTACTCTTAGATGGATTTCTTTATTACTGGACAAGGGGGCATAACAGACACATTTTCCATAATTTCTACTAGAGCCTAAGGCCTCCAGGACATTGGAAATTATCCTATCCGCTATTTCCACAAAGCACCTCATATCAACAGTATATAACATAGCACAGAATGAAGTAACAGTTGACTATCACCAAGGTTGGGTGGGTGGTGGAGATGTGAGCGGAGATGATGGACGAATGTTGGACATTCTGCTGCATGCAGATAGGGATGGTCGCCCCTAGCAGGAGGCTTTGTATTATCCACTGCAAGTTCTTGCAATGGGTTACTACCTCCCAATGAAACTTTGGAAATGTGGTCTGAGAACAGGCTCATGGTCCATACGATGGGAACAAAGGACATAGCCTTCATGCACCTGGCCTGGTCCTTTCACACTGTTCACTTTACAGGCATACTGGAATGAAGTCCTACCAGCTATTTCGATTATTACTTATTACACAATGCAGATGAACCCTGGAATTGCCCTGTTGGGCTGGAACAGGGAGGTTCCAGTAATCTACAGACGTTGCCATAGCGTGGTTGCTGACTAAGAGACTTGTGGCATGTCAGTGGGACAGAGGAAGGGCTCCAAAAGCTGAGTGGATGACATCACTTCTATAGTGTAATGAACAATTTGAATTAAATGCAGAGCTGCTGCCACCCACCCCAAACCTAGAGATATACAGGTGCCGCTCAGATTGTTTCTTTCATCTGAACACCCATAGAGGCACCTTCCCATAACCCATTTCATTATGACATAATACATGCGCAAGGCTAGTTTGGTGATAAACTGCTTAGTCCTTCGTTCGGATGATGTGACTTTGCACTATAAGTTATGTTGAGATATTAATTAAGCATGCGTAAAGGAAGATAAACCAATGCAACGCTGACTGTTGAAGACCTGCAGCCACTGGGAAGCTGCATTGCCGTGGGCAGGAAGCTGATTAAATGGGCTACCGAGAACTGCATTGAATCAAATGTATAAGTGTAGCATTAACTTGACTCATGCTTACATTTTTTTACTCTTCTTTTGCACTATTTCCTATATATTGTTTTTGGACTTGTACACCTTTGTACTGGTTGTATACTATAATACTCAATAAAAAGTGTGTTTGCCCTACCCACCCAACATATTACAAAGGGCTAATCACAAACTACGTGCAGAGTTTACACCACCGCAATTACCTATAGTTATGTCTGCACAGTTCTTCACCTTACTTAAGTATCTGTTTTAGTAATAAAAGTGAGTAGGGCACAGGGAGTGGCTCTTAAAAGGGGCAGACTTACTCCAAAAGGGGATGGAATTAGTGAGGAGTAAAAGGGCTTTAGGGAGGGTCAGAGAGGAGGTTTAAGGAGGGACGTCACCCATCCTCACAAGAGTAAGCCAATTCCTATACTCTGGGTGGAGACATGCAACTACACTTTTCTAGTAAATGTCCCTGGGTATCATTGTACAGTATTTTTTTTTTAGCATGTCGGAGGCAGTAAAGAAACATGCTAAAAACATGACATGTAGCTTAGGACCACACTAAAAGAATCAGGCTTGCCAAAACTACTAGGTCATGTCTCTGGCAAAAACAAAAAACAAACAGACAAGCAATTCCTGTTACATTTTAGTTGTGTTAGGCATCTTCTGTAATTTGCAACAGGAGCCCCTCTTGGAAGGCAAGCTTGGGATATTAGATAGACTCTCACATTGTAGATATATGCCATTATCATACGGGACCCAGGAATTATATGCTGGAGAAGAGAGTGAATCTTCAGGGACAAGAGCACTTGTTATGTTTTTTTGTACCATAAGCAAATTACAAGAAATTTCAAAATGCAAATCAGGAGACAAACTGTCAATTTAATTTGATATCTCATTTTAATTAGTTTATAATGTTTGCAGTTTTGCAACACTTTAGGTATGCAACACTTTACATATTAACAGACTGTAAAAACATTTAAAGGTGGTCTAAAAATAATACCTTGAGCTGTGGCATGAAGTGACATACAGCAATATGGGAAACAAAGGCAGATTCTTGTTGGGCAACAATGATTCCAGACACGTCATTCATCCAACAGGCAGTGGCAATATTAACAATAAGAAAGGTTTTCTTTTTGCATTTTGTTAAAGAACACTGCCTACATTTTTCTGACTGCCTCAGAGAAGTCCTCTGACCATGATGGCAAGTGTGATGGAATCTTTGTAGTGTTACATCACGTGATGTTTGACTGTTGTTCCATTAGTGTAAGGCATCCACGTGCTGTGTAGAAACATCTTTAAGAAAACAACTGAGATGTTTAGAACATGGACCCAACCATAAAAAAGGAATGATTTCCAACTATATTCAGATTACAGCAGAGAAACCGACCTTTGTCTACAATTCAGTAAGCGACTGAGTATTAAACAGGCTTATTTCATTGCACTACAAAACAAGAGACACATGGAAGGTTTACAATTCAGGTGGATGACAAGGAAGGTCTATGGTTTACATGAACTCTTAACTGGAATCAACTTGATCAATTCATCAAGGCTCACCTATGGAAATCTCTCGGATCCAGAGGTTAGTTTGTAAAACAAAATAGTGAAGGGGGAAGTTTGTCTTAGGAACATACTGTTTGTGCTGTCAAACGCCATGGTTGTTGAATACCCATCCACCCCATGCCTCTTTCTTCCACATCTCTGCCCTTCTGTCTGCTGATTTCACTGATGACGCTCTTTTTTTAATCCTGCTTTTTCACATTTTCATGTTTTACTGTCATTCTAGTTCCTCCCTCTTTCCCCCTCTTTATCGTACTGTTCTGGAATGTGGAATACAGTGTGAGAGTGTGTTGGCTTGAATGCATGGACAGAGCGAGCGTGCAGTTGGACCAGATACTGCTCTCCGTGGCTCCTGTTATGCCTTTTTTAATAAATGAATAAATCTATTTTAATCTGTAACCCTATGGGCACTTTGACTTCTTCACTCTGTTTTCTAACTTTTTCTCACTTGCTCTAAGTAAAAAATCTGGTGATGAAAAATAAGTCCTGGTTACTGTTTAGAAAGGGATTTTACTCCAAATAAGTTACTCTTTCTCTAGTTTCTTATAGATCGTCCTCTCTCAAGCTGCTGAAAGTCTCCATCTTTCACAGCGTAAGTAGGGAATGGCGAGTTTTTGCAAGGCCAAGCTGACCACCAACCAACTAGTTATAGGTTTACTATATTGATGTATCACTTTACATAAGAAGCTGAGAGAACCAGCATCCTGCTAAGCATGCACGGCGCTGAGAGGTCTTTAGAGCTACCAGGGGGCTCTATAAAATGTATACTACAACAAGTATTTGTTTTGGTTTCAGCTTCTTTCAATAGGAGTGAAATTGCTGTCTTAGAAAAGTGTTGTCAGTACATTTTGTTGGGCACCGCACACCTAGCGCGGCGGCCTCTTTAAGGTGGAGTGCGGAGCCTTTAACACCGTGACGACTGCTCGTCATCAGTTTCCCTCCCCCCTACTTACCCGTGCTTGACTCAGCATCCTCGGGTCTCGTTGACCGAGCGCTCAGCGTTCTGTTTTCCGACGGGTTCTTTCTCTCCGTCTTGGCGCTGGTTCCTTGTCTCTGGTTTCTGCAGTTCCCTGGATTACCTGTGAAAGACATGGAAAGACATTATAAAAGCAGCAGCACGACAAATTTGGTAACATTTATGAACTTCTTATAAGCAACGAGGATTACATAGCTGGTGGAACTTTGTGGCAAAGTCTGATGAAGTTAACCATTTCTTTGTGTACTTTTTCATCTAAAAAGAAAACAAGACATTTATTATTGCATTCAAATCCTGGCTGATTTATTGCACAGAGATTAATATCCTGAATGAAACCATGTTATATAACTGTGATTCCAGGGGCTGAACCTACTTAGTTAGGTGTAGTACTAATTGTCGAGCATTATACATGCCTGTCAACCTTACGTATGAATGTAATCCTTGTGAGTTTTGTCTTCCAGAAGAATTGCATAAGCCATATCCAGTCCTCAGGAACTAGCCCTCAAAAAGAAAGGGAGAAGGGACATAAGGTACTCAAACTTTGATTATATAAAATAGAAAAAAGTGAATTGTAAATTCCAAAATACTGAAAGTTGTTTTTAGAAAAAGACAACAAACATTACCTAGTGGAAGCCTGGTTTGGTCCTGGTTAAGGTTCGTCCCTTCGTCTCGGCGGGCCAGGCATGACATATTTTAGAGGGGCTGTTTGTTTCTTTGAGAAGCTGGGAACTACATCGTGACCATTTCACTCCCGTGGAAAAGGTACAAGCCTGCCATATTTCTCTATATGTACAAAATAATGTTCATTTTATTGCAAAGATGTTGGAACATAGAAACTTTTTTTAAATTCTTCCTATACCCGCATTTTAGGTGTTTTGCCTCTTCTGTAATCCAAGGAAAGATGGATACACATCTTGAGACCCTCCTGGGCCACATGAGAGTGATCAGCATTTTCTGTTGGTTGTAGGTTGTTGGTTTTCCCTACAACTGTACTCCATGTACTCCCAGCATAATTGGTGTGTTCTGCTGACTGTGGACTTTAGCTGTTGACTTGTTCAGAACAATCCTAATCTAACCATAGAAAGACAGGCAACTTGATTACTAATGTATCTGTTGAATGGGGATGTAAAATAAATTGTCTCCTCCTGACAAAATATCGAATTATCAGACTTGTGCCTGATAACGCTGGGTCCTCAAACTGCCCCCATCTCTGTGAGAAAGGTAACATGTAATTGCTATGTATAATTATTGCTTCTATGGTGGTAGTAGCTAGTGAGATGTTGCCTACATATAGCAATGAGTGCCCGCATGAGGGGATCTAATTAACAACCTTGACATTTGGTCTCCATTAGCACAGCCCAAGTCCTAGCAGTAGTTGATATACATGTATGAAGATTCTCTTTGCTGTCTTCGGGATTTCAGATGCTAATGGGGAAGACTAGAGGCCTAGAAGGAGGTCCAATCTAGAGACAAAGTTCTTCATTTTGGACTGTGTCTGCAGAGTTTTTCAGGCTGAATGATAGGTGATGCTTAATGTAATGTTAAAAGAGGGTATTTTCCGGTATGGGAATTTTAGGGTGTTTGGATAATACATTTCTAGTGTGTATTCTTGAAATATTCCTGCTAAAGCCTCCCCTTCTCAGAACTACCTCTAAACTTTGAAAAGTAAAGAAGTGTGTATGCATGAAAGTATGTATGCATGAATGTATGAATGGGTGCTTATATTATAAAATTCTCCTTTTTTGTTAACCAATTCCTGAGCAGTGTTTGAGAAGAAAATGTGGATGTGCATCTTTAACAGTATGGCATTAACGACTTTATGGAAAAACCTCAATAAGGCACCCTGCGATATCCCACCTGCTGATGCAACATTCTATTGGTAGCCCAGGAGACCAATAAATGCAGGTAATGTCAGACATACGCTATTGGCATTGTAAATTCATAACTGAACTATTCTTGACACATAAATTGGTCAACCATGCCTCATAATTTAATCTTTTCCTACCATATAATTCCAGTGGCCCAGCATAAAACTAAGGCACTGCCAATACCTTTTCCTCTATCTGCAGCAAAACATTAAAAGATTGCCGTTTAGCATCCTAATTTAAATCTGCCTTGCTAATTCCAATAGAATACCACTTTCACCACCCCACCATCAGAGTTACTGGCTGGCCAGCTAGCACAATTGCCCAGAAAAGACACAAGACAGCCACAGAGGAGCAATAAACTAGAAGACTTACCCAAGTGGATCAAGAGTGTTAAGTCATAGTGTAATAAGGATATTAAGTTGGCTTGAATTACGGTCATAATTGTAATAAGGAGAGAATATTAAAACATATGCAATTATAATTTAAACCTTTATCAGAAATAAACGTTCGGCATTAGACCGTAATGCTCAAAACAGCCCCTAGAGTGCACCATAAAAAATATCATTTGTAAGAAAAATGGTATGTAACCATATTGTTAGATCCTAGAAGACATAACCCCATGACAAATACAAGAGAAAATAATTCAGTATAACCATATACATGTCACCCACCTATAAGACATTTTTAGAACTAGCAGGCCTAGTGCAACGATATTCTAAACAAGGCCTTTAAAACTAAACTTCTCCTAGCTGTGAATCAAAAGTTCTAGCCACGAGTAAGCTTAAAACACATTGGACAGTGGGAGGGGTTATTATTGTGGACTCCCCACTAACATAGTGTGGGGACCCAGGAATGATGTAGATAGAAAATGCACATTGTGGTCAATGTTTTGAAGGTGGTCCCCATTGTCCTAGGACCACTACAGGCTTAGTTATGAGCAAAAATGTTTTGTAAAAGTAATGCCCTACAAAGTAACATGAGGCAATTTTCCATCCCCGTATAGTTTAATATGTTGATATAACTGTAATGCTTAGAACACCCCCTAGAAGACACCACAATGAAAATAGCATTTGTAAGAAACATGGGGCCAGATGTAGCAAAGGATTTGCGCGTCGCAAACGGCAAAAATCGCCGTTTGCGAGGCGCAAATGCCTCTTTGCTATGCAGAAATGCATATTGCGAGTCGGGACCGACTCGCAATATGCATTTCAGAATCGCAAATAGGAAGGGGTGTTCCCTTCCTATTT
Source organism: Pleurodeles waltl (assembly GCF_031143425.1). Lineage (NCBI taxonomy): Eukaryota > Metazoa > Chordata > Amphibia > Caudata > Salamandridae > Pleurodeles > Pleurodeles waltl. Next base: position 171,118,704 of record NC_090450.1, read on the forward strand.
GCGATTTGGAGTGGCATGCAATACCATTTGCGACCGCATATGCGGTCGCAAAGGGTGTCGCAGTTACCATCCACTTCAAGTGGATGGTAACCCACTCGCAAATTGGAAGGGGTCCCCATGGGACCCCTTCCCCTTTGCGAATGGACCCAATACTATTTTTTCAGGGCAGGTAGTGGTCCAAGGGACCACTACCTGCCCTGAAAAAATACCGAAACTAAAGGTTTCGTTTTTTTTTTAAGTGCAGCTCGTTTTCCTTTAAAGAAAACGGGCTACACTTAAAAAAAAAAAAACTGCTTTATTGAGAAAGCAGTCACGAACATGGAGGTCTGCTGACGACAGAAGGCCTCCATGTTTGCGAGTGCCTAGACTCGCTATGGGGCTGCAATTTGCGACCCACCTCATTAATATTAATGAGGTGGGTCATTGCGACCCCATAGCGACTCGCAGACGGTGTCTGAGACACCATACTGCATACCAATTTGCGAGTTGCAAATTGCGAGTCGCATGGACTCGCAATTTGCAACTCGCAAATTTTCTTTTTGCTACATCTGGCCCATGGTCATGTAACTATATAGTTAGCCCCTAGAGAGCATAACCACACAAAAAGAAAATGGCAATAAATAATGCAGAGTAACCATATATGTCACCCCTAGAGGACATAGTGCATTGCATACTTTCAGGGGTGGCAAGCCTATAGCAGTGATATTACAAACAAGGGCCTTAAAACACAAGCCAATCCCGACTGGAAAACAAAAGTTCTAGCCATGAGAATGCTTAAAAAGATGCTAAATGGTGGGTTGGGTTATTATATTGGGGTTCCCACTAACCAAGTGTGTGGATCCAGAGATGACACAGACAGAGAGAGTGTGTTGTGCTGAACATTTTGGTGGTGGTCTCACTGTCCTAGGACCACCACAGGCTAAATTATGGGTAAAAACGTTGTGAAAAAGAATGCTTGCAAAGCATTATGGGTTGAGTTTCCTCAAGTGCAGTGAATATTGTAGTATTGGCTCTCCTGCTGAGCCAGGAGAGCTGCTTTTGCTTTGAGGATTTTTGTTTTATGTAAAGCATTTACCAATTTCAAGTGTTTTAAGGGGAGAGCCACAAGAAATTATTCTGATTAGGTAACTGTGAACAATATGACCAGTTCTTCAATACCGCCAATCGAGTTCACACTGTTGTGCATGTTCGTGCTGTGAGCGCCATGGCTGCCACACACCATGCAGGGGAGAGACGAAAAAAATAGTTCACCCACGCTGAAGTTTATCGTCAATTGTGCAATGATCCATGTAACAGGGGCAGTCTGCAAGGCGTGACAAAAACAGCCTCAAGGTGGGACAAAAGTAAAGCACTTAACAATGACGTTATGATTTTTGAAAGGCAAGCCCATGAATGAGTGAAAAAGATGGGCGTGACATGGGCATGGTTAAAAGCCCACAACACTTACAATAGGTCAAAGTGCTTGTGTGCTCGACTTAAAAAGGAACTTAATTACATTTAAAATGAATCTAATTCAGTATTCATACTGATAATTTTTGTTGATCTGCTTTTGAACGGTTGAGCATTTCAAAACAAATTTATATCTGATTTTTAAAAAGTGTCATGAACATTTTTAAAAATAACAAATAATCTAAAACAAGTGTTTGCAAACCATTCCCAGAATTAAATTATGTTCTATTCTGGGTAAGGCTAAGAACATCAACAGTTTTACTCAGCTTTCGAAAAGGGGCTGTAGGTTGGAAGAAGAGGGATGAGGAATGAGTTGCAGAAGGGAAAGATGAGAGAAGGATAAGAAGCGAAGGAGGACTGAGGCACAAGAAGCGAGGGTTAAGAAGGCCCTACAATACGGAAGGTAGTTTGTTATTTGGTTTGTAGTTTGCCATTATTTGTCAATTGTTCTCATCACTTTTGAAGTGAAGAGGAGTGAGCACTAAGAAATAAGGAGCAAGGGATGTGGAATTGACAAGGGAGACATGAAGGGCAAGGTAAGAGGGATGCCAGTGAAGTATGAAGAGTAAGGATTGAGGAATTAGGAGTGAGCAATAATGGAAGAGAAGACAGGGATGAGGACTAGGGAACAGGAGCTGGAATGGGAAAGATGAGGAGTGAAGGATGAAGGATGGGGAGGGATGAGGAGTGAGGCATTAGGAATGAGTACTGATGGGTGAAGGTCGAGGTGATGGGTGGAGAGTGAGCAGTAAGGACTAATCACCGAGTGATGAGGAGTAAGAAATGAAAAATGAATATTGGGGGATGAGGTTTGAGAAATGGATGAGGGCCAGGGGATGAGATATGAAGGTTGGGGAATGAGCGATTAAGAGTGAGAGATGAGAAAAGAGGGTTAATGAGTAGGGTTTGAGAGTGAAGAGTGGTGAATCACTGAGTGACTCCCTTCCCCACGCCTCCTAATTTTCTTTTTCGCTCTCCATTTCCCCGGGAGCGTCGCCAGTGTGTCATGCGCCCTAGTGCTAGGAAAGAAAGGGCCTCTCCGGCTGCTTTTTGAATAATGAAATACAGAAATAAACGGGGTACAGTGGGCCCCGGTGCCATTGCGCCTGTTGCACCAATGGAAGCTACGCCCCTGTATTCTCACATCATCTAGCTTGTCCACCTATTGACACCTATGATGGACACACAGCCATGGTAAGTTCATATTTGGCCTTCCGCATTGAAGACATTGTTACAGAAAAGCCCTGGGGTAACCCGTTCTGCTTTTACCATACATACATGTTCTGACCTTATTCGTGGCTGTTTAAGACTTACATTGAAGAAGCAAAATAAAATAATTCAATAGATGTCCAAACTCTATATGATCACGTGGTTATCCCACTTCACGTGCTTAGCAATCATTATGAAGCGAATACCCTAGAAATGCCGAAGGCCCTGCATCTCCCATTCAGAGAGAGCAGCTCCCGAATCCCGACGAGCGTGTTTGTTGGCGTTAGTGGTAATTACTCATTCATTAGTGTACAATCCTGCTTCGCAGATGTTGACTCACCCCCTCCGAATATTATCATATGACTCATTTAGCTGCTAAACTCTTTAGGTGCGATGTGTGCCAGAAATTATCGGTTTCTGTTCAAGTTAGTCATGGTGCATAATTATAACATGATATAATCTCTCAGAAGGATGGGTGGCTGAAAGAATTAGACGCATTTCCTTTGCAGGTTCGAGCACTCCTCCGGTGCCTTTGTAGTTTTGCTTGTGTGACTTTGGGCTGTAGAATAGCGACAGGATTACAAGTACCTGTGATGGTCTGTGAAGGCAAATGTTTTCTTTCCTGCATGTTTACATTGAGGATTTTATTGCCAGCTGTAAGGACCAAAGTCCTCTTTCACCTCAGCTGCTGTGCCATTTCAATTGTATTTTTCCATTGTGCCTGCAAGTTCGAGGTCTGGTTTCACAGCACATCTGTCTGCAAGATCTACTGGTACCAGTTCTTTAATATTTACACAGAGGGGGCTTTGACGCCACTCAGAGGACTATTGTGCCTACTTAATGCTATTGGCATTGGTGTATCATTCTGTCTCCTATGGATCACTTGGAAAGCGGGGCATGAGGGACTATTTTACATCTCAAAGGTGCGTTCAGTTGAAGCACATCAAGTTCTTTATATCATAGATGCATGGGATGTAGAATATAATGGTGTTTTTTTTCCTGCAGCAGCTTTTTACAAATATTTTACTCAGGACTCAAAATGCAAGGAACTGCTCCAACCCCAAACTATTGGTGTTGCCACTGCTTGTGGATCTTTGTGAGGCAGCAAACAGGTTTTTGTGACCCCTTATCCTGAGGAATCTATCATACTGCAAATTTGGTGCACCTCCGTGACACACTTTGGTGTGACCTGAGATGGGGAACCCTCCATTTCTGGGGTCGAGCGCAAAGCGCTCCGTTCGTGGGGTAACCTCTCTGTGGCTTTTAACCACGCCCATGTCTAGCCCATCAGTTGGTTGGTTCATGGGCTTACCTTTTAAAATTAGGTTGATTTAATCAGTGAAAGACATGCATATGTCATGCCTTTTCCAGTGTTTAGCCCTCCTCAAGGGCACCAACCAACAACTGAAAACATACTAGGCTCCATGTTTTTCGCATGGTTTCTGCACTATTTTTTCTCTTGATTTTGTATGCAGCGTGATCTCGCTGGGCAGTAGTACAGCGTTTTGCATGACATTGACCCTGTTACACAATTAATTGCACTTTTGCCGGTTACATGAATAATTGCACTTTTGCCGGTAACGCAGATAATTGCACTTTTGCCGGTTACATAGATAATTGCACTTTTGCCAATAGGTTTGATTACAAATGAACTTCTGTTTCCTTTTGTGTGTTTGCTTTGTGCTTATGGCGGTCGTCGGCTCACTTATGTGAACCTGTTTTACTTTTCAGTTTATGTGGCAAGAAAAGTCTGGTTAGGAGTTTACAATGCTAATAGCTTTAACTCAAGTAAACGTGAGACCCATTGCATTGCAAATGCTTGTTCTCCTTACCTTCTGCACACACCCTTGCAGTGAGCCTAGAACGTTTATGGGTGCAATAGCTGAACCGAGCAGTGATGCCTACTTGCCTCCCTGTATAAGGTAAATTTACTGACTTAGGGTAAATGGAAGACCCTTGTTGTTTATTTGTTTGTGTGTATTTGAAATATTCATAAACATTATGGGCAGTATGTAACAATAAGTGCAAACACTGAAATGTTAGTACACAAGACATGCTTGTTGATCACAATAAGGGCACGAGGGGTTAGCATTTGCTTAGTTGATTGTGAAAATGTGAAGGAATTGCAAGCATGATGCAAGATGAAGGATGCATGTGATATACCATAACGTAGCTGTGCCATTATGCTTTGTTGGAAGAAGGGTAACGAAGGTTTTAGCTTCAGATGAGTAAAACTGTATCTATGTAAATGTGGCACATTAAAAGACTACACTATTACACTGCCTTTATGCAATGTTGTAGGCCCTCTGTGTAGTGTGCAAAGATAGGCACACTGTGCAGGGGATCCAGGCAACCACACGTTGGTTTACAGAGGTAAATACTATACCACCTAATGCTCTATTTGTTATAGTAGCTTGGTCGATCAGTTAGGCTAATCTTGCAGAAGTGCAAAGCATACTTCAGATTTTTATAAAAAAATATAAGATTAATATACAGATCAGGTAAGTACTTTTCACGTTATTAATTTTGAAGTTTAAATAAAGTTAGTCTTTTTGTGTGTAATAACACACCACAAGAATCAATGGAGGAATACTTTGAAAATTCACAGTAAATCAGGCAATGCGTTTACCAGTGTCGCCTTTTGCAGGTACGTCGGGGTCATCAGTGGTACCCTGGTCCAGCTGGAGAAGTTCAGTTCTGGCGAGAGCAGCTGCAGAAAGTCGATGGAGCTGGTGCACTTGGAAAAGCATTGCACAGGCGGACTTAAAGTTAAGTCCGGTGGATCCCCTTGGAATGTTGAGGTCGCAAGGGGTGGGGGACCCGTAGGACACAGCTGGATCTTCGTTGCAGGGCAGAAGGCGGCTGGGTATAGAGAGAATCAGTGAGCCAGGAGCTGTGTGCAAAGGTGCCCTTGGGAGCAGAAGGTAGGTCACTGTGAGGGTTGCTTGCAGGGGAACTCTGGTGGAAGGTCCGGGTGGTTAGTGAAGTTCCTCAACTGAGGTCTCCTCCTGGTCCTTTTTCAGTCCGGAATGGACTGTCCTCTGGACTGGGGGACATGAGGTGACCAGTACCTAGGTCTATTGCACGGTCTGGCCACTGGAGGGTGCAATGCCACCAAACTTAGCACACTGGTAGGTTTTGGTTTCAAGGTCCAAAAGGCAAAGTTTGGTCTTGCCGAGGCATCCGGTTCTTTGGTCAGGGGCCGGTCAGTGGAGTGGCCTTCACTGGGACTTTGGTTCTTTGGGGTTGCAGAGTGATGCCTTCCCTCTGGAGGGAGGTGGTTGGTGATTTTTGAAGAGTGGAGGTCCTCTAGGGGTTTGTAGAGTCTGTCCCACATCAAAGAAACCCCTCAGTGACGATTGTCAAGTCCTGGGTGCTGCAGACAGGGTTTGATGCCTTTTCTTGCTGCAGCAGGACTTCAGTTCTTGAGCTTTGGGTCTTCTTTGTTGCAGGTCTTCTTTTATCCTTAGGCACTGATTTCTTGGTCTAGGGATGCCCCCTAAATACTGTATTTATTGGGCATTTTAGGGGGTACCTAATAGTGACCAATGGGTCATCTACCATAGGGTGGCTACACCCACTAAATGACCACCTCCTGTGGGCAGAGGTCACTTCCCTACACCTGATTGGCTATTTTCCTTCCATGCAAGGTGGATGAAAATGAAATCGAGAGGTCACCTTGCATGCAACACCTTAGGGATGGTGCAAGCGAGGATTGGCCACTTCTCCTACCCTTTGTCTGTTTTCCCACTGTTGCTCCCGCCAGAAGTGGGGGTTTGCAAAGGGCACGGCCATCTGCTGCTAGCAGTATGCCTGTGGGTCGAGTTTCAAGGGCGGTATGCCCTTTGAAGCTTGGCAGCAGGGCAGTGCACATTCTTGAGGGAGGGGGTGTTAGCATCTCTACCCAGGAAGGGCTTTGTTCTGAATCCCAGAGAGCAGGATCTCTCACCTCAGGGATTCAGACTCTTATCTGGTGGTGGCAGGCTGGTTGTGCCAGCCAGCAGCCATGCCAGGGTAGTTAGCTATTGAAGGGGGCACCTCTAAGGTGACCCCTGGGTACATATCTTAATAAATCCAATACTGGTACCAGTTTGAATTTCTCAATCTGAGTTGTTTGATACCAAACATCCCAGGGTTCAGAGCAGCCAACATGTAGCTGTGCAACACGTACTGATCAGTGCCCAGCATATGCATTACAATGGCTGCCCTGTTCACCTACTATGTCCCAGGTTTGACAGGGACACAGTAGGGGCATATTGCTCATGCATCTATGCCCCCACATACCATATAGTGCACCCTGCTTTAGAGCTGGAAGGCCTGCCAGAGGAGTGACTTAACTATAGTGCATGCAATGTATAGTGGACAGGGCACACAGGCTGTGTGCCGTTTGTCTTTCAGGATTGCATCAGAACACTCATCCTGCAATGGCAGTGCTGGGTGCTTCTGGATGCATGGCTCTAGAGGGTGGCACAATCGGTGCTGCTGCTCTCAGCGGCTTACCCTTAGTGCCCCATGCCTTGGGTACCTAAGTAACATGTACTAGGGACTTATAATGGCAGCTAAAGGTGTTGCCAATCGTGTGAATGCATCACAACAGTTTTAAGGAAAGAGAACTGACCCAGGGAACCTAGTTAGCAGGGACCCTCGCACTAGGCTACATCACATACCAGTCAAAAAGTGGGGACTAGCCATGGCAAAAAGAGGCCTTTTTCTTACAAATGTTAATCAAATACATTTATACCGTAGTATTTTAACGAATTATATCTTTTATAATCACTCTTCATGTATTGTGCTTAAGAGTATTTTATTTGTAAAAGTAAAACTAAAATGTCCTTTCTTTCTGTTGTTCAGGCTGGAGTTATGACCTGCCAGATTCTTATGTTTAACTTCAACATGAAACTAGCTTTCTTTGTGTATTATTTTTCTTTCCTCTGCAGGTGTGAGATAAGGATGCGAGAGTTAGGCCCAGGATGAAAATCAATAAAAAAAGAGCTATAAGAATGCCTCCTTAATAAATTCCTGGACATGGATGATACCTAGGGTCGAGCAGATGTGTTTGGAAGAGGATAAATGTAATTGGACTTAATTCACAAGTGTTGATTACTAATGAGCTATAAATCTGAATTACTTTGTGGTCACCTAATTCTCCCAAAAGTAACTTTGCTTTCAATGGGGTAAAACCAGGACGCACATCCAAACCCAACACGCAAGGTGTAATTGCATCCTGCAACTGTAGGTAGCAGAAAAACTAGCTGCAGTGTAAGTTGTATTGTTCTTGTAAATCTTGGAAGGTCTTGAGCACCAACCCCAACATCACATCACCTAAAAGGGATGCTGATAACGTCCCATTTCCTTAAACCTTCCAGTAGAGTTACCTGTTTCAGCTTTGTCCTCCCCTACATGGCGCTTTCTTGGTGAGATGCTGGTGCTACCCTGTTCTCTAAGAGTGTCTTGTTAGTGGAATTTTCCTTAGATGTGATGTCAGCTACCAGAAGGTTCTGGGGTTGATTAAAGTGTTTTTTAGTTAGCCAGTGCTCCAGATTTCCTTTGCACCATGACTAGAGGGGACGTTTAGGGAAAGATAGATCTTTGTTTTTTAGGTTAATTGGCTTTATGCTACTCACATCTCTCAACAGGACTTCTACAGAAGTTTCCTGTGATGTCGAAACTTTCCTCTGTATTCATCTTTAGCTTATTAGAATAGTTAGGAATTTAGATTCAGTGGTTAGGCAGGAAAATCTGAGTTTGAATTTGAAGCACCATGTGATTTTTCTTATCTTCTGCTTTGTTGCTATTGAATTATCTGTCTTTTATAAGTTAGTGAAATTTAACATTGTGGAAGGTTTTGATTCTTCCTTGGTGATCATATATGACTCATTTACACAAGTTTGGCTTTGAGTCTATAATAAATCCCTCTCTAAATCTCAAGTTTGTCTCTGAGATTTAATTTGTAACCAAATGGGTTGCACTTTCATTAACGTGCTGTGAGTAAAGGTATTTCTCCTTGTCCCTTGGGACTCCTAGGAAGATTCACCAAACTGGAATGAGAAGGAAAGGATGACACTGAATCACATGCTACCCACAGAGGACATCAAGAATATCTCACCCATTGCTTGTTCTTCTTTTACAGTTGTTTTTTTCCAGGATTTGTCTGGTGGGAATTAAAAAGGTTTCCATCAAGAAAAGAGGTCTCTGGAAACTGCAATTGACAATCTGCACACAGGTAGGTGCAACCACAATGCATTCGTAGTGTCATTATTTGTTGTTGGCACAAATCATTGTGACAGTGTACTTTGACTACCACAATATACAGTTGTTAAGTTTGCAAAGGCATTGTCAGCAATGCTAGTCTTTCATTTCATGGCATTTCACTTTGTCATTACCATTAGACTAGGGCAAAAGCGTGAAAAAGCAACTCACTTATCCCTACAAGGTCCTTAACAAAATGTAATACCTGTTTAAGAAAAGAGTGAATCAAAATTGAAATCACATCACTTTCTTTTTTGTACCACATTGTCATTGATTTTAGGCCAGAAACAAAAGGAAAGACAAATAACCAACCTTGCTCATGCCCCTTGAGAATCATCATGTCTATTATCCACAAGTAATACAGGATATTCGGCATCCATGTGTGGGTCACAGTAATCTTAGGTTTTGTAGCAGTAGAGGTCTTTGTTTAATGCCTTATTCATTGATCTGATCAGATCTATATCAGTCCCTCGATATTGATACCATGTCTGACCCATATTTTATGATGTTTTTGTGGGCAGTGTCTGGTGGCATAGATACGTTTTTCCATGTTCATGCATTGATCAAGGCCTCTTTGCCACTCCTCCACCGAAGAAGGGTCTCTGTTTTAGGGCTATATTAATCTTTGTGATCATTAGCCACAACTACAGCAAGTCCACTATATAGCAAATAGAATCTAAGCCTATATTTACATGCAGAATGACAAGATTGTGGTCAGGCTGCAGCTTCCACCCCAACAAATAACCCAGAGAAGAGAGAGCTGTCTTCCAGTTTGAGCCAAGTATATCACAACCCCATACCATGTGTAGCAAGGGTAGGACATATGAGGACCATGTAAGATATGAGGAAGTGGCCACTGCACTAATTCTTTCATGATCTATACATCGTAAGGTAGACCCTGTGCAAATATTTTAACCGAATCAGGCAGTATTTTGAAACAATGACTGATTCTTGCATGGATGCCCTGTCCTTCCCTGGTCTTCCCCCATTCTTATCTGAGAGAGATCCCAAAACCCAGTCCCATGCCCAACAAAGTGCATCATAGGAGTCAGAGGTGTTGATTACTAATGAGCTATAAATCTGAATTACTTTGTGGTCACCTAATTCTCCCAAAAGTAACTTTGCTTTCAATGGGGTAAAACCAGGACGCACATCCAAACCCAACACGCAAGGTGTAATTGCATCCTGCAACTGTAGGTAGCAGAAAAACTAGCTGCAGTGTAAGTTGTATTGTTCTTGTAAATCTTGGAAGGTCTTGAGCACCAACCCCAACATCACATCACCTAAAAGGGATGCTGATAACGTCCCATTTCCTTAAACCTTCCAGTAGAGTTACCTGTTTCAGCTTTGTCCTCCCCTACATGGCGCTTTCTTGGTGAGATGCTGGTGCTGCCCTGTTCTCTAAGAGTGACTCTCCAGAGTTTGAAAGCTAGTCTAGCTACTGGTGGAGGTGGAGGTGAGGGGTCCACCTTCCCCATATATAGAAAGTGGGACACAGGTACTTCCTGCCTTGTCCGTTGTTCAGACGCATATGACGGATACCCTTGAGTGTCATACCACTATTCATTGATAAATTGTAGGTGGGAACCTTTATAATAGGACTGAATATCCACCGCCGTAATCTCTCCTTCGCATGTAGACTTAAAACGTTTTGCTGTCCGCTGGAATCCTTGATTCCAAAGAAAGCTCAGAATACTTAAATGTATTCTTCAAAACAATTAGTATGGCAGTTCATATGGGAAACTCTTGAGTTGGTATAAGAAACCGGTAGAACCAGCATTTTAAAAATTGCAGATCTGCTCAGGAGTAACAGGAGAATTATTGTCCAGACCTCTGTGTCCAAGTATCCAAACCCTTCGGTAACCACCTGCAACTCTAGAGCCCAGCCCCTATCTTGTGAGTGAGCATTGACTGGGAACATTGATGACTTGGCTCTGTTATACTTCAGAGCTGTGGCGTCCCCAAAGATGCAATAGATCTGGAGAGTTTGTGGGCCGGACTATCCCAGGTCCATCAGGAACACCCAGACATCATTGTCGTACATGGCCACTCTGTCTGACACACCCTTTACCACTCAAACCTGTGCACCTTATTGTCAATCCTTAGCCATTCCACCAGTGGTTCAATTGCAGTGGTGGAGAGCAGAGGTGATAATGCGCACCTCTGTTTGGTGCCTCTTCCTATCAGGAACAAATTTATCATCTCTTTACCCACTTGGAATCTAGCCGACAAATCCATGTATAAGTCTTTTTCAGTTTTAAGAAACCTAGGGCCAAAAGTGAGCCAATGAAGGAGAGAAAACAAGTAGTCCCATTCCACTAAGTTGCAGTCTAACTTGAAACTGACAAGAAGGGCCACTGCAGTGCCATTCTGACTGTCTACCAGGACCAAGGCATGTAAAGGCATCTTATATTGTGTTGAGCGGCCCTTTTGGGCATAAATCCAGCTTGATCTGAGTGGACCAAGGAGGTTATCACAGTTAAAAGATGATTTGCCAGGACCTTCACCATGATTTTGACCTCAGTGTTCGGGAGGGGATTGGACAAGAAGAGGGGCAGAGGTCTGGCAGGCGCCAAGGCTTTTGGACTATCACTATCTCAGCTGCTGTCTCGTCATGAGATTTGCAGCCATATTCTACTGATTTCCCAAATGACACCTTGTAGCAAGTCGATAAGCTTTGAGGCATAGCCAGGAATCCACTGGGATCCCTTGTTTTCCCAGATTGTAGTTGACTCAGATCCTCCATCAGTTCAGTAGCAGTGAGGTAATCAATAAATGAATCTCTATTTCCATCAAGGCCCTTAGATGGAGATCGGGAAAAAACCCCTTGGGTGCTGCAGCCCCCTCCTCCCCCCACTACAGGGATATAAGTTAGCATAACAATATACGAACTGCCGGGCAATCTCATTGCTGCGAGTTATTGAACACTCTGGACTGGAAAGGTGTGTGATCAGGGTGTAGCTCTGTATATTTTGGCATAAGGGATGAAATGTCATACTCGCCTTGTCCCTCCACTACTAACTGCGACTCGCTGAAGCTAGAAGCACCTTCCGAACCTCGTCTGTTCGAAGCCACTGAAGCAGTGTTTCGATGTGTATTGTCTCTCTGAGGCTAGTAGGAGATGAGGTGTGCAGATATTGTGACTCCAGGGACAGGGAACGGGACTTCAAATCAATTACAATTTGTTGCTGCTTACGTGTGATCCTTTTTAGAACCTAACATTCTCAACGCAAATTGGCCTTAATGACCTCCCAGAAGACTCTAGAAGAATCAAGTGGTTTCCTGTTACTAATGAAGTACACGTCAATCACCTCTCCTTTGTGTGTTCTGCAGTGCTTGTTCCGGAGAGACCTGACAGTGAAACTCCCTCACAGCTCCCGTGGTTGTCGGCCCAGCCCAAGACCCACCGGGAGTAGTCTGAAGACCCCAGGCAGGATTTGCACCCCGGCCCATCTATGTGTCGCTGTCCTAGGTAGTAAAAATAGTCTAAGTGACAGAATGTATCATGAGCACCCGAGTAAAAGGTGAAAACCTGTTCATGCAGGTGAAGGGAGCACAACTCATCGAACACTCGCTGGACCTCCATGAACTTCGTCATTAAGGAGAGAGGTGTGTCGAGGGACTGGTAGCTCTTCCCCGGCTATCATAGGATCCATCCCCTACCCCATTCCAGTCTCCTTCTAAAACCATAGGTCCCACTGGCAAGCCAACAACTAATGACTTTAAAAAAAGTCAAAGGGCATATATACTAATCAATGACAAGGGCTGCCCACTTAAAAGGCCTTAACTGCCATTGCGCCGTTCCTGTGTGGCCTTAAAGCAGGGTTCTGCAAAGCCGGTCCTGGAGAGCCGGGTCCATGCCAGATTTTTTGCATATCCACATTTGGAAAAATGTAGATTTCTGAAACATCTTTTCTCTTAATGTGGATATGCTACAAATCTGGCATGGACCCGGCTCTCCAGGACCGACTTTGCAGAACCCTGCCTTAAAGGGTACATGGCATCTAGTACACATTTCTGTTCCCTTTGAACTCCTCATTAATCCCTCCAGAGTAGAAGTCTGCAGCCTGCTTAAAAGGGCACTCTGTTGCCCGTGAGGTAGGCCTCTTGCAGGAAGAGTGTATCAGCAGAAAACACTGGCCCCCTTTTAACCTATCTAGTAGGCCATTCACATTCCATGTTATTATGGGCCTGGTTTCCACAGTTCTCAGGTGGATCAGCCATTATGCCAAAGGACCAAGAGTAAGGTGGCATAAATGCCAGTGGTAATGAGAGTGAATAACCATGTCTTCGTCTGAGAGGTACGACAAGATTTCTTAAAACCCCTCAGGAAATCTTACAAAATGGAGATTGTTCCTCCGAGGCCTCTCTTCTGCATTTTCCACCCTCGCATGCTGCTCCTTGGAGGCTATCAACAACTTGGAGACAATATGATGCAGTATTCACCCTCTGGCCTCTATAATTCTGTCTACTGTTTGCCACAAGTCTTGTCCCACTAACATAACATCCAAACCCACAGCTCTGATTCTGGCCTTTAGTGTCTCTCTCTATTGGGTAATGGCTTCAAGGATCACAGCTGTGTTGGAGATAACTGTTCCAGCTACTCTTGGACCAGCAGACTGACTACCTGCCATTGCTATCTTTTGGGTCTGGGTGGCAGCTTGTGGGTGAGGTTTTGTCCAAGGTGCCTTTCTTTCTGGATGCCTATTGTTTATCCTTAGCCATGATTCCTAAGGGAACAAACAAAGATGTACAGGTCAGTCAATTCACTTACATCTGTACAATGATAATCCATCAGCCCTCACGGTCAGCTGTTCAATTCAGGCAGCACAAAGCAGTCAATAGTCACCGCCGGGATGAGGGTAGCACAGTCCTGGGCCAGTCTCGAAATATTCTTGGGAATGATCCCTCAAGTCCTTTCCAGGTGTTTGCCTGTTCCAGGACTGCGACCTCAGTCCCTCTTTTTCAGCACCCCCTAACATAGCCCCTGCAAAGGCTGAAGACAGCCTACTGCCTCACTGAGGGTCCTCTATACCCAACTGCCACTGGCGTGACAAAGGCCTACGCAGTCCCCGCGGTGCAGGGGGGGCCTCGGCACAGTACCCAGGCCTGAGAGCTCCTACATAAGCCTAGAGGGGGCCCTCTGTGTACTTTGCAGGGGGGCCCCCTCCAGTTTTGTTACGCCGCTGCCATCTGCACTCCCTGTTTGTGAGGAGTCCAGGATGGGTGGGCACAAAAGAAAAGTGACCACTCAGTCTTGGCCCCTAAAGCAATCAGTGAGCCCCAGTTATAGTGGATGGCCGATTACCACAATACAGAGTGCACTGCCTGGCCAATCTATTATGCCTGGGGCTGCCTCACATCCCCAAAAAGTAGGGAAGCTGCTCCTGAGTTTTCCATCTAGGCTGTAGCTCTTCACTGTCCCAAGACGTGGGTATCAACACCCTTGTCAGCTCTGTGTCTGAACCAGGGGACCTGGGGATACCAGGCCCCTCTCACCTGCAGATCTCACTCACCTCCTGTCAGAACAGTGAACTCTGTGTGCCAGGACTGGTCACAGTGCCTTCAGTGCGATCCTTCTCTCCGGGCCACTCTGACACCATGGGTATTCAGGAGGTTTGGCCCTTCTCTCGCCAACCCTGCTATAAAGTAGGGAGAGCAGTCCCTAGCACCACACTCCCCATTCTCTTGCTTCCTCAGGACCACAGCAGCAGGGGATCCTGGGACAGCACCCATGGTCCCACCTTGGGGCCACCCAAACTAAGGATGGACCGCTAATGCCTTTAATTAAGGTGGGTCTGGTGCGGTCTGTGAGTAGGTCAGTGTCCTCTCTCCACAAGGGCCAGCAGGGCACACCAGATTCCCACCTTGGTCCTTGTCTGTGTTCACTTCGCTCCACCACTCTTTGCTGCTGTAAACTCTTCCCTGCCTTTCTCCATTGTATGGTGTTGAGGGAACTAGAATTGTCAACAGGATGGTGTAGGATATTTAGAGGAGTGTACTGCAGAACCAGGCTAACTTAAAACCACCATCTTTGGCAGCTATACCACACGCCTCCACATCACTTTCTTGCATGGACATATTAGGGGGATTCATAGCTGACATCCAACAAAATGCAAAACACCAGGATTTGGAAGCTGAGGTCAAACAAGGAGTAGATAGGATACTCAAGAACAGCTTTCATGTGCACAATCAGAAAATGTGCATGGACAACAAATACATTCAAAATAAAATCATGCACTTCAATCATGATTCTGTTCAAGCCAATCATGCATTTAGTGTTATGATAGCAGAGTTAAAGCTCTGGCACTTGCGCGTCGAGAACCTCCAAGATGAAGTCCTAAAATACTTCAAAACATGTGACAGCTGTGTTGTACCAAAATGGAAATAGCAAAAACTAACGTTTTTTTGTGCCTTTACCCAATCTTGCAGACCCTCCTGGATTCCATCTCTGTGGATTATGTGATTGAAGTTCCTGTTCACAAGGAGTTGATACCAGACTACTGGTTGTAGAAAAACAGCAATTTTTTAACCTCTCATAGGGCTACCCAGGGCAAAACAACGACCTCAAGCCTTTATGCTCGAAATTGTGCACTTGTACGACACACCGTTTGTGGCTTTCTCTAATTGTGGATCACAACTGAAATCGCTTGTTTGGAAGGCTTTACATATTAGACGGGGTGGACATGTTGTCATCATCTACTTACCACCTTCATATGAAAGGGCAAAATGAGAATCATGAACTTGAAAGTTACATTAAAACATATGTCATTCTAGGAAGGGATCTGAGTGGCAGGCCTTTGATTTACAGACTTCTGTTACAGTGATATCTTCCATTCAGTCACCCATCATTCCTTTTTCTTTATCACATGTGCCACTCTCCCAAATCTGTATAGCCGATAACCTAGGGGCTCCTTTAGAGCCTGGTCGGGTGGAAAGAATGCTTAGGCGGGGGTCCTTCCACCATGCCAAACCTACAATTACTGTGCTCTAGTTAGAGTTGGGTGGTTGCTGGGCTACTGCAACAGAGCCTCTGCTGGATCTGCCTATGGTATCCCCTTACCCAGTGGTCCATCTGACACAGGACTTCTGATTCTCAGTGATGCTCGACTTTTCTTCTTGGTGGTGGGACTACACAAGACCTGATGGAAACAGGCTAATATTACCCATACTCTCAACATTTCAGGGCCATTTCATTTTAGTTCAGAGAGTTTGTTTTCTCTGAACAAAAATGTTTGCTGAGCAGTCACTTTTAACACTTGGAAAACTTCACACCTGTGATGGAAGCCTAGGCGGCTCGCTTCATTGCAGAGAGGTCTCTATCAGGCAGATATAGTGGCTGTCTTCGAGCAGGGCGGTAAAGGACATCACTTGGCCAGCTTGACAGGACAGTGGGCCATTCAGCAATGGGAAACAAGGCCCTTGGACAATAGTGCGGCCTGTTCCTATACTTTCTACACTAGAGACTAAGGGCCAGATGTAGGAATTTTTTTGCATGGTGCAAATTGCGAAAATCGCAGTTTGCGCCATGCAAAATGCTCATTAACAATTTGAGAGTCAATACCGACTCGCAAATTGTGAATGCGACTCGCAAATAGGAAGTGGTGTCCCCTTCCTATTTGCGACTCGCCTCGCAATGCTAAATTGCTTTGTGACCGCGATTGCAGTCGCAAAGCAATTCGCAGTTACCACACTGGTGGTAACCCATTCGCAAAAGGGAAGGGGTCCTGACGGGACCCCTTCCCCTTTTGTGAATGTTGCCCAAAATGTTTTTTCAGAGCAGGCTTTGGTCCAATGGACCACTGCCTACTCTGAAAAAACGAAACCAAACAGTTTTGTTATTTTATTTATTTTGCAAACGGGCTGCAAAATAAATTTAAAAAACTGCTTTATTTAAAAAGCAGTCACAGACATGGAGGTCTGCTGTCTTCAGCAGGCCACCATCCCTGTGAGTGCAGGGACTCGCTATGGGGTCGCAAAATGCAACCCACCTCCTTAATATTAATGAGGTGGGTCTTTGCGACCCCATAGCGAATCGCAGACGGTGTCTGAGACACCGTTCTGCATCTGATTTTGCGAATCGGAAATTGCGGGTCGGACAGACTCGCAATTTCCGATTCGCAGAATCGGAATTTGGTACCTCTGGCCCTAGGTTATCTGCACTACAGTCCTTACAGACTGATGTGCAATAAAACCTGGGAGAGACCCACTAAATATATTACAATATGTTAACATAAAAAAAAAGAACAATTCCAACTTTTATGCTGGGTGATTCTGTTTAGTGCTCTAGCAACCCATGTTAGGTGATTCTGTTTAGTGCTCCAGAAAACCATGTTTGAAAGAGAGTCTTAAACTAAAAACAGACTCAATGGTCCTTTCATCTATAATAGAGAAAACAATCCAACATTCCTGTTTCTATGTCGATTAATCCAATGTTTCATGTCTCTGTACTGAAAGAGAAGTCTTGGGAAACATCTTGGCACATTAAAACCCGGGTTTATCTACAGTTTCTGTCAATGTTTTCTGGTATCAGTGGTTTAATTTGGGTAAGCACAAATTGAGGTGTCAAAAAGACATCACCAAGTGAAGTGAATAATGACCAAAAACCCGATTCCCACCACATCATATCAGAAGAGCACCCAAGTGGTGCATGTTGGTGCAGTGGAGAAGGCAAAGTGAAGCAATTCGTAACCAATGGCAAGTGGGTACTGATTAATGAAACATACTAGGGATAATGAAAATAACCTTCAGGTTTTTGGTAACCCTGGTACAAGGCAGGGTGCTAAAGAGTTGTGTTTTTTCTTGCTCTCTCTTCTGTTGTCGCCTGTTTTAACTTATTAATTGCCATTTTTTGTTCTAACGTAGCGTGTTCTGTAAACTGAGTGTGAGAAATTGGATTGTTGGTTGATTAGAGGTGTGATCCTTGGTCAAGCAAAAGCCACAATCCCTTGCAGGGTGGACCACAAAAAGTCACTTAATTAACTTGTGCTTAACCCTTGATAGCTTGGCAGAACAAGCAGACAGGCTTAACTTAGGTGCAATTTGTAAAGTATTTCTGCAGCTCACAAACAGAAATAAAGTGAAAGCACAACACAAGAAAAATCCCAACCCAATTTAGAAAAATAGAGTACATTTTAATAAATTATTTGACACTAAAATGACAAAATTCTAATCTGTACAACCAAAGTTATACATTTGTAAAGTTTAAGGTTCAAAATAGTGCCCAATAGATCAAAGCGCCAACCATGGACTTCTAGTTACATAAGACTGGGTCAAAGGCAAAAGTTAAGACCAACCTCGATGGAGCGAGATTTGAATACAAGAAGTGAATTGGGCCCAATCAGCGCTTACCTTAGGACTTCGAAACAAATTCTTGAGGAAAAATGCCTGAAAAGGTAAAGTTCAGTGGGAAAAGGCTGCACGAAGTGTCGGAGGAGGGAGTGTCATCATTAGATGTTGAGGCCGCAGTGAAGATATCTATGCTCAGACTTAATTGCTGAGATGGAAGTCGAAAAACTCCACAGCACTTTTTGGCCAGATTTTGTCTAAGTCCTCAGTTTTGGGAAATGGCCATCTGGACAACTTTAGCACCACAACCAAGGGTCCAGGAATGGTGGGACATCTCTTGAGGGTTCAGGACTCATTCGGACAGGGTCCAGATGATGGGAGCCTGTTATGTCCCTGTGGCTCTGAAATGGAGGCCAGCAAACTAACCCTTGGAATCACTTCTGGTAATCCTAGGTGGAGGTGTAGATGGAGGGCTCACCAACAAGCCTGGCCTGTGATGGTTCAAGGCAGGCTCCAGGCAGCAAAGCAGTCCTTCCAGGTACAGCAAGAGTCTGTCAGAGAGCACAGCAGGTTACAGCGGCAGGCAGTCCTCTAAGAGTCCTTCTTCAGGTCCAGTAGTGAACTGAAGAGTGGGTCTGAAGTTCCTTTTTCTATACAATGGTGCCCTTTTTAGTATTTGCAGCATTCTTTGAATTTATGTATTGATGTAGAAACCAGCTGTAATACTGTTACTGTAGAATGTTAAAGTGAACATTCTGTTTTAGTGTTCTCTTAATGATGTGTGCTCGGAGAATGTTAATGGTGTCCCGAGAATGTTTTATTTGAATAAGGGCGGTTGTTCCAGATTTGTATACTGTTGGAAGGACGTAGTGCGCACTCCTCCACAACCTTGTAGCATTAGGAATAAATCCTACCTTTCAAATAATCTTGCCTCCAGCATCTTCACTACAGAATTTATGGCGACAAGAATGATACACAGCTGGACCCTGTCCGTGTGCTGGTGTCGCCTGCCCACGTTATCGCACTCAAGTCTTCTCTGATGTATCTCGGCTACAGATGTGTCCACCAATCCAAACGGTGGAGTGTGTTGGTGGTATCCTTTCCACTCCAATGGTATGTTCAGTTTATCGTTGTCTGTTCTCGCGTTATTGGAAGTTCACATGTTTTGCCAGTCTAGTCGTCTGCTGCCATCTTGGGTTTATACGTCAAGTCTGGCATCTGTAACACAACATATATACTTGTCGTAGCCATCGTGGAACACTTCTTTGGGTTTGTGCAGACTAGATGACGACATCGAACAGAGTCTCGGATGTCCTGACTTCAAACAGCCATTTTGGATGTCTTAGTACTAGTATACGCAGACTAGTTGTTTGTGAGACTGAGCTGTGATCCTTAACCCCACACATGCACAGGCTATAGTGATGCACACACCAATTTGTTTCCTATTTGCACATCGTTGTTTTGGAACATTAGGAAGAAAAGCAACACTTTAACCTCTTTGACACAAACATTTTCTGCTTCACAATTCCTGCCCAACAACGTTGTCAGCATGGTTGGGTGATGTATTTCAGCAAACTTGCTACTTCTGTGCTGGGATGCAAACAGTGATGCACACACCATCAAAGAGTGGCAGTTTGTGTTTATGTGCAAACAGTGAGGCGCATACCATTCAGAAGTTTATTTCTAACCATTCTTTTCCAGGTAGCAGCTCTACTTGTGTTAAGATGTGGATGGTGATGTGCACACCATTTTAAGGGGGGAGGGGGGAGTCTTAATTTTTTTCTAATAAAAAAAAGAAACATTAATTTGTATGTCATTGGTACTGAGTGTTACTCTCTCACCATCCAGGAAGTATATTCAGCTGCGAGAAGTGAGCGCACTCAGTGTTTAGCCTCTCATATTTTTGAGTCAGTACTAGTGCTATATTCTTTGCTAACATTTTGCAGATTTTTTTATTTGTGTTTGTAACAACATATGTACTATGCAAGCTGTTCTAGTTACCCTAACAGGAAGGAGATAATGTTGATGAGTAGTGTGATGCTATACTTAAACTTAAGAACAGATTTGACAAGCAGCCAAGTCTTATGGTATTAAGATGAGGGAGAAGATGTTGAGGCATATATATTGGACTTACGTAGGTTGGCAACTGTCTGGTAATTAGACATTTTTACTGATCAACTGATCAGAGACCAGTTTATGTGTCACTGTAGAGACAAACAGAGTAGCCAGAAGTTTTTTGGCTATTGGCAATCCCATTTTAGAAGAGACCATCAAAGTAGCTAAAAGCATTGAGATCTCTTAAGTCTGGTTAAACGAGCTTGATGACAAACTAGTTGAAATGTTAACGTGGCTGGGGCAAGTAAAATCCTTCAGAAATCGGGACGTAACACTAATTCTGGGGCATCCAAACCACCAAAGTAGAGAACTCATGCTCTAACAATGGCAATGTGTGTTACCATTGTGGTAATACTCCACATGCTAAATGGGGAAGGTGTCCAGCAGTCAATGTAACATGCAACTATTGCAAGAAAATTGGACATTTTGCGAAGTGTGTCTAAAAGTGAAAACTTACAAAAAGCCTGTGGCCTGTGTGGTTGAGTCTGAGGATGAGATATATACTGAGGTTGTATCCGTAGATGGTGATGAACAAGTTGGTGCACAATAGTGTGAGGGTGGGGAAACCCTGATCCATGCTTGTGTCTGAAGCACGCAAATGCGTAGTTAAGGCCATGTGTATGCGTGGTTCAGGCACACAGCGCGGAGAGGAATGCGGCGGCCTGGTAAGTGGGGCTTGGGAGGGTCGGAGGATGTTTTCACAACAGGGTGGAGTAGGAGGGCCAGTTTTGGGGGGTCAGGGTTTTTTTTTTTAAGGGGTCAGTCTTAGGGCTCATGGTGGGGGAGGGGGGTAGTTTTTAGGGCAGGGTAGGGTTGAAGAACTGAGAGTGGGGCTGAAGGGACAGTTCTGGGGGTCCGTTTTTAGGCCTCCTTTGGGGTACTTTCGTTTTTTAGGGGTGGGGGAAGGTTTTAGGTCTCAGGGTGGGGAGAGTCTGTGGCCAGGTTTCTGGGGGGTGAAGTTTTTCAGGATCTGGAATGTTTTAGGGAATCAGGTGGGTGGGTGGTAGCAGGGTTATTTTGTTTTAAGTGTGGGGTAAGGTTTTAGGCCCCAGGGCGGGTAGTGTGATTCAGGATAGTTGTTTTTTTTAACAAGGCCAAAGGTATTGGGTGGGTGTTGGGGTACTTTTTTTTTGCAGGGGCAGGGTTTTAGGGCATAGGATGGGGAGGGGCTTAGACTTTGGTTTGGGGGTGGAGGTTTTTAGGAGTGGGGGTAGTTGTAGGTATCAGGACAGGTGGGTGGTCGGGGTCGTTTTTTAAGTTAAGGGGGAGGGTTGTATGGTTGAACCACACATGTGTTTACCACACATACATTTACTAGCCATGCTTTTACAAAAAATTAATTGTAAAGACATGCATGGTAAAGGCATGCGCGGTAAAGACGCAGTCGTGAATCTGACCTCGTTGTTCAGCCACACGTGGTTCTACTATGCATGGTTCAATCATACAACCGTGATGGTGTCAATAATGAACCTAAAGTGGGTGATCCCTCACGTTGTGAGGACCCCATAGCAGAGGTAAGTGTGAGAGGCAAGGTCCTTAAAATCCTTGTAGACTCTGGTGCAAGGATCACCATGATAACACAACCTCTGTTTGTGGAGACCTGGGGAGAAAGACCATTGTTATCTCCTGACCATCCTCCAGTCTCATATGAAGGTTGTAGGATTGAACTTTTGGGATATATAGAGGAGGTGATGGCATTCAAGGGGAAAAAAATCAGATCAGGTAGATTTTATGTGGATGTTAAAGGTCTCAACATTCTGGCGTAGTTTCACCAAGGGCTGTTCGGAATGATGCTAAGGCATGGTGCCTAAGAACAATCTTGGTAGTTGATTGTAATGAAGTCGGTCAAAAATTTCCCTTCTGTGTTTAGTGATGAGTTGGGCAAAAATTGTGCGTTTAAATATAAGATCACAGTAAAGGAGGGTGCGGTCCCTACCAAATATAAACTCAGATGTGTGCCTTTCAGTGTTAGGGAGGACCTTCAAAAAGAACTTAAGAGTTTGTGTGACATGACCATCATTGAGCCAACTGAATCCTCTTTGTGGCTGTCTCCCCTAAAGGTTGCTCGCAAGAAGAGTGGACAATTACGCATGTGTGTTAACTTGAGATCATTGAATACGGAGAAATGGAATGGCTCACACCCATTGCCAAAGATCAGTGATTTATTTGCTTGCATCAAAGGAGCTATAATTTTTCAAAGCTTTATTTGACCAGTGCCTACCATGAGGTGGAAAGTCATCCTGATTCACAACATTTGACTGCATGTATTTCACCTCTTGGAACTTTTCAATACCATTGCATTCCTTTTGGTTTTTGCTCTGCGGCCTCGGTGTTCGAAAGAGTGATGTACAATTTACTCAAAGAGGTGGATGGTGTCCTAGTGTTTCAGGACGATATATTCGTTTTTGCTGATGAATCAGAGTCCCATGATGACATTCTGAAAGGGTGTTAGGTATCTTCCAAAAACAAGGTGCTGTCTTCAAGACAGAGAAGTGTAAGTTCATGTGCAGTGAAGTTGAATACCTTTCGAAGGAATTAATCAAACCCAGGCCTAGTCTGGTTTAGGCCATTGTGAATGCTCCACCTCCCACAGAAAAGACCGGTGTTAAGTCACTGGTGGGTTTGTGTGAATATTACTCTGGGTTCATCCCTGATGTTGCTACAAGGGTATGTCCAGTTAGCAAGGTACACCCCAAGAAGGGTGTCAAATTTGTGTGGTGTGAGGAATGGGTTACAGCTTTTGAACAGATCAGTGTTTGTTGAGGCAGAGCAGCGCTCTTAAGCCTTTTGATCTAGATTTCTTGTGTTGTATTATGGTGGTTGCCAGCCAGGTTGGGCTGAGAGCAACTTTGACGCAATAAATTGGAGAGTGTGAGCATACTGTGGCATTCGCGTCTAGAGAGTTGAGAGAAGCAGAAGTCCAATACCCAGTATTTGAGAAGGTACTATTTGCATATTTGTGGGCCATCAAGAAATTTTGGCGGTATGTATGGGGAAGTCATTTTGTTGTGTAGCCACTTTAGTTATAGCTCCATGCACGTTATTTTAACACACTAGGCCGCTGTGCACTTTAACTTAGATATATTTTATTCAGCTTCATTTTATTATTGTTACAATAACCATTTTTATGGTCTTGTTTTATTTCCATCCATATAACTGTTTTTGCCTAGGCCAGAACTCTGTTCTCAAACAAGACATTCTTGATCACTCTGTGCTTCTTCCAAGGCTACAGCACGGTACATTGCTGGTGAACGTGGTAGAAGTTTAGTCTCCAACATTTGTAGAAATACACATCCTTACATAGGGACACTTTCTCAGAATTCAGCAGTGTTGTTACAAAAACACTTCCTTGTCCCTTACACGTTAGAGGGAGATTCCAGCCAGCCACAACTGTATGCTGATTTCCGAATGCTTCGCTACAGATGCTAACGCAGACCGCAGGCCTTTGCTCAGGTATGGGGGTTGATGTCTTCCCAGGGAAACCTGAAGAGCAGAATTAGAGCTTAACATGCTGTGCTCTATCCTAGTCTAGGTAGGGATTAGTCCATTGATTATAGTGACAATATGATAGCGTTTTTTTTATGCTTCGCTCTTCTCGTCACAATTGTAATACTGTCATGTTGTGTTGTCCTGGTTATTGTAGCTCACGCTTTGCTATCTAAGATGCAGTTGTTTTATTAAACTCAATATTGAAACATATACTGTTTCTGTTTGTCATTTATATATGAGACTGAATTGTAAGTGAGACCTGAGTGACCACGACTTCCCTGAGAAGCCAAGTATGTTGTGCACACAGCTGCCCAATCATCACTATCCTATGGTGGGGATGAGGCACTGCTAGTTAGCCGCAGCAAAACCCGGATTGGAGCGACAGGTGTCACCCACCGTGGGTTAGGCTTAGGGCCTCATTCCGACCCTGGCGGTCCAAGACCGCCAGGGCCGCGGGCAACGGAAGCACCGCCAACAGGCTGGCGGTGCTTCATTGCCCATTCTGACCGCGGCGGTAAAGCGGCGGTCAGAAAAGGGGATCCGGCGGTTTCCCGCCGGATTTCCCCTGGCTGGGCTGAACCTCCATGGCAGCGCTGCAAGCAGCGCCGCCATGGGGATTCCGACCCCCTTCCCGCCAGCCTTTTTCTGGCGGCTTTTACTGCCAGGAACAGGATGGCGGGAACGGGTGTCGTGGGGGGGCCCCCTAACAGGGCCCCAGGATGATTTTCACTGTCTGCATAGCAGCCAGTAAAAATCGCGACGGATGCAACTGCACCCGTCGCACCCCTGCAACACCGCCGGCTCCATTCGGAGCCGGCTTCTGTGTCGCAGGGCCTTTCCCGCTGGGCCGGCAGACTCTCCCTTGTCTGAATGGCCCCCGCGGTCTTTTGACCGCGGGGCGGCCAATTGGTGGCGTAAGTTTGGCGCCGCCCGCCAAACTTGGAATGACCCCCTTAGTCTCCCACACTGCGGGCGATTCTGCCACTCAAAACCCAGTAGTCTCATTAGAATAATGAGAGCCTATGCAACATGGCACCGCCAACATTTGTTCAGGATCAAATTTTTGGGTCCTCTAGAGTATCTCTGTCTCATTATATATAATGACGCCTTAATACTGTATACGGAGACGTCCGTGGTACGGAGGATTTCCACCCCAGCTACGTAGGCTATCCTATTTGCAGCTGGAGGTTGTTCAAGCTTGAACATTAAAAGGAAAACCCCATTTGGTGTGCCTACTCTGAACTTATAGTCTGTCTATAACGGCGAATCCACAGCAGGTACACATAGCAGTTAATATGAGACAACCTCTAACTACACATTTATTAGCAAATGGCCTAACGCCCCAGGGGGGTCCAGTACCATTCGTGGTGGGTGCCCATGCAGCTTATAGAACAGCACTTTTTTATTCTTGGGTCACATTTCCAGCAGTTGATGGGAACACAAATACATTTCATCATTATACACTTGCAAATGCACCTGGACAATACAGAGCATACACATATTTAGAAATACCTTTATCTTATCAAGAACATAACAATTGGCTTGATGGCGCCCTACCCCACATGATTTTACCAGTAAGGTTAGGTCCTCTAAGTAATGATGGTCCTACCTGGCCTTTATTGGCCACCTATACACCACATCCTGAAGTTGCAAATTTAGCTGTGGCTGAGGTTTGTCGTTTATATACAAAATTAACTGCGATATATATAGACGATTAGTACAATTCGTAATGCAAACATTAAATACAAACCCAGCACGTGCTGCTCCAGCGCATCCACATGCAGCAACACCAGGTATAAATTCTGCGACTGTACATTCAATAATGGGTAAAGTACCTGCCAAATGGGAGGAAACTCCGTTTTGGTTAGTACAAAAGATTAATTGCGCTGAAGGTAGTATTTCCCCATATGGGACCTCAGGATAAACTTTGAATATTAACGATGTGCTTGCCTTTTGGGATGGTCCCTACAGTAGATAACTGTAATACCTGGGGCACGGTGTTTGCCGCGCTCTATACAACCGCACACAGTAAATCAACACTTGCCAATATACTGGAGGTGGTGAAACAAATTCAAGATTAGTATGGGGCTGCCCCGGCCCTAGATTTGGGGACACAATTGATGGGCAATTTTGCTACCGTATCCTCAATCATTTTAAGAAACCCTAAAGGGGAAGTGGTCCCACTTGTAGTGCGCATGTGGCTCCGTGACGTTCCGCAACAGTATCAGGAACACAAGCTGCCTAAAATAATCGCAGAAACGTATTCTAGCATAGGTAGAGACAGTTTAGGGGCCAGACCATATGAACCACAATTTCAGGGCAAATCAAACAAAGATTTTCCCAAGCAAGCTCCTGAGGGCAATAAGAAACGCTGGGATAAAAAACAACAAACTCCTAAAAAAGAAAGGGGAGAATCTCTGCGTATGGAGACCCCGCAGAGCAGATATAATCTCAGAAATAGAGATAATATAAAAACGCCTGATAGATATCAATATACTGATACACGCCAATCTCGTTCCTTTCAGGACTCATCGGTAAAACGAAATGAGAGAGGCGGGCAATCAGAGCGAAGGACAGAGTACGTGAAACCGAGACAGGAATCACAATGCTCTTCAGAGGTTTCTGTTAAAAAGGAAGAGAAACCCGCCCAACAAAAACCACAATCAAAAAGAAAAAAGTGGCAGCAGTCACAGTTCAACATGCCACTCAGGAAGAAGGTCCCCTTGAAGAATAAGAAGTGGGCTCTAGCCCTGCTAGACAGCACAGCAGAGGTCACAATAGTTCACCAGAATCTTCTAGAGTATCTGGAGGTGAAAGCAACTGATGACTTTATACAAGTGGAAACTGCGAACGTGCGTGTCTCCACGCCTGATAGGGTATATAAAGTAACGCTACAGTTAGAAGGAGACATTGAGCGCACAATAGACACAATCTTTTGGGATCACGTAGTAAACATATATGATGTTTTGTTGGCCGAACAAGGTTGGCCACCTGAATTTGTCTGCACCTGCCCATATGGAGAAGACGTTACTAAGCCTTCCTTCTCGCCCCTTGTTCCAGAGGAACTCGCTGAATCCTATGCCATTGACTGGGCTTTGGCACAGGCACCTGCATTATACCGAAATCACATAGGATGGGCTAAAGAATCCCTCTACCATGTAATTCCAATTAAAAATGAACCTCAACTGCAACCTCAATATCCTATAAAGCACAAAGCAAAAGCACCTGTGAGAGAAATACTCACACAATTAGAGGACCATGGCGTGATTGAACCCTGTGTCTCCCCAATGAATAATCCATTATTCCCAGTAGCTAAACTAGAACATTCATATAGAATAGTCTTAGACTACAGACACTTAAACAGTCATACACGCACTTATGCTATACAAAACTCACATAGCACAGCACTAATGAACAATATAGTGCGTAAAAAATACAAAACAACACTGGATATTTCCAATGTTTTTTTCTTCCAGAATATAGCGCCTGAGAGTAGAGACTTAACAAGTTTCAGGGCACTAGGCTCTCAGATAAAATTCTGTCATTTACCTCAGGGGTATTAGAACAGCCCAGGATTGTTCACAGCTCGTGTGACAGCAATTTTGAACAAGATTAATCCTGAAGCATTGTCCTATGTAGATGATATCTATCGTACGGAGGATGAACTACTTCAACATCTAAGACGGGTAGCCCACATTGTTGTAGGATTTGCTTAATTTGGCTACAAATTCAATTTTAAAAAAACAAACGTTGCCTTCCTTAGCATCCTATTTCTGGGATATGAGCTATCAAGTGAAGGAAAGAGTCTAGCGCCACAAAATCTAGAGAAATGCGCACATTTACAACTACCAAATACAATTAAAAAACTCCAATCTCTATTGGGTTTTCAAAATTTTGGCAGAACTTACATTCCAGAATATCCTACACGCATAAAACCTTTATATGATCTGATACGTCCCGATTTTTCAGGTAAATTCTGGACAATTGAACATACACGCATTCTTCGAGATTTGCAAACAGACATGCTTGCAGCACAACACTTACACACGAGGGACAACAAAACACATTTGGTCATCAGAGTAATAGCTGGTATCATCGATTTCACCTATGTGACATTCAGTGAAGGTGAGACAGTCCCCATTGCATACAAATCACACTTATATTCAGTGGCAGAACAACGCTTTGCTCCCACTGACAAAATACTCATTGCTATACGGATGGCTGTCAAAGAAATACCTCTTGCCCAAGGAAAACCCATTATTGTCGTTTCTCAGATCCCAGCCCTAGAGGCTGTTACAAAAGCCAGCTTTCCAAACGCAAAAGCATCACATCCACGTTGGATACAATGGGCTACGTGTTTGACAGCCACTGATGTAGAATACATTTTCGACCCAAAATTACAAACTCAAGATTTTTTACAGTATGAAATAGACTACCCAGTTACAGCATATACATTGCCTATTGAATAATATCATAGAGTCATGTATACCGATGGCTCAGCACAACCTGCAATTGGCACAAAACACCAATTTTCTGCTGCTTGCGCAGTCGTAGTGGCTACATGGAGGGCGATACATTTTGTCCCCTACATACCTTTACGCAAACCTAGGGGATTGCACAGCACAATTGGCAGAACTAAAGGCTCTGCTGATGGCACTGGAGCACACGGATCCTGCACAGCCTACGCTGATTGTTTGTGATTCATATTATTGTGTCCAGTCCTTTAATGAATACCTGCATTATTGGCACCAGAATAGGATCAGAGATTATTCCAAAGGCAACACCATCAAACACAGACTTCTGTGGGGGAAAATTGCAGATCTGAAAGAGACGCTGCCAAATGTCTATGTTGTACATGCACTTGGACACCAACGTGTTGGGATACACGATGCTGGAAATACATTGGCTGATGAAGCCGCAAAGTCAGCAGTGCCTGTGGCTGCTGTAGCTGCAGTGACTCGTTTGAGCTCAAAACCGGACGCAGACATATGGACTGCCGTGACAGCTATGGCTGACAGTACGCCATATCCTAAAGGATTTCCTGACAAATATTCCTACCGAATGGGAGGTATGCTGAACGCTGAGGTTAAAATACCAGGCGCAGGGGTACGAGACATTCCCAATAGAGATATAAGATCACAATTAATTAAAGCAGCGCATGAGGGGGTGGCATCTGCCTATGCTGGTGTGACGGCTACAATTTCGATTTTGCAGGCCAGGTATTGGTGGCCAGGTCTCTATAAAGAGACCAAGCAGTATGTCCTTTGTTGTGACATCTGTCAACAAATTAAAGTTTACACTGCCAAACGCCTGCCGCAGTCACCCCTCTTGATTCCAAACAAACCATTACAATGTGTGTACTTGGATCATTGCGGTCCCCTAACATGTATACTTTAGTCGCTGTTGATTCATGCTCCCGATTTTTATGGGTGTGGACACAATGCTCGGCTGATGCTCGGACTGTTAATAAAGATTTGCAAGTCTTTATCGGTACATATGCGGTTGCAGCTTTCTATTCGGACCATGTCAGGAATAAGGCCATGCGCGGTCCAGGTCCCGCCCGAAACTCCTCTGTGCGGCTCTGCAGCACTTTATGCGCACCACTGGTCATCCCCTCTTGTTCCCAAGGTGTCAATCAGCGTCGTCTGCCCTGTGGCAAAGCTCATAGAGCTGCAGGTTCAGGACATTGGTGGACAAGATGCACTTATCAGTGCTATTCCATGAAGGGACTACAATTCCCATGTTTTTAGAGGAGGCAGCCATCTTGGGTTGTGGCAGGCCCATAAAGCCCAGCCACACCCCAAGCACGTTGCTCACTATTTTTAAAGACTTCGATGCAGTCAGACCTCGTGAGGGTTCCTATGAAGAAGAGCAGATTTCCTGCATGGCAGATGGACGGCAAATCCGAGTACCTTTGTTTCCATGGTGAATTCAGATACGAGTAGGTCATACTCGTAGCGGTAAGGTCTAGATGAGCCAAATCTTGAAGGCAGATGTATTTCCTAAAGGTAAAGTGCTCCTTAGCACAACCAGCAAAGCGTTTTAATTTTTCAAAGTAAAGCAGACTTTGCAAGACGATTAAAGCTCTTCAGAGCACAGAAGTAAAGCATCCCTTAGTACAGCGAGTAAAGCGCTTCAGTCCGCATGAGAAAGCGACCTTGGCACGGTAATTAAAGCGCTTCAGTCCACATGAGGAAAGCACCTCGGCACGGTAATTTAAGCGCTTCCGTCCACATGAGGAAAGCGACCTTGGCACGGTAATAAAAGCGCTTCAGTCCACATGAGTAAAACGCCCTTGGCACAACAGTCGAAACGCTTCAGCCCACATGAGTAAAGTGCCCTTGGCACAACAATCAAAGCACTTCAGTCCACATGAGTAAGGCACCCTTGGCACAACAATCAAAGCGATTCAGTCCACATGAGTTAAGCGCCCTTGGCACAACAATCAAAGCGCTTCAGTCCACATGAGTTAAGCGCCCTTGGCACAGCAATCAAAGCGCTTCAGTTCACATGAGTAAAGCGCCCTTGGCACAGCAATAAAAGCGCTACAGTCCACATGAGTAAAGCGCTCTTGGCGCGGCAATCAATGCGCTTCAGTCCACATGAGGAAAGCGCCCTTGGCACAGCAATCAAAGCACTTCAATCCACATGCATAAAAAGCTCTTGGCACGACAATCAAAGTGATCCAGGCCACATGAGTAAGGCGCCCCTTAGCATAACGAGCAGAGCGTAGCGCTTCAGATGAAACAAATGAAAGCGCTATCTGGCATAAGGAACAAAGCGCTTCAAGTTCAATGAGTAAAAACTTTCCGGCCTTTATAGTTGTGAATGTGAAAGTATCTTTGGAGATAAGCAAATTATAGTTTTCATTGTTTTTTGGAAAGCATAATATGTGAAAAGCATATTTAACTCTTTGAGATTTTCTAGGTCATGATCAAAGGTTTATGTTATGAATGCATAGATGTTACAGGATTGATATTCAGAGTATGATCATAGTCCAAAGCTCTTGCCATCTCTTGGTTCTGAGGTTGTAGTTTGTTCTTGTTCCATGATTAAAAGAAGGGGTTTTGCCCTCACTTCAAAAGGGGTCTCTATCTGATATCACGGAGACGCATTTAGTCAAGAGTCTATTGATGAGTTATACTGCTATGAATGAGTTAGTGCATATTTGTTCTAACCTTTTCTTTTCAGATCTCTCTCCCTGCCGATCCCTACCCTAATTCCCTTCCCCCCAACTGGCTTCATCATAATTCTGTGCTATAATAGCTTTCTGAGTTGGTGATGCCGGGAGGTGGGCCTTTTGTTCAGCAACGTGCAGATCCTGAGGAAAGGACACTGTGACAGACCAGGTCCCTGCTTTTGCCTCAAGGGCATTCAGGGATGCCATGGCTTCATTAGGGGTTCAACTCCAGTACTCGTCTCCATTTCATCCAGAGGGAAATAGTGTAGTGGAGCGACTAAACCATGATTTAAAGCAATCCTTAACAGCCAGAGTCTTAGGTACGGCTCATAGTTGGCTTAACCACCTATATGGAGTCCAGAGAGCACTTAACAATCTGCCTAGAATGTCCCTGGGGGGTCGTATTTGATATGAGTGCCTGTTCAAAACTCGAATGTATGTTCTGGATCTTGATGGTCCTGGTGTGGAGGCAGCAGAAACACCTTTTGACATAAATGAACGTGTCACTGTCTTACAAGAATTGCAACAGTTCTGTGACAATAATTCTTCTATCAGTGCTTCCTCCACAGGAATCAAGGATGTGCCTTTAACACCTACTGGCAGAATTCCCAGAATTGGGGAACTTGTACGTGAAAAAGTCACTGTGAAAAAGGAATTTGGCCCTTCTTATCGAGCACCAGTCCCAGTATTGGTAATACACGGTACCAGAACTGTAATTCTACCACCATTGGCAGGTGCCAAAGAAAATAGTTTTGTCTCCATCGACAATGTCAAATTACACCATGTGGCCAATCTTGCACAGCCGACCAAGCGGAACATCCAGTAGTTCCTGAATCCCTCTCACTACTGGTCAAGAAGTTCCCCTACAAGTTGTTTATACCAACACCGACACCTCTCTGAGCTTGGGGAGGGTGGAAGATGATCTTGCATTGGTTCCACTAACATCAAACAATACAGAAATAATTGACCAAGTTGATTCAACTCCAACACAAACAGCTGGTGCTATTTGTTGTGTGCCACCCCGGGAAACACCAACTCCACCAATGACCACCGCTCCAGCATTTGCACGTACTGCTTCTGGATATTTTGCCAACTTCAATGATGACTTCTCAGACTCATTCGCCTCTTCGACACCTGACTTGTCAAGCGCACATAAGATAACGAACTTGCTTAAAGAAACATGTTTTGTTTTTCCATGGAACTATCTATGGCTCTCTTTGACTGCCCTAGCTTTCCTACTTTGGATTGGTTTTGTTATCACCTTTTCTTATTAGTACATGGTCATTTTCTTCCTGAAAAGTCAACAGTTGCATTGGTGCAGGAGGTCTTAAAACCACGTTCTTCATCACATAAGGTCCGAAAAGACTTATCATTTGTGAACATTTCCTCAGTACCAATTCCTGATGGAATTGTCTGGGACAAAGTAATATTTGATATATGGTCCCACGGAAGTAATTCAAATACCATATGTGTTCAAACTATCAATTAATGATATTATAAAACCAGGCATTGTTTCTGATGATTGGGATGTGAAACCAGTTGATTCTATGATGACTGAATTGCAGTATTATACTGTCTTTGAAAACTAAGATGTTTATCAATCTAAAGAAAAGTATGATGATATATTTTGCTATAATTATTATGGGCACCATTTCATACATAGAGCGAGCAGCCCCAAAACTGTTTTTAATTATACACAATGGGAACACTGTCCGACTCCACAACAGGGGAGTTCCAAAACATATTCTGAAAAGTTTACATATTTTTCTGGGCACTATATAAAAAATGCTGAGTCATATTATTTTAAGGTACCACCTACTAAACCTATACATATATTAATGACGAATACGAAATTTATATATTCTGAATCCTTTGTTTCCCGTTGTCTATAGAAGGCTATGAATATTGGCTGAAGTCGATTGATCTGAAAAGTGTATGGGGAACAAAAAATTGGCAAATTAGGGGGAAGGAAGCTTTATTTAGAGCATGCCTCATTCCTGTACAAATGATATTTTTAAATGAAACTGTACAAAAAACAAGTTGTTTAGGCTTGACTAAAATTAAGGAATTAAACATGCCCAGTATACCTGCCCCTGCAAAGTTTTATGAATGGCAAAAATATACAAATGCAACTGAAGATCAGCTCGAAGAATGGGTCCAGAATGGTACATTTAATGTTTCACTGACATGTCCTGGCAGGTGGTTATTGTGGCCAATAGATACCAATGGGTGTCATCAACCTTTTATCAACTTCTTGGGGGGTTTTAGAACTAGTAGGCTGGACCCTCGCTATATATCATCAGAACATGCGGGTATAGTTACAACATATTGTGTAGGAAAATTGTGCCAGCAATGGTTAAAATCATCCTCACTAGATGTGTTCGAGAACACCTCAGTCTCCTGTCTAATAACACTGACTTACAGGACTTCCTGTTAGGCCCCAGAAAACACCGTAGGAAGTGTTTCCTATATGAAGCATATAATGAAATTTGGAACTGGAAATGAAATTACCAACAAAAAGCAGCTGCCCGGTTAAGGCAAATAGACCAGGAAAATTTGGAAAAGGCATTAACTGTTGTGGATAATGGGATTAATACCCTGTCCGACCGAATATACATTTTGAATAACATTGTTTCTTCTGCTATAGACATTATACAAACAGATATGTCTTCTTTGCACCATGGACAGAGTCAGCTAAGGTCCATTATGCAGCTAGGTTTGACACTTCAAACATTGAAGGCGGGTCGCGTCCCCTGGCAGCATGTGAGTGCGAGGGAGATATTTTCTTCCTCAAATTTAACACGACAACAACAACTGATGGCTAAGAAGGAAGCGACTTATGTCATGCTTAACATCAAGAAATTATAAAAATTGCCTTTTACTGTGGCTGAAATACCATCTGCTGAGTGGTTAATACATGGGGTCATTAATCTGCCTATTTCAACACTTCAATTCACCTCCTGTCTAAAACACATTCCAGTAGGCAGATATGAAAAGCTCGGAGATAGTTACATCCATGAGGTGTGGAAGCTTCCCTTCTCGTACAAATGCTTCAGTGACATGAAAGAAGTATTTCTTAGCGGTAGTGAATGCGAGACTTCAGTCAGCCATTTGATAGTTTGTAAACAGCTGTCCTTGCATGGGGCGTGTAATGCCTCTGCTGCGAGCTTGGCTTGTTATCTGAAGGGAGTCCCAGTCCCCTTGATTAGACCTACGTTCCAGGTGCTTTCAAACGGCAGCTATGTCCTCCTCAATGGTGAAGACTGTTGTGGCATGCAGGCTGGAATAGTTTACATTGTTTCGTTCTCTAAGGTCGTTACATGCTGCGGGAATGTACTTTTTTTCCCCACTAAAATTAAAGAGGTAGCTGACATTTGGCCTCACATTGCTACTTCAAATATGGATTTTGACAAGTTGAGCAGACTCAAGGCTTTACTGTTTCAAAAGCATGTGGCCCTTACATCTGTGCGCTGGACCTACGCACTTTAGGTGGCAAGGTCGTCGGCAGAGATACAGTCCCTATTAAATACAAACTTTCGGAGACACTTTAGTGAGCTCGTGGGATGAATATTTAATGCGTCCAGTACATCTGGAATCTCACATTTTTTCAAGGCTGTTGGTTCTGGTTTCATTCGCACCTTCTCCTCTGTATTCTGTTTGATACCATCAGCAATCCACTAAATTTTTTCTAGTATTTTTTGGGGATTTCCGATAACTTTGGCTTTATTAGCTGGCATCTTGCTGTTGCTATTTTTTATGCGCAATGGCTGTCCCGCCGCAACGAGGAGGAATGAAGGCGCTCCCATGAGCACAGCTGTGTCGTGAACGCATGATGCAGTATTTTGGAGTAACACTTCTGGAGCAATTGGAGTGTGGCTAGTCTTTGTCATTCAGACCGGTCTTGCATTGTGTGCAGCCTGTGTTTCGGTGCCTCTGGTGCTCTTTTGAACATGCACTAGAAGTCTGTCTTTCGATGCAGCGCTTGCCTTCAGTGGACGCTGATCTGTTGGTGTTCTCGCTGAGGGTTCTTTGCTGGAAATGCGCATTGAGGTTGTGTCTGCTACGGGAAGCTACTTATGAGTTACCGTTCTTGGAGAATGTAGCTCAGGACTCATCACTGGGCACACCACGGAATGCCGCCTTGGCTGAGGCTACGGAACACAACTGCTCCTTGATCCTTCTTGGCGATGACTTTCCAACTTTAACATTGGCCAAAGTGGAAGATCTCCTGTCCTCTATGGTCCCGGAATCAATTGGAACTTTTCAAAATTGACTTTGCCTTTTGAAATTCCGTATAACACCACATGCTCATATTTTAAATTGTCACGTTGGATGCTCATGTGTCCCTTCAACTCGTCATCACTGACATTGCTTTTACATATAGATCTTAGGTTGAGCTTTTAGCAATAAAATGATATATCTTTGGCTTTGAACCACTTTCAACCGACAAGGGGAGGGTGTTGTGTGGCCATTTTAATTATAGCTCCATGCACGTTATTTTAACACACTAGGCCACTGTGCACTTTAACCTAGATATATTTTATTCAGCTTCGTCTTATTCTTGTTACAATAACAATTTTTACGTCTTGTTTTATTTCCATCTATCTAACTGTTTTTGCATAGGCCAGCACTCTGTTCTCAAACAAGACATTCTTAATCACTCTGTGCTTCTTCCAAGGCTACAGCACAGTACATTGCCAGTGAACGTGGTAGAAGTTTAGGCTCCAACATTTGTAGAAATACACATCCTTACGTAGGGACACTTTCTCAGACCATCAGCTGTGTTGTTATAAAAACACTTCCTTGACCCTTACACGTTAGAGGGAGATTCCAGCCAGGGAACCACGAGTGTATGCTGATTGCCGAATGCTTTGCTACAGATGCGAACGTAAACCGCAAGCCTTTGCTCAGGTATGGGGATTGATGTCTTCCCAGGGGAACCTGAAGGGCAGAATTAGAGCTTAACATGCTGTGCTCTATCCTAGTCTAGGTAGGGATTAGTCCATCGATTATAGTGACAATATGATAGCGTTGTTTTTATGCTTCACTCTTCTTGTCACAATTTTAATACTGTCATGTTGTGTCGCCCTGGTTATTGTAGCTCACACTTTGCTATCTAAGATGCAGTCGTTGTATTAAACTCAATATTGAAATATATACTGCTTCTGTTTGTCATTTATATATGAGACTGAATTGTGAGTGAGAGAACCGGATGAGACCTGAGTGACCAAGACTTCCCTTAGAAGCCAAGTATGTCATGCGCTCGGCTGCCCAAACATCACTATCCTTTGGTGGGGATGAGGCACTGTTAGGTAGCCGGAGCAAAACCCGGATTGGAGTGACAGGTGTCACCCGCCGTGGGTTAGACTTAGTCTCCCACACTGCGGGCGATTCTGCAGCTCAAAATCCAGTAGTTTCACTAGAATAATGAGAGCCTACGCGACGATTTCATGTTGCAAACTGATGCAACCTCTAGTTAGTATCCTTGAGGGTGGGGTGAACAAATGTTGCACTCCAAGAATCCTGAGAATGGTCACTAAGCTGACACAGTACCACTTTGATGTGGTTCACATTTCAGGTGGAAAGAATGGGAGGGCTGATTTCCTTTCCTGTTTTACACACAAAATGGTGAGGAAGATATGACATTTTCTGATCTTATTGTTGAAGATTGTGATGGCTGTCTGGTGGCAGCCTTGGAAATACCTGAATTGACAATGTGTTCTGAAATTGAATGGATGGCTGCCATGAGGGATGACCAAATTTTACAACAGGTGTGTGTACTGGTGAGAAAGGGGTGGACCAGAGAAAAGATTTTATCTCTTTTGTTCCAACAATACTGTAATGTTTGGAGTGAAATTTTTATAGAAGATAGTATGATGTTACTTTCTGACAAGTTTATGCTACCTCCCACTGTTAGGAATAACATTATCAGGAAGGCCCACGAGGGACATCTAGGTTCGTCTCTTACAAAATGCTGCATTCATGAGACATTTTGGTGTCCCAGCATGGATGTTGAAGTTGATGTGGAAATTGGAAATTGTTGGGTGTGTGGGTCAGCTGATAACAGTTTTAAGTGGGTAATACTGCCCCTCATGCCTATTGAGTGTCCGTCTGGACTGAGGGTCAAGTTAGGCATTGATATCAAAGGGCCTTATGATTTCCTGCCTCGTGCTACCAGATGCATTTTAGTGCTTATGGACTATGCATCGTAATGGCTTGAAATCAAGATATTTAGGGAGCCGACTACCAAAATCATTGTGGAGTTTCTTAGAGAAGTTTTTATGAGAGAATCTTGTCCTGAGGTCCTGGTTTCAGACAATGGAACGCAGTTCGTGAGCAATGAATTATATGTGTTCCTTGATTCTTGTGGCATCAAACATTTAAGGAGTTCTCTGTACCACCCACAAACTAATGGGCTTGTGGAGAGAATTAACTTTGTTGTGGGTTAGTGTATCAAATGGTCCAAAAATGGAAACCATGATGGTGCTAAGTCAATAAATAGCATGACATGGTTCTACAGAACGACATAGCACTCGTCCACTATGGTGTCTCCTTTTGAGCTTTTGAGGGGAAGAAAGAGAAGCACTAGTTTTAGAACTGCATGGATTACAAAATGGCTGAAATGTGACACTAATGTGACAAAATTGATGTCTATGGTAAAGGAGAATATGTCTCAGGCCCAAGAAAAACAAAAAGGTTGGTACGGTAAAAAGAAAGGTGTCAAATTGGTTCCTCTGGAGATTGGGAACATGATTCAGATAAAGGGCCTCATTACAAGTTTGGTGGTCTGTGAACTGCCATGGCAGTGTTGGCGATCCGACCGCCATTAGGTTGGTGGTTGGACTGCTGTATTATGTGGTCATGGTGGCCTATGAAGCAAAGACCGTTTTGGTTCCGCCGGCACTGCCAGGCAGCACAGACTGCCTCGGTCACAAGGCTGCACAAACAGGCCAACAGAGACAGTGTTTCCGCCGGACACTGAGGTTGCACACTGCTAATGTGATAGTGATGGGCCAACCACCATGTCTCAGCAAGCAGAAACCTGGAGTGTAAAGGGAGACACTCACCTGCAGGCAACCTTACACATCCGGTGCCGCCATGGAGCCCATCACACATGTCCTACTGCTGATGATGATCATCAAAGGTGCACAAAATCCATGCCATCGTGGACGCAACTGACTGTAAGTACACACACACCTGTGTCATTACACTCAACAATAGATTATCACGCCGACAGCCACATTATATGGGGCTCACGCTGCGGACACCAAGTACACCTCATTGTTTCCTGGGTCGGAATCATACACAAAAAGGACACAGTCACAAAATGCCCCCTTTGGGCAGGTCATGCACAATGCACTGCAACACTAGACAAAAACACACATCTACTCATCTCAGGTACGGGGACAGTGAAGTGTGTAAAACATTGTCTCACACAACACCAACAACACTACAACATCACATCTACAAATACAACTCAGTCAAATTGTACACATGCCAGGGACCGTAATCATATTCAACACATATATGTATGGATGGGCATGGAACACAAACACCACTCCCATTAAACAACCTTGCAATGGATACACACATATCACCCACATTGCAAGACAATGGAAGGACAATGGGATGCACAATAGACAGAGGTACAAACATACAAAGCTCACAATGCAAACAATACCTTTACAATAGGGATGGGGCATCAGGAGCACTCAAGGACGAATGCTGCACTGGGACATATATCACTTTCCACATGCCCCTTTAACAACATTTGCACAGGAACAGGCCTTACGCCTATCTAAAGCACAAACGATACTAGAGACAAATGACATGCCTATCTACACAATGTGGAAGTGCAAGTCAAGAAAGCACATACAACTCCAACTGCATGGGTGACACATCTATATGACATAGCTGCAAGGTACACACAGCTAAATGGACACATGCACATTCAATGCAAACAAAGGTAGCACAACTGAACACCCTCCATGTTTGCACAAACAAAACTCAAGCTGCCACACATCAGTTTAATCTATAATCCATATCAAGGGGACAAGTCTAACACCATACATGCTCACAATGGACAACACAAGATGAAACACTTACCATACCAAAACAGAACACAATGCTATGACACCACAATTGCATCTACACCCACCTATCCATACAGTCAACATATACCCTTGTCTTGGGGGACACCAGCACCCCCCCCCCAACAAAGTCAGATACCGCAAACAACAACAATTAGATCAACAAGCAGGCTGAAACACACACAACTGTAGGCAGACAACAAACATTTCTCAGGAACAACATAAAGGCACAATAGGAATTGCAGGCCAATGTATACCAAAAACAAACAACTGTTTGGGTTTATTGAAAACCAAATTTCAAGAGCCCAAGACCATTGGCTAGTCCATCCGGTATTGTCCAGGCACATCATTGTGCTCTCATTTGACTTCTTTACTGCCAGGGAACCTCCACAGGAAGGGGCATCAAGTGGGCAGGCACCTCAGGGATCATCCTTGGTGAGGAGGGGGTCGGATTTGAGATGGGTGGACTTGGGCGGGGTGGACTGCTTCTAAGGATGGATGGGCTTTTCTTGGGGGGAGGGGTATGGGTGCTTGCAGGGGGAGCAGGTGTGACAGGGAGGACTTAGACGTGGACGGGATAGGTTGAGAGGTGGGTCTGGGCCTCTTGGGTTTAGGACAAGGGTGAAGGGAACACCGGAAAGAGGAAGCTCAAACAAAAAATCAGACTTAGGAACATGGGGATGGTCATCAGAAGGGTGGGATTTGGAGGTCAAGGGAGTGGATGTCTGCTGTGTTGGTGTGGATGTCTTGGGTGTGTGCATGTATGTGGTATGCTTGTGCTTGGGTTGTGTCTCTTTCGTGTGTGAGTATGGGCATTTGCATGTCTTGGGGGCCTGGGAGGTGGAGGTGCTGGGGGATGGGGTAGTGGTGGATGTGTGAGTGTGTCCGTTGTGGTGGTGTCTGCAAGTATGGTGGATGTTTTGGATGTCTATGTGTCTGTTGGTGTGATGTCTGCGGGTATGCTGGATGTGGTGGGGGTGTCACTGAATGTTGTAGTGGTACCTGTGGGAATGCTTGATATTGTGTGTGATACTGTGTAGGTGGTGGTGGTGCCTAGGGAAGTGGTGGCTGCTGTTGTATGTGTGGGTGTCTGCTGAGTGCTTGTGTGCCAGTGTGTTTTGTGGTGTTTGTGTCTATGTTTGCTGCTCCTGTGTGTTGAGGTGGGTACGTGCGGATAGGTCTGTGTGCTTGGGGTAAGTAGGGGAATGGGGGATTTGGAAGGGAAAAGTGAGGGGTGACTGGC
Organism: Pleurodeles waltl; assembly: GCF_031143425.1. Taxonomy (NCBI): domain Eukaryota; kingdom Metazoa; phylum Chordata; class Amphibia; order Caudata; family Salamandridae; genus Pleurodeles; species Pleurodeles waltl. The sequence continues at coordinate 171,159,016 of NC_090450.1, forward strand.
TGCTGCCAATGAGGAGGCTAGAGCCTGAAAAGATCTCTGTAGGCCAGACATTGCACTATGAATGCCTTCTAGTCCGCTGCAGTTGGGTGGCCAACCCCTCATGGGCATTCACAACGGCTGTCTGATCCAAAGAGATACTCCTCAGGAGGTCAATAGCCTCCTCACTGAGGGCAGCGGGGTTAACAGGCTGAGGTGCTTGCGGCAAAGAAGACTCCCATCCTCTTGTGTGAGCGGGCATGGCCAACTGGGTGGGAAGCAACAGGGAGGGTGGTGATAGAACTTGGTGTGGCGGACAAAGAATGTACAGGGGTACATCCCAATAGGTCTGCCACCACTAGAGAGTGGCCACTGGAAGAAGAATCTGATGATGACAAGTATGTAGATCTGGTCTCCCCCGTAGCACTCCCCTCACCTTTGGGTCACTAGGACCCTCTGTGTCAGTGGTGCCTTGACTCGAGGTCCCATGGCCAGATGCTTCCCTACTCAATTGTACCCTGTTTCCTTTGCTTTCCTCAGCTGATGCTGCAAATACAAAGAGGACTAGGGTCATCACATGTCCATGATCACACTTAAACAACAGCTGTGATTACCATACATTACCATGATGTCAAGTAGGCCCCAGCAACAAACTCTAAGTGGCCCCACCATGTCCCATACCATATGCATGCATGCCATGTGAATTGTCAACAGTTGCCCACAGGAAAATCAGGACCTCAGACAACTACAATTCCATGACTGAAGCTGTGCAATCACAGTAACTATTGAACAAGTAGACCTCATCACCTTAAATGCTTTGCTCCATGGAGCATACCTCATTTACCTGTTGTCATACAATAGTAGACCAATGCCAAGTCCATTCTCACAGATCTCACACGAGGTCAATCACACAACTATTTGTCACATACATAATGACTAACAATGATAAATGATGCTCCCAGAATATGCCATGTTGCAGACAACAGTACAGTAGCCTGGAGAAGGTGACATAGAAAAACACATGTCACACTGGAGGCTATTCCACATTGCACACTTCACCAAGTGACATTTGTCCCACTGGAGTCATGGAGGTAGTACTAATGTTGCTCACATAGGCCACCCATTTGGCATGGAGATGGACACTGTAGATAGACATTATGTTCAATATGTCAGGAAGATATGCATTTAACCTCCACAACACAATGAATCAGCAAAGCCCCAGGGAAATCACCACTAATGTCTGGCATCCTTTATAATTACATACTCTGAGCGCATGATGTTCGAGAGGCCTAGACATTTGCAAGTACTTGTTGAATGCCTTCAACATGTTGCCCAATTGGAAGCTACATCGTTGTCTCCATTTTGGTTATGCAAACCCAGATGTCTGTGGATGAATGCTTGTACCCGAACGCATGTGATTTGAACATAACTGCAAGTCATTCCATAATGCATGCCAACAATCAGGTTACAAACCATCCCCATTTCACATGTGCAAGGTACTTTACTTCATGACTCTACATCAATGGCATGGAAATGCACATTGTAGTTAAAAACTCTAGGCCTACCTGCCATGTCTCTCATCACTACTGCAGTTATACATGCCAAATGACATGCTATGATGGGTGAGGGTATGTGTCAGACAATAATCAAAGGTGACACACTCCTGTCTGTGGCACAACATGAAATGTACCCCCATTGTAAATGTCTTATTCCACACACAAGTTGGCCTGCACATATATGTGAAGTAATTAAGAAATTATCTTATCAACACAGATAGTCCAGGCATTAAACAACAGCTAACAAATGAAAGAGAAAGGGACACATAATGACATTTAGGCACAAGGATTGTTGGCAACAGTGATGGCACATAAATCATGTCAATGGACGTTCCCCACTTACCAAGGGAAACTATTGATCTGTAGCTGCACCCAAAGAACAATGTATGCTGTTTCACATGTATGATGGCCATCTTCACATTACAGATAATAGTGAGGCACCAGCACCCATCATACGCTGAAGACAACAAGTCTCTGGGTGGCAGAATCCACATACTCTTTTCTCCAGACATATGAGGACAGTGAGCCATCATTCTCTTACCTTTGGCCTGTAACGCTTAGGAGTAGTGGTCTGTTGCATAGAATTTACACCCACTAGAACAACAAACAGTATTTGATTGAATAATGTACACAGCCATATGTTGGCCCTGAAGAGGAAATTGTTTGTGGATTGTACACAGTTCTGTCCTGTGTCACTGGGCCAATAGGCAAGGCACATCAGTATACAACACATGACATGTCTACACAAACAATCACTCATCTACTGTGTTACTCATGGGTAATCCCTAATCCTCAGGGGGAGCTGTCAGAAACTAACACATTCACTTGGCAATGTGACAGACAGGAATATGGCCCGTACTCACCCCCTTCTGGCTGCTGTGCTGTCCTAAAACGCCCATCAAGGTTTGGGTTGGCCACCGCCAGGATGAGGACCATTAGGGGAGTCATGGTCTGATAGGCACCCCGCCCACATTGGGAGGACCACCTTTTCTAACAGAAGGTGCTGTACCAGCTGTGCCCCCCCATGGTCCGCAACTGCTTGCCAATGGCCCTCCATAGCTCATTTTTCTGATGGAAGTTGACCTGCATGGATGCAAAAGACAAATTAAGAGATTACAATCAAACATTTTGTCACAAATGGTTGAGTCACATACATGTCAGAAACGCCAAGCTAGAACTTGTCTATTTGTTAACACTCCCCAGCTGCTCTGGAGAGAAGGTAGGGGCCCTGTCACCTGCTGGACGTGGCATGATTGCTCCCAGAGGTGGCACACAGCAGCTCAGGTCATGGTGGTGTTGCTGGCAGCAGTGTCAGGAGTCAAGTGAGTGAATCTGCAGAACATGGCAGCCATGTCACTTCCTCTACTACACACACTATACAAATGGTATCCTCCCAGATGAGTAAAACAAACATTGAGAGTTGCCAAACAGGGTTCTTTAGACGAATGAACAGTGTTCTTGTGTTTGTAGTCATAGAAACCATGCTTCCTGTGAGTTGCAGTCAGGTTATTCCATCTACTTCACATACTTGACCAATGTTATTCCTCCAGGTGAGCAAACTTCATTTGAGAGATGACACACCAGGGGTCTTTGGACTAGGGAACACTGGGCTGGTGTTTGGGGTTATATAAACAGTGCCTGCTGGGAGATGCAGTCATGTCACTCTCTCTACTGAACAAACTTGTCCAATTTTGGCTCCCTAGTTGAGTACACTGCAGTTGATAATTGTGAAACAGATGTATTGGGGCATGAGACCACTGTGCTTGTGGTTGGAGTCAGAAGAACAGTGCCTCCTGTGCGTTGCAGCCAGGTCACTCTCTATAACACACACTTGACCAATTTTCTCCCTGAAGGTGAGTACACTCCAATTGGGAGTTCACTAACAGATGTATTGTAGCATGCAACCACCGTGCAGGTGTTTGTGATTACAGGAATACTGCCTGCTGTAAATTGTTGTCTTGTCAGTGCGTGTACTACACACACTTGACTAATGTTATCAAGTGTGTACCCTTAAACTGATATTTAACAAACAGGGGTATTTGGACAAGTGAACACTGGTCTAGTGTTTGGAATTATAGGAAAAGTGCCTGCTGGGAGTTGGAGTCATGTGAGTTCTTGTACTACACACACTACACAAATATCATCTCCCCAGGTGAGTACACTTCAATTGAGAGTTGCCCAATAGAGGTCTTTGGACAGGTGAACACCGAGCTGGTGAGTGGCGTAACAATAAATGAGGCAAAAGGTGAGTTGTGAGCATGCATGGCATAGCATTTTGGTGACATTGTTTGCGTTGTGTCTTACCAGACTCCACTCCTCCAGGTATTCCTGTCAAGCCCTCAGGATACAGGATGGCCAATATCTTCTCCTCCCACTGAAAGAGATATAATGGGGCACTGGGAGGGCCACCAACAGTCTTTTTGGCCTGCAGTTGGAGCCTGGAGACCAGAGAACAGACCTTGCCCCTGAGGTCATTAAGCCTCTTTCTGATGCCCGCCCTTGTGCACAGTGTGGGGGCTAGAGCATTCACTCTATTGACTATCCTGTACCACATTTCCATTTTTCTACTGAGAGGAGTTTGCTGGGCTTGTGTGGGTGAATGTTTGATTTGTTCCACATTCTGTCCATCATTTGTGTTTGGTTGCTTTTGTCGGCCTATGTGCGCCGAGTATGCCCAGACATGAGTACTGGGCTCACTATGCCACTGGATTCAAGCTAGCCTGGCTGATTAATAATAATACCCCGAAACCAGTTCTAGGATGCTTGTTTCTGGTCCAGTGAGGACTTGGCCTGGCAGTTCAGGCTAGACTTTTCCTATGTGGAACAGGGTCAAGACTGATTTGCATATGGCTGGGTTCAAACTTGGGTGACGTGGGGAACAAAAGAATTGATGGATTAAACCCAGATCTGTGACTGGGGGTGAATGATTTGTTCCTCATTCCGTCCATTATTTATGTTTGTTTGCTTTTGGCATCAAAAATGGTGGCTGTACTCTTATGATTTCATCCACAGTTGCTCTTAACTCATCTTCAGAAAAACAGGCATTTTTGGACCGTGACATGGTGGAACAAACAAAACGGTTGACAGTGACTTAATAAACAGGGGAAGTGCAATAGCGTGTGAACGGACAAAATGTGTGCAGGGTGTTCAATGGGAAGATGAGAAAAAAGGGTGCCTAATTTATGTATTCTGCAAAATAAGGTGCTCTGGCTTCGTTGTCTTGCTGTGTTAATGCAAAGGATTGCGGTGTGTGAAGGGGTGTGTTCTAAGGTGTCCTTTGCAGCTGTGTCCAATGTGGCAATGTGTGTCAGCTGTGTTGTTTTCAAATTCATCTAATGTGCTGTTGTGTATTACTGTGCTGACTGCGGACTGCTGTGGTTCAGATTGCCATTGGCTGGCTGCCATGGGGGTCTGCTACGGCGATAGTGCTTGCCGCCGCGTAATTGACGGTCTGCCCTTTTTGGTTGGCGGTCGGCAGTCCTACCTGTATAACTCGTAATAGGGCAGTTGTTTTATAACTATCAACATGGTGGGCTGGCTGTCTGACTGCCAAACTTGTAATGAGGCCCAAAGTCTCCTGTGCATGTGAAGAAGGGAAAGAACAAGTTTGGTGAGCCAGTCAGAGTGGAGAAGATTGTAGGAAACAATGTTCAAGTTGAAGGGGGACATTGTTGGAATCTTACTAAAGTGGTTAAAGTAAGAGGAAATCCAGGGGACAATTGCTTATGGGACTAGACAGGTGAAACTCACAAACAATTGTCTACCAAGGAGTGTGATATCTCTTTGTCTCCCAAGTGTGAGAATAGAAGGAGAAGTTCAAGAGTTACTGTCACTCCAAGGAGGTTTGCACGTAACTCTTTTGAGCAATGCATTCTCGTGGGCCCAGTTACTAGTTATGTGCCGCTGCTTGCTTTGTTTTATTTACTTTGCTTGTTTCTTTTTTGTTTGTCTTTTTGTTTTGTTTGTTTTGGGTGGAAGAAGAGAAGATGTGTAGTATTTGCAGCATTCTTTGAATACATGTATTTAAGTAGAAACCAGACATAATACTATGCTTGTAGAATGTTAAGTGAACGTTCTGTTTTAGTGTTCTCCTAATGATGTGTGCTCTGAGAATATTAATGGTGTTCTGAGAATGTTTTACTTAAATAAGTGTGGCTGTGCTCAGCTCCACCCCCACCCCGCCAGCAGATATCCCATTCAAGTGCACTTATTCCCTATTGTTTGATGTTTAAGAGGAATTCACAAAGTCAGTTACACTCAGTCATGTGACCCAGGCCAGGCTACAAGCACAAAAGGACGAATGGCAGGGAAATGCATTATTTCCAAAGGTGGCATTTTCAAAATTGTAGTGAAAAATCTGAATTTACCATTAAAGAGGGTTTATTGTTATAATTTCGTAGGTACCAAACATGATATATCTACCTCCTCTCAATTAGGAATTACGGGCCAGATGTAGCAAAGAAACATTTTGCGAGTTGTAAATAGCGAGTCATAGCGACTCGCTATTTGCAACTCGCAAAATGTTATGCAGAACGGTGTCTCAGACACCGTCTGCGAGTCGGTATGGGGTCGCAATGACCCACCTCATGAATATTCATTAGGTGGGTCGCAAATTGCGGCCCCATACCGACTATGGGCACTCGCAAACATGGAGGCCTGCTGTAGTCTGCAGACCTCCGTGTTCGTGACTGCTTTAAATAAAGCAGTTTTTTTTTTTTTTCAGTGTAGCCCGTTTTCCTTAAAGGAAAACGAGCTGCACTTAAAAAAAAAACGAAACCTTTAGTTTCGGTATTTTTTCAGGGCAGGGAGTGGTCCCTTGGACCACTCCCTGCCCTGAAAAAATGTTTTTGGGTCCAGTCACAAACTGGAAGGGGTCCCATGGGGACCCCTTCCAATTTGCGAGTGGGTTACCATCCACTTCAAGTGGATGGTAACTGCAACACCATTTGCGACCGCATATGCGGTCGCAAATGGTATTGCATACCACTAGGAATCGCAAATAGGAAGGGAACACCCCTTCCTATTTGCGATTCTGAAATGCATTTTGCGAGTCGGTCCGACTCGCAGAATGCATTTCTGCATAGGAAAATGCGATTTGCAACTCGCAAACGGCAGTTTTTGCCGTTTGAGAGTTGCAAATCCTTTCCTACATCGGGCCCTACATTCTTATTATTAAATGTAATAAGGAATCCCCAATGTTATCCTATAGGAGGGAGGGGTAGGCCTCCCAGAAGTCAAAAACAAATTTGGGAGTTTTCCACTGACTAGACATGTAAAACTTAAAAGTTCTTGTCCAATATTTTATTTACATTGCACCCTTCACTATGGACTACCCTAGCGCCTAGCTTAGGCGTAACTTATTTCCTGTCGTGGGGGTTTAAATGCCAAGTTAAGATGGCAGTGTTACACTGCAATCAGGCTGCAATGGCAGGCCTGTGACATATTTTATGGTGCTACTTAAGTGGGTGGCACAATAAGTGCTGCAGGCCCACTGGTAGCATTTAATTTGCAGGCCATAAGTACATGGTATACCACACGTTAAGGGATGTATAAGTAAACTAAGTATGCCAATTAGGTATATGCCAGTCAAACCATGTCTAGGGGAGGGAGCACATGCACCTTTAGTACTGCTTAGCAATGGTAAACTGCACAGAGTCCTAAGGCCAACAACAGCAAAAATCCAACAAAAACTGGAGTTAAGTAGGACAAATGTCTCTAGGAAGACCACCCTAAGGCTGACAGGTCTGACACCTAATTTCCCAACGATTAGTTGTCCCAATCACTTGTTTCTTCTATTCAATAACTAGGTAGGTGTTTGTATGGTGACATGCATGCTACTCCTGAAACACAACTTGCAGTCTGACAACAATGGAGACAAGCCATTTTCCCTCTCCTACAGTATTCAATCAAGCACAGAAATATTTGCAAAACACAACTTCATAGTGCACCTGCCAAATATAGGTGTGTCCAGTCAAAAACAATGATATGGTAACACAGCTAAAGTTCTACCAAACACAGCGTGAATGTAAGCCATAAAATAAAGACGGGAACTAATAAAAGTCACAAGAGCAGTTCGGCAGAAAAATTAAGCAATATGACAGAATGGAAAAACACTGAGGTAGCCTGTTTATTGTGAAAACAAAATGAGTGATGGTATTATAATGACACAAACTAACAAGGCAAGAACAGTCAGAGGGCAGGGTATAATTAACATAAGTGTCCATCTGTGGAGGTGGGCCCATGAATAAATACAGTGTCTGAGAAATTGCCAGCTGATGATTGAAAGAATTAAGAACCATTTGTACCAGAAGAACCCACTGTACAAAAACATACAGGTTAAACAGTAGCCTCATGGCCTGCTTAATAGGAACATTTACCTGTTTATAATGGGACCTGTTAATCTAGCATACTCCCATAGTGGGAAGAGGGTGATTGTTGAATCATCACATCTATATTGCACCAATGCCGTGGACATTCATATTACTAGAGCACTATGCTACAGTGCACAATGCTATGGTATATATGCGCATCCATGCAATGCAGTAAAACGTTTGATAAATGATGGCACTGAAGCATTCACATATATCGTGCATAATGTTCTCATCTGTTTTCATGCGCAACATAGCACACACTGTTACATTCCTTGAGTACCATTATTTTGACAACAAGAAAGATGCCACCAAGGAATCCTGAATAATAATGGCCCCCACGATGGGTGGTTCCATAGTGTCACAGTAGTGTGATACTAAACAGAAACCATGATGTTCTTGATGTTTCAAAAGCCCATGTGTACACTGCATGAATTACCTTGATGTGTATCTACAACCCCTTCCTTGATTTAGACTGCATACAGTCTCAAACAAATGCGCCTGCTTAAATTGTGACTTGCGCACCTTCCAGAAGGTGACCCTTTGTCTTCTGTACATCGAGTGACATTGCTGGATGTTCCCGTGCAAAATGTACACCCAAAATAGAGGTGGAACACAAATTTGTGACTCCGACGACTGAGAGGCAGACTTTATAATGAGCCTTGTGATCCGTATTTTATGAATGCAGTTTGTGGAAGACATGAAGCGGGTGGAGCAAGTGGTTTGCATAAGTATGAAGTCAGCATTTAAAAGGAAATTAAGATGGTCCTCTAGTCAAGGTGCATGGGCTTACCTTCACAGATTCATGCGGTTTCCATAAACAAGCATACACCAGTTTTTGCTAAGAAAATTCAGCATCATGCCAGGATCCTGGGAAACAAAATCTGTGAAGTGTTGCTGTTTATCCCACGCTAGCTATATGCAGAAGCTTCTCCTCGATGAAGCCACTGTATTCCTTGTAGTTACTGTAGGCAAAAAGAGGGTTGTAAGCTTCTTAATGGCGAGGGCTTCGCACACAGTGGTGCCAGATTCCGCGCCACTGTCTAAAGTGCACGCTCAAATTTGGTTAGTCTGTGAGTTAGTGCTTACACTACAGAGTGCACAACACATTGGTTGCTGCTCGACTTGAACTGTGCTGTCCAGGGCTAGATAATGAAAGCACTGTAGACAAATCTGTAGAAAGGCGCAGAACAGCCAGATCATGTAACGGCCTCTAATGCATGCTGTTCTGGAGGTGCATGAGTTGCTTGCTAATTTGCAGACTTCTGTCTTCAAATTTCTCCCTTGACTGTATTTTATCGTACACAGTCAAAGCCATGAGTTTTGTGTGTTTTCTTCTTTTTGGATGTGAAGCTCGTGTTATGTATTTTCCTATTAGGGAAGCCCTAATCAAGGACGAAGGCGCTGCACTCGCTTCATGTGGTTTGAAGATGAACATACTAGGGAAGAGCGACAAGGATGTGTGAGCACTCAGGCTATCAAGCCAGGGTCCATAATGGCTTCTCACATGTGCGTCTCACAATGGTGTGTTGCATGCTTCAGTCAACGTGGAAATCTTTGGGAAGATCTATTTCCTTATGGGTGGTTGGCACACCTGGCAATGTTAGAAGGCACACATGCAGGATCGGCTCAGGATAGTAGCAGTGGTAGGTTATCCCTAGTGGTGATTGCTTGCAGCTTTCCTCATGTGAAATTAGTCAGAGGCCCGAGGCAGGGTGGGGGCATGGACACTCTACAGGCTCAGGGATGACTAGAAGCACATCAATGAGAGAAAAGGCCATTGGGTCGCTATCACCCAACAAAAAGCACTTAAAGCAGCAGGCAACAAGAAGGCTACTGTGGGTGAAGGGCCATTGGCAGCAGGCTATTTGGGAATCGACTGAGGGGACACCAAAGAAGGCGGCACAAGGAAGTAGGGTTGGATAGAGGGAATGGGCCAGAAAGAAAGACAAGTGACTACAAGGAGGAGAAGGCTTGTGACTGCAGAAGAAAATCAAAGTGGAGAGATGGCGACGCTCCTGGCCTTACTTGGCAGTATGGATATTGGGGAGAACAGAAGGCCCCAAAATGGAGAGTGCATATAAAGGAGCAAGGGCTTTGGGCTTCAAGGATCCAAGGGGCCAAGCAGTGCCATAACACTGGATGTGGAAGGAGGCAAGGAAAAAAGGAGAAAAGGCAATTGTGCCACCCCGCACTGTGGAAAACAATAGGAGCTAGCATATACTACTGGTTGATTATTTCCCTACAGTTGAAGGATCACCCCTAAACCTTCCAGGAAGGGCTTGCTACGTTTCCCCATGCAAGTAAAACACAACTGACACAAATTCAGGGAGAAACCTCCACTGGTACAGTGGTACTCCAAGAAGCTGCGATGGTTCAATGGCCCACGAGGAGAACTGGTACGCAGTGCAGGAACATTGACTCTGGCGTGAAGATGCATAGAAAGACTCAGACACACACACAGGTTGGTTGCCTCACTCTGCTTTCTTGCCACAGAGTGAGCCTCTTTACTTATGCATTCTCCTGACTATTAGTGTGGGTGGAATCGATGCTAGTGTGGAGTGAGGGGGCACTGGCGTTAACAACATAACATTTATTATCAAAAACACACTCATTCAAAACGGCATCAGTCAGCCCAACTCGCAAGAGTTTAAAATAGGCGACTCAGAGATAAGGAGAAAGAAATAGGGGAAAAGAGAAAGAGGAAAAGGATAGAAGGCGGATAAAACAATAAACAGTCTATGAATGATGTCTGTATGGGTCATTGTTCATAGTTTTCGTACCACTGCCACGGTTGAGGATTGGGCCGAATGAATAGTGATGGTGACTCTCACAAGAGCGTCCGGTGGTCAACGGCTCTTGGGACTCCGGTGGGCACAGGTCAACCCCGGGGCTTGTCAGGACACTTCCCTCCGCCTCTTGGGGGTCCTGATATGGTCACCTCATGAAGTCCAGACCCCACGGTCTAGAATATAAAAGTAGGGCCTCACGAGCTGAGTGCTTTGCTTGCCGACATCAACTGATGGCATTAATGCTGCGCTGTCCCCTTTCTTGGTCAGTGTCGGGGTTGTCAACAGGTTGGACCCAAGGCAAGTGATGAGGAATGAGTTCTCAAATGTATCTTCATCCCAACATGGCAATTGGTGATGTCTTGGTCAGGGGTTGGGGTGTTTTACAGTAGTCTTGCAGAAACTGATAGATAGACTGGTCTACATGGTCATTCCCCAATTCGCAATGCAGGTGACTTTATTGCGAGTTCTTATAAATTTCCATGGAAGGGTGAGCCACTGTCCATTCTGCGTTTGGGCAAAAGCCCCTGGGTGGTGAATATGTTTTCCAGCTTTAGAAATACTTTGTCCAAGGCAGTAGACTGGACTACTGCCACCTCTGGATACTTAATTAAATTGTCAGTAACGATGAGGAGGTGAAGGCCATCGGGCATAGCTGCAAAATCTGCTCTCAGCCAGGTCCAATGTGTTGTGGGGCTATCCTCGTAAAGAACAGGTGCTGGGGGATCGTCTAGACCAATGGCTTGGCTTTTAAAAAAATCTGCGTGTTTTTTTCCACCAGCCTGTCAAGGTCAGGGAACCCGACCTTTTGTCTGAGCTGCATTTTAGTTTTGACAAGTCGTTGGGGAATGTGGTGGACGGCATTCATAAGTATAAGTATTAGTTGTGGTGGGATGACTGTGCAGTTGCCTTTCATGTATAATCCGCACTCCACTAGGCTCACTGCATGTGTGGTACTACACCTATATTTGTCCCTTGGCTTCAGGCGTGCGACTCGGCTGATTTTTGAAGATTGGCTACCATGCATGATTAGTGATGGCCTGTCGAACTAAGGGAAGCATTTTTCAGTTTGGCATGTCTGGCAAATCTCAGTTCCTGGCAGTCACCTAGAGCTGGAGCTGTTGACTATGAGGCGTAATACTCTTCTGTATCTCCTGCAGTTTCCTGTTCAGCAGCAGTTGTGACTCAACAGTGACAGGAGAGATAATCTGCAGAGTTCTCTCATCCCAACCGATAGATGACCTCAAATGAGTACTCTTGAAGTTACAAAATCCATTCTTCGATCAGATGTTGTGGCTTGGACTTTGTCCCTTGAAAGAGAAGCACAAGTGGCTAGTTACACACACAGAATTCTCTGCTGTACAAGTACAGGTGGAAATGTCGGCATCCCCACAGTACTGCTATGACCTTCCATTCGACCTGGGAGTATCTGTGCTTGGTCTCAGTGAGTTCTAAGCTGGAATAGGTGACAGGGGCCCACATTCCCAATCTTGTTGCTGTTGCATCAGGACTACACCTAATGATGTGGGGATAGTATCCACAATCAGCTCTGTCTGTCTGGAAGGGTTGTAATACTTTCTGGTAGTTTCCACTGACAGGGAAGCTTTTGTATTATTAAATGCTTTTCCATACACCCATGAGGATTCTACTTTGAGAAGGTCATGGAGTGGCTTGGTAGGTGGGGTAAGGTTTTGCATTAACCTGCCACAATACGTGACCATCTCAAAGATGCTTCTGACATGGGACATTTTGGCAGATGGGCATGCATTCTGGATGCCTTGCACTTTTTTCGGGTTGGGTGACACCCCTTGGTCTGAGAACTGACATCTGAAGAATTCAGTGTTTTTAAGAAATTCACATTTCTCCATATGGAAAGTAAGTCAACTTTACTTGATTCTTTCTACTAAAGCCCAGAGATGACGATCGTGCTGATCGATGGTGGTGGCAAAAATTAACCTGGCATTATTGACGATTACAATGCCATGAAGTCCTGTCAATACTTTTCATATACAATTTTGAAAATGTCTGTTGCACTTGAGATTCCAAAGTTTTACAAGCGATAACTTTGTAGCCCTTCATGTGTTGAGAATGTCACGATGTATCTTGATCTTTGCTGAGCTTAAATTGATGTAAGCCAGATTTTAGGTTGATTTTCAAGAACCACTTGGCCCCACTTACCTCTGTGATGATGTCGTCGACATTGGGTATGCTACTTGATTGCTTTGTTGCTTTGTTGGATAGTCGTATGTCCACGCAAATGTGAACAGCCCACTGGCTGTTTTGGCTTGTGCGCTACAGCAATAGGGTAGACTCAGGGGGCTGGGCCCTCAACTTTGTTGAATGGTTCTGTTCCAGCACACATTCAACTTGGGTTAGTATGTGGAATGGGACTCGCCTGCGGCGAAGCTCTACTGGTGATATGGTAGGGTCGATGTGTAGTTTGACAATCTTTTTTTCAGGCATCCAATAACGTGAAACACTTCTGCGTACTTGTCCAGCAGTTGTGTGATGGCCTTCTGTTCTATATGGAATGTGAATGCTGCAAATGATGAGGGTGGTGATTTGACTTGGGTTACGACGAATTGTGCCAGGATACAGCTGTTGTGATGGATGGCTCTGGTGATGAGGACACTCTCTAGCTCGATAGCATTAGCCCTGCCTTAGGCAAAGGTCTTTATCATATTCAACTTTGGCAGTGACTGTATTTCTGGTATTCTGCCACTGGCATCATATACACACAGTGGCGCCAGTGCAAATTAAGCAGTTCATCCAGCATCTGTGAATTCTTAGATGGCACTTTGGTTGCCTTTGTTGGCATCTTATGCTGGGGCTCCCAATGCAGGGATGAGGTGGACTTGTTCTGGGCCCAGAGAGGCAGAGCTGTCAGAGTCCACAAGTTGCTCCACTGTGAGACAGGCTCTCATCGCCAGATGACTAGACTACGGCAACATCCTCTATGTTGGAATCACCAAGCACCTCCTACAGAGTCTTCAGACCATACCGCAGAATGCCACAGCCAGACTCAACCTCGGCCTTATCCGACAAACCCACATCACACACCACCTCAGGCAACTCCAGTGGATCCCCGTATAAAGTAGATGTCAATTCAAGCTGCTGATCCACGCACACAAGGCTCTACACAACCAAGAACCCACATACATTAACCACCACCTGAACTTCCACCAACCATTGAGAAGTCTACGCCCTGCCTCTCTTCGCCTTGCCCATTCTGCCCGCGTCTACCAAAGCAGAAGGGGAGGATGCTTCTTCCCTCATGTCAACCTGGAACAGTCTCCGCACACACCTCTGGACCATCACCTCAATTCCGGAATTCCGAATGGCCCTCAAGACCTGGCTGTTCCAAAAGACTCCGGGACCTGCAAGCACCTGGATACCCTATCAGGTAATTAGCAGCGCTTTATAAATCCTGAATGATTGATTGATGGAGTTGCTCTCCCTTCCTGTCTCCAGTGTCTAGATGTCTCACTGCATGTTTGACTTTCCTCGCTATCACATCTGCCTGTATTCGCACCCCATGTGCTGACCTGCAGAACTTGGTAAAATGGTTATATATACCACAAGTAGACCAGGTTTTTCCACTGACTGTACATATTGGATCACCGCTTGTGACATTGGCGCCGTAACCACATGCTTTGACTGCCTCTGTACTTGGTGGCTTCTGACTTATGGTTTGTGCTTCTTTTTTTTTTACTTCACTGAGCTCAGCTTTGATTGTTTTAGTTTTCAGAGACAATTTGATGTGGCCTGCACAAGCATCTGCAAGTTATTGGGCATGCCCTACTGCAAGCGTCGTTGCTAATTACATTTTGGAAGCCCTCAGAATTTCTTTGCGGAAGACTAATGACCTGCACCCTTGCATGATCTGCTAGCGCAGCTCCTCTTCTATGTCACAGAGCTTGCATGTGCTGGCTAGGCTTCTAAGGAATAGAAGACATCAATAGTTTCTAGTGGGTCTTGCCTGATGTAGGATAAATTTGTCATAGCCGGGATTAGCCTGTATCCTAAACCGCAAATTTAGAGCACCTAGGGCAGCGGCATAGTCAATATCTTTTTCAGTGTTTGGAAATGTCAAGAACATTTTGCGAACTACCCTTTCTGGTAGCCACAATGCCGCAGACACTTTAATTACCTAAGCAGATAGTGCCTTCCAGAAGGAGCCCCAAGAAGGAAAAACCCTGAAGGGAAAAATTCTCAGATGATGCTCCCAGATAGCAAGGACAGAGACAAAAAGGACCCAGTAGAATGGAACTGGACACAGAAGCACCACTCTAGCCAGAAGAGGGACCTCCAACAGGATTAATACCACCAAAAGGACTGAAGAAGAACTAAGCAGGAGAAACAAGAGCAGTGGAACTAGAAACATTAACTGAAATGACAAAGATCAACACAAGCATGGAAACACAATTACGGGAACGAAGAAGTGTTGCAAAGGCAAAGACAATGGGAATTCCACCCCTTATACACCCCTAGGATGGGAAATTACATCAGAAAATGATGCCGCCGTATTGGATTAGGAAGGCATATCAAGAATAACTGCGTAAACCACCATAATGGATTGAGAATTAGAAACGTCTCCCCTTGGATTCTGGGAAGGAGGACTTTGGGGCTTCCAACATGGCCCCCAGGGAGAGAAATGCCGAAGTCTGCACCGGTGGGGCAATTTCTGTGAAGGAGCACCCCTGGATGCCTGTGGAGGCCTGCCAGCACAGCCACAATCCCACAGGTAAAGAGATAGCCTGTCCCGCTGAATACAGTAGGACGCAAGAGAAGCTGCCACGTGGTGCGTGAACCTCCATGCGGGCCTCAGTGTGGCACCGTCAAATGGGTCGAGGAACTAGAGGCGAGGCGGGTAAGTCTCACTTCCTGCCCGGCTTAGTTGACATTGTGACCAGGTCGGGTCCATGTAGGCTGCCATCTAGGAGCATTGTCAACAGCCAGGCCGTCCAGTGCCACTTAGTGCAGGCAGCAGAAGTTGGGAATGTACTCCCTGCGCAGGGACTGCTTTCGTCCACGGGCACAGGTGAAGTCAGCAGGGTGCAGAGCCTGGATCATGGGCCTCATTGCCACGTCGTTGTGCCATGCTGGAACACTGACTTTGGCACGGAGCAGCAGAGAAAGACTATTGCCAGGAAGCTTGCCTCTTCATTTGTACTGTCTCCTAACGCTCAGCATGGGTGGGACCAATGAGTGTGCGGAGCCCCTGGGGTGAAACCAAATAACAACATAACAAAGAATAGGCGTCCGGAAAGGGCTGCTGGCGAAAGGTTGTTACACAAGTTAACCTGCAGCAACTGAAGTTGTGTTTACAGCACTACGCAGACAGATAAAAGTTAGAAAATGATTAAGGAGGATTTAAAAATGGATGGGTTCAATTTTTTAGATTACAGTTGTTTCAATGTGAGTCTGATGTAAGGATGTTATTGTTAGTATTATTTGTGGTTTGGGCGGATAATGCTGTAGTAAGCTTCATCCTGTTTACATAATAAAGTGACCTTTTCACAAAATTAAGAAATCCATGTTTTCTACCTGCTCCCCAAAAGACTATTTTATGCAACAAGAAAGATGTTCACAAAGACAGATATTTTAGCCCATGAAACACATTGTAGGGCAATTCAGAAAAATGAAATGTTAACTCTGCCAGCTAACATGTTTGAAGTTTTCAGTTCCTGCATTGTTCACAAAGTTAAATTGTAATATGAATTCACGACACGCTACCATCGTGGTCAAGAGAAACATTTCTCAAATAAATATGATCCACTCAGTACAGAGACTGTATTTACCTACTTGTAGGAAACTTGCCACAAAGAATGCTGCAGCAGATGTCCACTAACGAGGCAAAGCACTGAACGTCCGAAACACAAAAGTGATGGCTGGAATGCTACAATGCTTGCCAAAGCCACAGCCAATCAAATTGAACTTGGTCCTGCTCCAGGAACAACAATTCAGCCCGAAGTGTAAGGCTAGCTTGTTGAGTCTCATCAAAAAGGGGTAGTTTGAATTTTCTGTCATGACAAGCATGCGACTTGCGCCAGGCTATACCCTTCGCACTCACGGCATCACACTGACACAAAAAGGCTTCAAAAGTTTCAGCCTCTGGCAATCACTGGGGCAGCATTTGAGTCCATCCTTTTTCTGTGCACTATTCCATTCACCACTCCAGCCATCAGTATATCAGACCTGGTCCTGCTCTAGTAGGAACAGTTTATGCAAACCACCAGGCCAATATCTCTCTCGAAGAAGATGCAAGCAACCTCAAACCAGCTGGGGCTTTGACCACAGTGTACTATCCGGCTTACACTGGCGCTGCACGCGACACGGATTCAGACAGTGGTTCGGTTAACCTTTTGAAGAAGTCATAGAATTCCATGACTACAATTTTTAGAGTGATTCGACTTTTATGAAGTCTTCACACTCTAATAACTGCAATTGTGAAGTAGATGACTTTCAGAAATGGGGGTTATTACTGGGGTAAGGTGCCAGACGGAGTCCCCCGATTTAAATTTTCCACTGCTGAGAGCAAATAGGAAATCGGCCATCCATAGAGATTTGGAGGATTCCCATGCTGCACACAGTGGGGAAGGCTGGACTCAGGCAGACAGTGAAGAGAAAAAATGTCCCTTTTCCAAATAATAAATCTGGAAGCCATAACTTAAACACCCTGAAATCTGCGGAAGTATTTAAACTGTTTTATAGTTCCAGAGTTTAGCCTTTCCTGGGCATAAATATGTTTTAACAATGTTGAAAAAAGCTTCACTGAAGAAGATACACATTTATTAATGGCAGATAATGTACGATAGAATGTGTACTAAGCACCAATCCTGATTCAACATTGTCTATTCTCTACTCATCTAATATAATTTGAAATCAACATGTACATTTCATTAGCAAAATAATAAGGGATGAGTCACTCCAAGCTGAATATATGTAAACAAATATGGGGCTATTCTGTTGCAAATATTTGAAGACCTGCTCTGTAATTCGTTCCACTACTTCTGGCGGTGATTGTCCCCCACCATGTTTTCCCTGTGCTGTTTATTTTGCCTTTTGGTACCCTGTGCTTCCCTACCACTTGCGCCAATAGCAAGTGATGTCTAGAGGTCAAACTGGAATTTAGTTCCTAGAGCCCATCTACGTTTTGGTAGAAGTATCACAACATGCAAAAGTATCTCGAAGGAAACAGAGTTACTACACATAGTAACAATGAAGGGAAGAATTCAAGCTACAAGTCTGGAAGAAAGGGGTGGTGAGTCCTCTTCACGGAGAAGCAATGAGAGTCATATCAGCATTGAAGAAGTGATCCTTGAAAAGCTCTTTTCTCAAGTGAAGGAATGAGTCTGATCTTTGGCAGAATGTTGTTCTAGGTCCCACGTGGAAAGGGTGGGAAAGCTTCTTTCTCTTCTTTTCTTTTACACTCTGCACCTCTGAACTTTAAGTTGTCCCCTGTGATTGTTGGTCATGTTTATGTAATACCACTATCACTAAGGGACAAGAAAACCAGTACGTCCATCACCCCCACTTGCGGGCGACCACCAGTATGAAAAACTGCCCTCACCCACTCATTGTGGCATGCTTCATCATTGGGCTTCTGCTAACACACTCCTACGGAGATCCACGTTGGAGTGGAGCAATAAGGGTAGGGAACAGAAAACACTACGCAACAACACAAACACAAACTGGGATCAGAACAAACAACAGACCATAAAACTATCTCAGGGGTGTCCCTTCCTCAATTTTATTGAAGAACCTCCTGGACAGGATTAAAATTGGACCCCTGGTGGTGATCTCCAGGATACCATTACCTGTTCACCCCAGTACCTGTTCATCAGTCAACAAGTTTTGGCTGTTTTTTTCTGCCCCTCAGGGTCAATAGGCCTTCATCAGGACCTCAACGGATCCCCGTTATTACAGGTGATGGTGCTGGCCAGTGGGGATGTGCACTAGGCAGCACACAAGAAGGAAAACGTAGGGGTGACTCCCTGACCCCGAATAAAGACCCACAAAGCCTTTAACGAACTTGCCATGAAACAGAAGGGTGCTAAGCCTTGTGTAGAGAACTGGCTATGGTGCCTTCCCAGGCCGCATGGGCACAGCAGAACAGCATCAGGAATACGGTGACTCAGGGACGCCATCGGAGAAAGACGCAATAATATACGCAGGCATTGCCGACAACACAGGGAACATTCGAGGGGTTTTCTGGTAGTGACACCCCATGAATAGAGAAATCTCACCCAAGCTGCACACCTATGATGGGCAGAGTGCGTTCACCCTGAAGGAATTGAAACATACTACTGTGTAGGAAACCTTGTGGAACTGGAATAGTACTGACTGTGACACATAGGCCCCCAAGAGGAGAACAAAGAGCGCTGGCAGGGAGGAGGGAACACCAAGTTGGACCAATTACCACCCAGGGTGTCTGCTGGGGAGGCTCGTTGAAGGCACTGTCAGCTTGATGGTGGCTTGAGATCCACAGTGGACTAGATGGAAGGGGCAACACACAGCTGCAAAGGAATCCATGACAGGAACCAGGTGGAGGTTTCCCTGACTCAAGACTAACAGTACTAGTGTCTAGGGTGACAGCGCTTGTGCACAGGCGGAGGCCTGGGAACATCTACCCCTGAGGGTGAAAGGAGGGACCCGATCAGCATTCTGCTGGGAGAACAGGTGGTGTTAGTACAGTTGGTGGGCCAGGAAGAGTCCACCCCAGGCAAAAAACCATGGGCAAGGATACAACAGCACGCTCAAACTCAGTAAATACCATCACACAATACACCACCCCGTGGCACCCCACGTAAAGTATAACACGGCAGTCTGGAGACTATGCTGCAGGAGCCCACACAAGCTGACTTTTTGGCTGTCATTCGGGGAAGTAGAACTGCCCTGGAGCAAAAATAGAGACAGTGTCAATAGATGGCAACTTGTTGTGGGTGGACTTGCGCAAAGTGGTGGACAAAGTCACAACAGCGGAAGGCAACATAGCAGACCAGCAATGGGAACTGTTGTCCCTGAAGAAACAAATGGCTCAGTTGACTACGAACTCCGGGGAGCTGAAGCGAAGGGAGGAAGATGCAGAGGGTTGATCACGACGCAGTAACATCAAAGTGCTGGTTTCCCTGAGGGAGTGGAAGGGGAACTTGACAGAACGGTTCCTGGAAACTTAGTTGTGAGAACAAATTAACCCCCCAGGCCTTTCTAACGTTTTTGTGGTAGAGAGGGCACACAGAGCGCTGGTGCCGAGGCCGCCACTGGGGGCATCAGAGAGCCTTCATAGCCTAAATACTTCATTATCGTGACAGGGACTGCATCCTCCCGGCGGCTCGAGAGCGCCAGGCCCTGCATTATGGTGACAACAGGATCACCAGCTACCCGGACTACACTAGCAAGTGCAGGAACAGTGTAAATCATATCTCGGTGTCAAACAAAAATGACAAACGCTCCAGTGACAGTATATACTCTTATTCCCAGCCAGGCTCAAAGTGGTAGCCCAAGGAAAAGCACAGTTTTATGGTAGCCTGGAGGAGGTATGGGAATGGCTGCGGATCCGGGGAGATGGGCTTCCGCAACGCACCTCCTACACCCATAAGCTGACAGAGGAGGAACTTGCCTCTGAGGACAATCCGGCGATACTCGAACCACAACTCATCTGGGCAAGTGGAGAGTCACAGTCAGCAAGGATGGTACCCTGTAGCTGTGCACAGAAACCGGGGGGGGAGATGCAGGATGTGAACATGCATCAACATCCGATGATGCTGAATTACAGGGCCCCAGCACAGCGTTGGATTTCATACCTGATACTTTGGTCACCTCGGAGATGGGGAATAATGCGGAAGCATGAGTGAACTCCTGCCTACGATTGACAGATGCTGCATGTAAAAATGAGTGATGGTGGAATAGGTGAACAGCCGCAGTATGATGGAGAGGAGTAGGACAACACTCTGGGGCCACTGGTTGCACGCTGAGGGTGTGTAGCTGCTTGAAATGGGTTCTTACCAGATATTATGCTGGCAGGTAGGGCCAGAATGGAAGAGGACTACATTCAATAATGGTTGGCAGCGCATTGTGACATATTGAGGGTGGGCAATGGGCTGGGAGCTGATTCAGTTATTTGAGTTAGCAGCCTCCCATTGGACTGGCTGCGATGCAGTGCACATCCTGGCACATGCTTCGGGTGGGCATAAGTATGTCCATGGGTGGGAATGGGAAGGGGAAGTTTGTATTGTGTTGTTTGATAGCCTTTCACAGTTGGCAACAGGTGGTGGGTAACATAACATGGCAGAGGATTGGCTGGAAAACCATAAGGGATATGCCATATGATAGGGCTGAATATAAACTTAAGAGGTGTAGGATACTCACTTTCTTGAAGAGGCACAAAATCTACATAGCCTGCTTGCAGGAAACGTACTTAGATGATGCAGGTGCGGAGAGCCCAGCTAAGAAATGGCAAGGACAGATTTATCACTCATCATATTTGGCATACGCCAGGGGCACGTTGATCTGGGTGGCGCCAGGTGTTCCCTTCTCCCTTACGTATTTGGAGGCCAATGTGGGTGGAAGATATGTACAGATGTGGAGTGAACTGGATGGCCATGACATGACCCTTCTGAACTCCTACGCTCCAAACAATGATGATCCAACTTTTTTTCACTCCATGCAGAACCTGCTGGTGCACGAAGTAGATGCGCCAATCATGTGGCTCGGTGATTTTAATTGTATATTAGATGCTGACCTAGACAGGGTGGCCACCAAACCCCTAATGACACGCTCAGGAAAATAATGCAGAATGTGGGATTGGTGGACATTTGGCAAGCAGGTCCCCCGGAAAGGCAGATATACACATGTTACTGTGCCACGCATAACACATATAGCAGGTTGGACAGGATACTAGTGGTGGGTTTTCCGCGACTGGAGAGATTAGAAGTGACACATATGGCATGATTCTTTTGAGAACACAGACCTAGTAGCTGTGTCCTGCGGTGGGGAGGCAGTGAGCAGGAGAGTCAAGCTTGGAGGATGTCTTTTAGACATACTGGAAGACATAGCTGGCAGGAAGGTTCTTTCGGGGAGCACTGACTGACTACATGGTGGTTAATTGGGGTAGAGCGTCAAGCAGGGCGATAGAGTGGAAGGCTTTGAAAGTGGTGTTAAGGAGCCATTGCATGAGCTTAACATGTGGAGTGCATAGACAGCTTCAGAGGGACCTCAGCATAGAGGAGGTGGCATTGGTCGTGCTGCAGACTGGGTACCATCTCACCCAGATACAAAACATAGGTAACTAGCAGTGAGAAGATGTGTAGCTGACATATGGGACCGCCTGGACAAATATACACAAAAACAATGCAGACAGACACTACACAAATAGGGGGACAAATCAGGTAGTCTATTGGCATGGACTACCTGCAACAGGCATGGATACTGCAATTGGCATGGATACTGCAACAGGAACAGGTATCACCACGAACAACGCACTTGATGTCGGAGGATGATGTCAGGGTTACCACCAGATCAGGGATGCTGGACGCCTTCCAGTGGCACCTGCGACGCGTATACTCCATGGACCCTGTCATAGTCCCGGCAAATTATGTTCCCATTCCTGGAGGGGCAAAACCTCACACGGCTGGCACCACCAGCAGCCAAATCCCTACACGCCCCATTGGATCTTGAAGAACTATGTACTGTACTCACATTGCTAGCATGAAACAAGGCGACAGGGCTTTCCGCCCGAGTTATACCAGACATTCTGGGTGATGCTCATGCATGGACTCCTGGAGGTGCCACTGGAGGCGCACGAGAAAGGGTTCTTGCTGCCGACAATGCAGGATGGTGAACTATGCATGCTCCTCAAGCCTGACAGTGACGAAGCCCACCCTTCTGCTTATAGACTGCTCTGTATGATAAATGCAGACATAAAAGCCCTATGCAAGTTGCTCACCAATCTGTTGGCACCATAAATCTCCCAGCTGGTGCACGAGGATCAATGAGGTTTGATCCCTGGTCGTAACACGGGCATGAATCTAAGATGCCTCATGCATGTCTTGCATGAGGAGGAGGACGGTGGAGGGGAACTGGCTCTGGTCTCTAAAGACCTGGAGAAGGCCTTTGACATAGTGGACTGGGGCTATTTACTTGAGGTGTTGAGGGGAATGGTGTTCAGCCCATAGTATGGAAGCTGAGTACACTTGGTATACACAGAACCCACGACAAGGATGCGTGTGAGGCAGAGTCGATCACGGGTGTGGGAGGTAGGCAGGAGCACCAGGCTGGGTTGTCCTCTGTCAACCCTCCTGCTCATGTTGGCCATCGAGCCCCTGGTGATTTTGGTGCGTTGTGACCTGAGGGACAGAAGTACACAGTTGGGTGGCGTTAATCATATCATCTCACTCTAAGTTGATGACGTGCTGTTCCACATTTCAACCCCAAGTAGTGCGCTACCATAGCTGTTACAACTCCAGGAGGAATTTGGGGACATATGAGGTCTCTGTCTCACCACAACATAAGTCACTCATCTTCCTACTAGCAGCGTTGGCTCCCACACCGCTGGATCATCTCCCGGAACTGGGCTTGCGCTAGGTGACAACTAACTTCAGATATCTGGGGATGCAGGAGGCGCACATTGAGGCGCAGCAATTGCCTCTCAATATGGGCAGAGTTGTTGACTCCCGGAGTAAATCAGTTGAATTTT
The DNA here is from genome assembly GCF_031143425.1 of Pleurodeles waltl. NCBI lineage: Eukaryota > Metazoa > Chordata > Amphibia > Caudata > Salamandridae > Pleurodeles > Pleurodeles waltl. The sequence goes on from NC_090450.1 coordinate 171,182,402, forward strand.
AGAAAAACACTTGTGCTGCTCTCGTTTATGGACAGATTGGCTGTATTCAAAATGGTTCTTCTGCCCAGGTGTATATACATTACGGAACTTGTTTTGCCCCGTACCATAGAGGGTATTTAAACAACTGAACTGAGGACCCACGTCACTGTTATGGGTGGGACGTCGCCGTAGAATGGCCCTGAACATGCTGACTCGCCATACACAGATGGGGAATTAGAGGTGTAGAGACTCGACCTTTACTACTATGCTGAGCACCTACAGCATGTGGCTTGGTGGCTCACAGAGAATGACAATTAGCAAAAGCGGTTGGTCGTGGGTTTGGTGACAGTGGACCACCTCCCAGTGACATTAATGGGGGGGGGCTGAAGTAGAGGGAAGTATTCCATATGTAATTCACCACACTGCAAGTATCTAGCAGTGGTATGTGAAAATGCTTCTGTGGAGAGCTCCCGTTCATCGAGAACTCCCGCTTTGGATACCACAACCGGTACATCAGATGATGATCAGTGTGTCATTCCAGGCCTAGAGGGCAGGTGGATGTACACAGTTGGGTGAGCTATACCCAGGTGAATACTTAATTACGTTTGAGCAGGCCGGTGACATATTTATGCTGGCTCCGGCACATTTTCTCCATCATGCAGGACTGGTAGTGTTGGCCAAACAAATCCGGCCCACCTACCCTGCTGTACCACAGACTTCACGCACACTAGACGTCATACTGCTGTGTGTGGGGGGGGGGGGTTGACATTTGATCGCACAATTATATAAAGCAATGAGAGAGGACACAGTAGGACCGCCAGTCAGGGCACGAGCTGCATGGGAGTTAGACCTGGTATCTCCATTAGAGGATAGCGAGTGGTGAAATGTATGCAAATGAATGCATACAGCCTTGTGCAATGCCCGATTTAAGTTGACACATTATAATTATCTGCATAGAGCATATCTGATCCCCAGGGGACTCTATTGCATCTCCCCAAAAAGGCCTGATATATGCCCTGTTGCAGTGTGGGAGGGGCAGACTTCATGCACATGGCATGGGACTGCCGGTTGGTACATGACTTTAGGGTAAAGGTGGTGACAGACCTCCAGAGGATCACAAGCATACCTATAGAACACACACCGCTGCAATGTTTGTTGGAGCATGTCAAAAGGCGAAGGGTCCCTAAATGAGCTACAAAATCCTACAACTGGCACTAGTCTTGGCAAGACTCAGAGTGGCCATTATGTGCATGGGGCAGCGCGCACCCGTGATCGCACTTTGGCACAGGGAATATGAAAAAAACAGACCGGTTGGGGGATAATGTGGTAGCATGGAGGGATGTGTGTGACTCCTTTTTGAGATGATGTGAAGGTTTGGAGTCCACAGAGAGTGATAACGAGTCTGAATGACAAGGGATGAGCTACCTCAGGGAAAGAGTAGGACTGCATCCAGGGATGTGGCATTCTTATTGCCTGACACATATTGTTTGGAGTCAAGGGCAACAGGTTTCATGTTTGTTTTGTCCTTGGAACACATAGGTCCAAGCACAAATGCTTTGCTTGTTAGTTCACAGAGAAGGGAACTGTCTGCAGTTGAGGTAATATGTGTCTATACAATAATGCTGTTCCAACTTGTATTTATGATTCATTAATGAAAAGCCTTCATTATTAGGATGCACACTGTAAATAAATGTTTTAAGGTCACACTGCACTACTGACAGTGGTTCCAGTAAAAAAAAAAAGGTTACACACATGTTTGAAATGTTTAACAACATGAGGCTAAGTATAATGCTTCCAGAATGCTCTCTGATTAAATGCAAATATTTGCAGAAGCTTGTAAGCAAGAGTGATGATTCTTTGCTTTCAAAATAAAATGTTCAGAAAAAAAATGCAAGTAGGAGAAAAAGTGTTTCACTACTAAGAAATTTTATGTGCTATTTCTTTGAAGTGTCATTTAGTAAAATGTGTTGGTGCATGCTAGTATTTCCAAAACAATTTCCTAATGGAAAATCAGTATAACCAATTTCAACAGAATTATGGGAAGCATGACAATAAACAAGCACTTGCAAAGCCAACTGATCCGACTTTTTTTGTGAGTCTTTTGGTTTTGTCAATGCATGTCTTGTTTTGAGATGGCTTTTGTAACAGTTTATTGTTGTGGGATCTGCCATGCCCTCACCATTGTAATAAACAGTGGCAAAAAGAAAAAAAAAAGGTTTTGGTCTCAAAAAGCACACATTGCCACAGTGGTGTACAAAGGCCCTGCAGTCTCCCTCTAGGAGGGCCTCTCAGCAAAGCACCTGCCCTGAGTGAGTATTGAGGGTGTGCCCTCTATGTTCTTTGCAGGGACTCCTCTAGTTTCGTTATATCACTGATTGCCGCAGTAGTTCCTGGCAACGAACAAAACTATTTTGGCCCTCATTCTGACCCTGGCGGTCGGCGGAGAGACGGCGGTCGGACCGCGAACAGACCGGCGGTATTAAAAATGGCATTCTGACCGCGGCGGTCCCCGCCGCGACCGACCGCCACTTCTCCACTCCGACCGCCACGGCGGTCATGACCGCCGGGCTGGAGTTTGCGCACTCCGGCCCGGCGGTCGTCCCAAGACCGCCAACGGTATTATGACCCTGCCTACCGCCGCGGTTTCTTGCGGGCGGGAACCGCCGTGCGAACCATGGCGGTAAGCACTATCGGGGCCAGGGAATTCCTTCCCTGGCACTGATAGGGGTCTCCCCCACCCCCCACTACCCACCCGAGTCCTCCCCCCACACCCTCCACCCCCCTGCCACCCCCCAGAGGTGGTACGAACCCCCTCCCCACCCCCACCCCGACATGCACATACATGCACCCCGACATGCACACACCCCCAACATGCACATATACACACCCCCTACACACACATACACAACGGGGACACATACCCGCACACATACATGCAGACATGCGCACCTGCCGAACAGCACACATTACCCATAGACACAGCAGCACCCCCCGCCCGCATACACGCACTCACACACCCCCTCTACACACTCACACGCACACCCCCATGCACGCCCACATCACACAACACCCCCCCACCCCCACCCCTCACGGACGGTCAGCTTACCTTGTGCGTTGGTCCTCCGGGAGGCGACGGAAGCCATGGGGAGGTGACCGCCAACAGAAGACCGCCAACAGAAGACCGCCACACAGAAATGTGGGTCGTAATTCTGTGGGCGGTGTTCTGCTGGCGTGGCGGTGGAGGTTGACCAGTCTCCACTTTCCCGCCGACCGCCAGTGTGGCTGCTGGCGGTTTTCCGGCGGAACGCTCCCAGCGGTCAGAATGCGCACAGCGGCATACCGCCGCGGTCGGCGGTCTTCACCGCGGCGGTAACTCGGCGGTCTTGCGAAAAGACCGCCAAGGTCAGAATGAGGGCCTTTGTGTGTTAATATACTCCTTGTGGAAGAGCTGAATGCGATCAATCACAGTAAAGCCAGCCGATAGATGTAAAGAGAAAAAGAAGTTTAATAAAAAACAAAATGTCTTTGTTAACGCCAGACCTGACTAGAGACCCAGTTCCTAAAGAAAGTCACAAAAGTGCACCCATGGTATATATCTTTGAATTAGTGGTGTTCATGAATTCACAGGGATTTACAGATATAGACCAGGAAAGAGTACTCCTTGAAAATATTTGTGAACTGTATCTTAGCTCAAGCAAATACGCATATGTAGAGTTGCTCATATGTTTACAAGTGCACTTTCCCTTAAACCACTTTTTTCTTCAACCCTGGAAGAACTTCTATTTCTGCCATTGTCAAGAGTAAATTTCCAACCTTTCTCATTATGGGAGAACATAAGGTAGAAGAGTTGGTGAAAATCCTTAAACCAAGCAAGTTAGTAGGTTTGCAAACTCAAAGGCATTCCAGCCCTGGAACTATTACATACTGCTTTCTCCAGCCCCATTATGTAGATCTGCAGAAAGGTTGTAAAGTAAGGAAATTGCTATAGTAGGGATTGAAATCACAAGTATTCAAGCCCTACTGTAGTAGTAGCCCCGGCATATTCAGAATGGCTATTGTTAGAGCTCTTACATAATGAGATTGCTGACATGCTTTGTCGACACACTACATGGCACCAAAGGGACTTTTTTACAGGACAAGTAGATTTAAGAAGCAACCTGTCCCATGGAGAAGAAGATATTTTATTAAATTTTACACTCATATGCACCGTGGACAAGATAGGGTTGTCCCGATTATAGGTTCAATGTGGTATTCTCTTCTGACGTATGATGTCAATTAATTACATGCCTGATGGATGATGTATTGTTAAAGGGCCTCAACATGCTATGTGAAGAATATGTATGCCACTACTACTACTTCTGTTTCTTATATCTTGAAAATGAAAATAAAAGTTTGCTGCACATGTCCTAGCATTAGATAATGTGCAGGCTAGCTCATGTGACTGAAGAGGCAAGAGAAATTTCAGTGTCAGTGACACAGAAGTTGTTCCTATTATGTGAGTTGACTGAGACTGGACACAAGTGACTTTATGCCTACAGGACAGTGGATGCCTATCCATAATGCAAGAAGTCTCAGGGATGGGCTGGAGTTTTCCATTCAATCACTGAGAACGTGAGAAACTTTTTGGTAGAACAAAATTAAGGTTCTGGGTGTTTTGCTTCACTAATGACCGAGCTGAAACACTCATGCACTGACAAAAATCTCTGGAATGTGCTTCTTAGTCCAAAGAAGATGTTTATTATTTCACTACGCAAGGTTCTTAAAAGGAGATAAGCATACTGAAAGCACACATTCAAAAATGGTCACAGCAATGAAATGAAGGAATGTACAAATGATTCTCCACTGCAATATGTCCACAGCAAATGTATGTATCTATATTATAATGCAAAGCAAATAATTAATTTCAAAAAATGCATTACTATGAGAAAAGGGCATCACTGCTTCATCTCCCACCTATTCTGCATCAGATCGCCAGATCCCAGAATCGATCGAGGAGAGAGAGATCAATTATCCTCATTGGAAGAATGGCACACTCCAGCGTCATGGATGTGCCTGAGATCTGCAAACACTCTCTGTCCCTGGTCCATCTGGTCTCTGCCTCTTATACTTTGAACATACAAGAGAGGAAAAGTCTACAACCTCCCTCTCCCTGCAGAAGTTTATTTTTTCAAAAATTCTGATTGCTTTAACCTTGCTTTGAAAATAATACGTCGGGACATGGCCACAATCCCAAAGTGCCAATTCAAAACAAGACCATCCCTGCCATCTGAGTACATTCTTATCAGCCAAAGTCCTTGGTGGGAAAAAACACAAAGAATAAACACATGAGCACAATACAACGTGGAACACTACTTGCAGCTTTTAACGTGGCAGTGGCTAATGCTAAAATAAAGTCAATAGGTAAAATTAAGCTGGTGGTCACTAATGTGATGGTGTAGTGCTAGGCTAAGTGCAACGTGGAGGCAGTGGTCAAAACTCACATATCATTACACTGGGTTTCAGCCCTGCCTCCCCAGCCCATGGAGGTGAAGGAGAGAATATGATTCTTCTTGAATAACTCCCACCTAGGGTTGACTTTCTTAGAAGAAGAGTCAGAACTCCTGGAGTACCAATAGTTGGGCTGCCTAGCACTAGGCTTGTTCACAGGATTGATGACAGTTGGTCCAGGGACCACAGCCCCCTGACTATTTCTGAAGTTTACAGCTGGACCTTACAGCAAAAATTAGAGATGAACAGGAGTTATTGGGAACCAAAGTTCACCAGGCTTCTTCCAGGCAGTAATGCATATGTGAAACACAAGATTGGTCTCCACTGTTATGGTTATAAAACCCGGTTGTTGGCACAAGGGGTATTCCAACAAAATATTGTGGAAAAAATATTGTGGTTCACAAATATTATGTCAAAATATTGTGCAGGCAAAAAGAGAACAGGGCAGATTAAAGAGCGTAACAATATCCTCCTTTTGAGTTCCTTAGTTGTAAATAATATTGTTTTATTTAATATAGTTGAAAAAATATAGTTTGTAATTAGTTTGATAAATATTACTTGTTTTAGTCTTATAAGTTCTTAGTAGTATACTTATATGTGTTTAATTTGTTTCAGTATAGTTCTTAAGTTTCTGTATGAAATGTATTTGTTATTAAAGAAATTCTTAATGTAGTAGTGGGTAGTTGGGTTTGTGGAGGTGAAGGTAGGATATTGATTTTAAATGTGAATTGTTGTTTTTAATTTAAATTCTTTTTAAGTAATTTAATTTTTCATTGATAATTAGGTTCAATTAATGAATTGATTAATAATTATTTTAATTACTAGTTGATTTCTAATTGATTGTTAATTTGTTGATTGGTGTTTTTATTATTAAATTGTGTTCATTTATATTTATTATTTTTTAATTTTAATTGTTTTATTTAACAATTAATTTAATATTAATAATTTTTGTTTTGTTTTAATAACTTTAATTGTTATGTTTGATGGCCCTCCCGTTAGGGCTTCATGGGAGAGTTTTTCTTTTAAAGAATAAGGTCTTCCCTCACTTCTTTTACCCCTTACAAAATTATCCCCTAGCCACTCCATTCACCTGGTTCCACAGTCTGACCGTAGATATAAAGATCTTTCCAATGGCGAAAGGCCGTCCCTGCATGTCGCTTTAACAAAAGTTGTTCTTCCACCTACGATGGGAAGTTAGGCATGGCTGACATTGAGCTTTACTATTAGGCCTCCCAACTGTTGGTGATCAATGACTGGTTCAAAGGAGGGTGGTAGTACCTCTTCCTACATGCAGAGATGTGCCACTCCGTAGGAGAAAAGTTAATACAGTCAATGAAAGCCACAGATAGTTCCATGGGAAAATAAAGTAATTTGTTTTAAGCCAATTTATCAGCTTAAGTGTTTTTGGCAGATCAGATGTAGAAGAGGCAAATGAGTCTGAGAAGGTGTCGTTGATGTCGGCATAGTATCCAGAAGCAGTTTGTGCGAAAGCTGGAGCTGTATTTGTCAGAGGAGGAGAACTGATAGAGGTCTCCTGTGGTGGTTAATAGTAGATGACGCCATCCGTCTGTGTTGAAGTTGTGTCAAATCAATCAGTACTTTCAATATTGTTTGTTGTAATAGATGTTAGTGGAACTAATGCAATTATTTTCACCCTCCCCAAGCTCGGAGAGGTGTCAGCGTTGGTGTTCAAAACTTGTAGAGGGACTTCTTGACCAGTAGTGAGAGGGATTTGGGAACTACTGGCTGTTCCTCTTGGTCTGCTGTGCAAGATCAGCCACACGGTGTAACTTGACATTGTCGTTAGATACAAAACGATTTTCTTTAGTCCAGCCAACGGTGGTAGAATGACATTTCTGATACAGTGTATTCCCAAGACTGGGACCGGTGCACGATAAGAAGGACCAAACTCCTTTTTCACAGCAACCTTTTCATGTACTAGATCCCCAACTTTAGGAATCCAGCCGGTAGGTGTTATTGGTGCATCCTTAATTCCTGCGGAGACAGCATTGGCAGAAGCGTTGTCGTCATGGAACTGTTGTAATTCCTGCAAGACAGTGACACGTTCCTTTATGTTAAAAGGTGTTTCTGCCGCCTCCACGCCAGGACCATTAAGATCTGGAACATACATTTGAGTTCCGAACAGGCGCTCGTATGAAGTATGACCCCCCAGGGACCTTCTAGGCAGATTGTTAAGTGCTCTCTGGACTGCATACAGGTGATTAAGCCAACTACGACCTGTACCTAAGACTCTGGCTGTTAAGGACTACTTTAAATCACGGTTTAGTCACTCCACTACACTATTTCCATCGGGATGAAATGGAGACGAGTAATGGTGTAGGATCCCTAACGAAGCCATGGTGTCCCTGAATGCCCTTGAGGTGAAAGCAGGACCCTGGACAGAGTGGAAAGCAGCAACTGCATATATACTGATAAAGACTCGCAAATCTTTAAAAACAGTCCGAGCGTCAGCCGAGCGTTGTGGCTACACCCATAGAAATCTGGAGGAAGAGTCAACAGCGACTAAGATGTATTTGTATGCACTGTCCAGTGTTACGGGACTACAATGGTCCGAGTACACACATTGTAATGGTTTGTTGGAAATTAGGAGGGGTGTCTACGGTCGGCGTTTGACGGTGGAACCTTAAATTTTTTGCCAGATGTCACAACAAAGGACATACTGCTTGGCCTGTTTGTATAGTCCTGGCCACCAATAACGTGCTTGAAACAATGATATTGTAGCCGCCACACCAGCATGGGCAAATGCTACCCCTTCATGTGCTGCTTTAATAAACTCTGATCTTATGTCTTTGTTGGGAATTACTCGAACCACCACGCCTGGTTTCTTGACTTCGGCATTAAGGCAGCCTCCCATTCGGTAGGAATATTTAGCAGGAAATGCTTTTGGATAGGGCGTGCCTTCAGCCGTGGCTTTCACTGCAGCCCATACGTCATCGTCTGGTTTCGTTCCAGAACAGGTTACTGCAGCAACAGCAGCCGTAGCTACTGCTAATTTGGCGGCTTCATCAGCCAGTGTGTTTCCAGCAACATGTATTCCAATGCGCTGGTGTCCAAGTATATGTACAACATGGACATTTGGTAGTGTTTCTTTCAGATCCGCTACTTTCCCCCACAGATGTCTGTGTTTAATAGTGTTTCCTTTGGAATCTCTGAACCCATTCTGGTGCCAGTGATGTAGGTATTCATTGAAGGACTGGACACAGTAGTACGAATCACAAACAATCAGTGTTAACTGTGCAGGATCCATATGTTCCAATACCATCACCAGAGCCTTTAGCTCTGCTAATTGTGCTGTGCAATCCCGTAGGGTTTGCTTGAATTTATGTTCGGGACAAAATTTATTATCCTACACAATACAGCTTACGACTGCGCAAGCAGTGGAGTATTGATATTTTGTGCCAATTGCAGGTTGCGCTGAGCCATCAGTGTACATGACTCTTTGATATTGATCAATAGGCAGTGTATTTGCTGGAACTGGGTATTCTAGTCCATATTGCAAAAATTCTTGAGTTTGTAATTTTGGGTCAAAAATGAAGTCAACATCAGTGGGGGTCAAAGACGTTGCCCATTAGATCCAACATGGATGTAATTCTTTAGCGTTTGAAACGCTGGCTTTTGTAACAGCCTCAAGGGCTGGGATTGGAAAGGCAACATTAATGCATTTCCCCTGGGCTAGTGGTCTTTCTTTAATGATGGCCATCTGGAAAGCAGTGATAATTTTCTCAGTGGGAGCAAAGCGTTGTTCTGCTGCTGAATACAAATGTGATTTGCATGCAATCGGGACTGTCTCAACTTCATTGAAAGTTACATAGGTGAAACCAATGGCACCAGCAATTTCTCTGATGACCAGATGTTTTTTTTTAATCCCTTGTGTGTAGGTGTTGTGCTGCAAGCATGTCTGTTCACAAAGCTCTGAGAATGCGTGTGTGTTCGACTGTCGAAAATTTATTTGAGAAGTTAGGAGGTATTAAGTCATATAAAAGTTTTATGCATGATGCATAGTCAGGAATGTAAGTTCTGCCAAAATTTAGGAAACCCAGTAGGGATTGGAGTTTTTTAATGGTATTTGAAGGTTCTAACTGTGCGCATTTTCCCAAGAATTGTGGCACTAGACTATTTCTTTCACTTGATAGCTCGTATCCCAGAAAAAGGACGCTATGGAAGGTTATTATGATTTTTTTTTAATTGAATTTGTAGCCAAACTCGGCAAATCAAACAACAATGCGGGCTACCCATCTCAAATGTTGCAGTAATTCATCATCCATGAGGTAGATATCACCTACATAAGACAATGCTTCAGGGTCAATGTCATGCAATATTGAAGTCACACGAGCTGGACTGTTCTTGTACCCCTGGGGTAAAGGACAGAATTATTTCTGAGAGCCTAGTGCGCTGAAACTTGTTAAGTCTCTACTCTCAGGCGCTATATTTTGGCAGAAAAAAACATTGGAAATGTCCAGTGTTGCTTTGCATTTTTTGCTCACTATGTTGTTCATGAGTGCTGTGCTATGTGAGTTTTGTATAGCCGATGTGCATGTATGACTGTTGAATGGTTCGGTTTAGCTACTGGGAATATTGGATTATTCATTGGTGAGACGCAGGGTTCAATTACGGCGAGGTACTCCAGTTGTGCGAGGTCCCAAAAGATTGTGTCTATTGTGCGCTCAATGTTTCCTTCCAATTGTAACGTTACTTTGTACAGCCCTCTTCTTGAGTGGCATGTTAGACTGCAACTGCTGCCACTTTTTTCTTTTAGAATTGAGGTTTTTGTTGGGGAAGTTTCTCTTCTTTTTTAACAGAAACCTCTGTTGAGTGTTGTGATTCCTGTCTCGGTTTCACGTATTCAGTTCTCCGCTCTAACGGCCCACCTCTCTCACTGCGTTTTTCCGGTGAGTCCTGAAAGGAAAGAGATTGGCGTGTATCAGTATATTCATATCTGTCATGTGGTTTTATATTATCTCTATTTCTGAGATTATATCTATTCTTTGGGGTTTCCATATGCGGAGATTCTCCCCTTTCTTTTTTAGTAGTTTGTTGTTTTTATCCCACATTTCTTAGTACCCTCAAGAGCTTGCTTGGTAGAATCTTTATTAAATTTTCCCTGAAATTTCAGTTTTATGGGTCTGGCCCCGTTACTATCTCGACCAATTCTAGAGTAGGTCTCCACGATAATCTTTGGCAGCTCACGTTCTTGATCCTGGAGGCGTATGTGCACCGCTAGTGCGACCGCTTCCCCTTTAAAGTTACTTAATATAATTGAGGATACTGTGGCAAAATTGCACATTAGTTGCATCCCCAAGTACAGGGCTGGGGCAGCCCCGTATTAATCTAGAATTTGTTTCAACACTTCCGGTAAATTGGCAAGTTTCGGTATACCGTTAACGGTAGTGTAGAGCGTGGCAAATACCATGCCCCATGTATTACAGTTATCTATAGTGGGAACCATCCAAAATAGCAAGCACATAGTTAATATTCTATGTTTATCCTGGGGTCCCATATCGGGAAATACTGCTTCCAGTGCGTTTATCTTTTGAGCTAACCAAAACTGAATTTCTTCTTGTTTGGAGGGTACATTAACCATGATCGAACGTACAGTCACAGGATTAATGCCTGGTGTCACTGCATGTGGTTGCGTTGGTGCAGCAAGTGCTGGGTTTGTATTCACTAGTTGCATTACAAACTGTACTAATCATCTGTATATTGCCGTCAAAGTATAAGTGGCAAACTTAAGCTGCTGGTAAATTTGCTGCAGCAGGGTGAGGTGCATAAGTGGCCAATAAAGGCCAGGTAGGACCATCATTACTTAGAGGACCTAACCTAACATGTAAAATTGTATGGGGTAGGGCGCCATCAAGCCAATTATTATGTTCTTGATAAGATAGAGGTATTTCTAGGTATGCATATGCTCTGTATTGTGCAGGTACTTTTGTTGGTGTATAGAGATGAAATGTATTGTGTTCCCATCAGCTGCTGGAAATGTGACCCAAGAATAAAAAAGTTCTGTTCTATTGGCTGAGGGAGCCTAAACAACAAATGTGGCTGGACCCCCCTGGGCCATTAGGCCACGTGCCAGTAAATGTGCAGTAAGGGGTTGTCGCATATTGACTGCAGTTGCTACCTGTTGTGGATTTGCCATAATGAGTGGTGAGTTTTGTTCAGAGGCAAGGACACCAAATGGGGACTATCCTTTTAGAGTTCAAGCTTGAACAACCTACAGCGTTACTTAGGTACTACCTATTTAGCTGAGGAGGAAAATCCTCAATACCATGGACATCTCCGTATATGGAATTGAGGTGTCTTTGTACATAGTGAGACAGAGATACTCAGCAGGACCCGAAAATTAGAGCCTGGCCAAACGTTGGTGGTGGCATGTCACATAGGCTCTAATTATTCTAATGAGACTACAGGATTTGAGCGGCAGAATCGCCTGCGGTGTGGGAGCCTGAGTCTAACCCACTACAGGTGACACCTGTCGGCCTAATCTGGGTTTTTGCTCCGGCTAACTAGCAATGCCTCATCTCCACCCAAGGGCAGGGATGACTGGGCAGCCGAGCGCATGACACAATTGACTCCTCAGGGAAATCGTGGTCACTCACATCGCATCCGTTTCTCTCAGTTACGTTAGTCTCACGTATACAAGGACAGTCAGAGGCAGTATATGTTTCAATAAGGTTTTTAATGAAGCGACTGCATCTTTGATAATAAAGCATGTACTGCTATAAACAGGACGATGAAGCATGACAGAATTGTGACAAGGAGAGTAAAGCATAAAAATAACGCTACTAAATTGTTACTAGAGTCAGTAGACTAATTCCTACCTATGCTATATTAGAGCACAGCATGTTAAGCTCTAGTTCTGCCCTTCAGGTTCCCCTGGGAAGACATCATCCCTCATACCTGAGCAAGAGGCCTGAAGTCTGCATAAGCAGCCGCAGTGAAGCATTCAGCAATCAGCATACAGTCGTGGACATCTGGCTGGAATCTCCCACTAATGTGTATGGGACAGAAAAGTGTTTTTATAATAAAACTGCTGATGTTCTGAGAAAATGTCCCTACGTAAGGATGTGTATGTTTCTATGAATACTAGATATAAAGCGTTACCACGTTTACCAGCAACCTATCTTACTGCAGCCTTGAGAAAAGCACAGAGTGGAAGAAATGTCTTGTTTAAGAATGCAGTGCTGGCCTAGGCAAAGGACAGCTAGATAGAGAGAAGTAAAACAAAACCGCAAATGTGGCTATTGTTAAAACAATAAACTAAGCTGAATAAAATGTATCTGTGTTCAAGTGCAGAGCGGCAGGCCTAGTGTGCTAAAATAACGTGCATGGAGCTATAACTAAAATGGCTACACAACATGTCTTTTGGGTCAGGAAAGTATCCTGCACTTACTACACAGGGGACTGATCCCAAACTATCTTCCCTCTCCATCAAGAGAGGTCCTCCAGACGTAGAAGATAGCCACACGGATGATAGTTTGGCAGGGGAGGTCCAACTGCCTGAAGCCCCTCTGGATAGGCACATGGCTGTGTCAGGTCTCTCAACTGGAGGGGTTCACCAAGTGGGACAGAATTGAAATATCGCTGCTGGAGGATGTTTAGTAGTACTTGGCAAAGACTTCCTTTCAGAAGCTGCAATCAATATTTCCTTATCCAACACACAATTTTATTAAAACCTCCAATTGTGGCATGCCCTTGCCGTTCACTCCCACCTTCAGGATCTGCTAGACTTCAGGCCTTTAGAGGCTCAGGGCCTGGTATAGATCTTGACGGTATTACTGCCAAGGCATGTCAGTGGCAGGCCTGAAACAAACGCAACATCTGTGTTTGGATGTATTGCAGCTAAGCCAAAGATTGTCATGACGGAGTGTACTCTGTTGGGCCAGCTGCATCTCGCAGCTGATGCAGCAGACTCCAATGCCGATGAGTAGGCCACTTATCACCGTCTTGATGGTGGCATCCCGCTAAGCCCATTTCGATCACACAGTTGTGCTGGCAGTGTGTCAGTGGCGTGCCCATGACGGCAGGAGTCCATTGCGGACCCGTGCAGTATAGTACCATGGCTGTGGCAATTGGTTGGATGCATGTAAGCCACACCTGTTGTATATTGGATGATTGTGAACACCTGTAAAATACACAATAAAACCCACGCCATTCCAGACCATGATCCTTTGCCATTCCACTGCAGCAAACTATTCAGGCACCAGACATTTGCAGCTAGGAGACAGTTTTTTTCTTTGTTTTGTTTTCCTCCCCCTCTGTGTTATTTTTGGTTAAATTTGACTTAATTTCATTACTCTTTTTTACTGTAATATAATGTATTTTTGGTAAAAGATCACAGTGACAGGGAGGAGAAATCCCCGTTTCACAGAGGGAGGGCTGACTGTCACGGTGGATGAAATAATTAGAGTAGAGCCACAATTGTTTGGAGCACAAGTACAAATTACTATAATTTCCCAGAAAAGGCAAATGTGGTCCACAATAGTGAACAGAGTGAATGCTGTATCTAACAATCTGCACATTCAGGAGGAGATTAGAAAGAGGTGGAACGACCTGCAGGGGAAAGACCATTCCCTGGTCTCCAAGCGTCACCTGGAGAGCCTGAGGACTGGTGGCGGTTCTCCCAGCCTCCCTTTACAACTATTTCCCTGGGAGGAGAAGGTGTTGCAGATCATACATCCTGAAGGCTTGACTGGAATCCCTGGTAGAGTGGAGGCCGCAGAAGCAATCCTCAACAATCACAAATGTAGTGCTGTCCCTAAGTTAGACATTCAGAATGGTTCAACACCCTTAGCAAAACAGATATAACTTAACTCAACTACACAAATAACTTCTTTCATGCCAATATTAGCTTCATCATTGAACCTCTCTCATTAACAATGTACAATATGTGTACTCAGATTGTGTGTTGGTCCCCATAGTTAATCCATTGCAGTTGCTCAGTCCCTTTGTGTACTATCAGTGTACATTGTTCTCCCATAAATAAGCTATAAACTCCATCCATTTGCACTGGAAAGTATAGTGTCTGTATGTGGTATTCTCACCTATTCCCATTACCCCCATACATGTGTATATGTAGTAAATGCATGTTCATTTCTACTATAGTCATTGAAGCAGATGTGCAACTCATTTTCAAACAAGATTGTCTATGGTATGCACAGATTACTACAGCTACCATGATTCCCTGTTTTTCTATTTGCAAAACTATAGTGCTGTGTAATGTTTCTCCACCTTCCTTAACTTCCATATGTGCACACATCTCATCAAATTGTGCATTACACAGTCAAGCTATGGTTTAAACTGTCAGTTGTTGTGTATCTCAAGCATGTTGACACCTCATAGCTACATTGAAGTGACGGAAATGCTCACTTATTTCATAATCCTCTGTGTCTAAGATCTCCTACATTGTGATGTGGCATGATGTATAAAAGTAGCTTTCTCACACAATTTACATTGCACTGTCCATATGATGACCAATGACAGTTACATTTTGAAGTTGACCCACATTGCTTCTAATGTCTTGTAGCCTGAAAGGACTTGGAATGGTCCAGTACAGTAGTCTACTCACCACTGTGTTGGGTTGAAAACAACACCTCAGCCTGTGGATACCTCAACTTCCTGTGTCCAAAGAAACAACACACCAATCTTGTGCCCCCAGTCCTGGCTGCGGTTGAGAACACAGCACCACCACCTTCAGTTCTGCCAGGAACCTGTGGGATGGGGCCCACTGCTTCAAGGGAACAGGGTAGTGGGGGTAGGGTTATGGGAGGGAATCTGTGGGTCAGACACGTTAGGCCACTGGGGTCTTTGGCAGCTAGATGACCATTGGCCAACTCTTTGGAGCAGTACAACAGTCCCAAGACATGATGGGCCAGGTAGGAACTGAGCTCAGGGCAATCAAGGATGCACAGAGGGAGCTCATATTGTAAATGCGTAATCATAATGAAAGTATGAGCTCCCTGACTGGGGTGCTTTATGACATATACCACCAAATGAGCAGGGCTTTTCCTATTCTATCTGCATCTGTTTGTGTACCCTCTGCACCTGGCACTATTACACCACTGCCAGCAACAGACAGGGAGGCCCTGCAGCATGAAGATCCTGCTCCAGTCCAGGCAATGCACTTGTCCCCGACCCCCTTCTCCCTGGAGTGGACGGTCACCAGACCACCAGGAGAGGATGGCAAGAACACCACCACCACCACGTCCAAGAGACACACATCCTAATTTCCTCCAGTGTGGATCTAGCATTCACTCTGTGGACTATTTCAGAGTCACATATATGTTTTCTGAGGACAGTTGTATTTTGTACATTGGACTCCAAACTGTTTTTGGCTCCACTACCATAATTTCATTCACCATGAAAGACTTATTTGTTTAATTTCTACATTTTTGATTGTCACTTCTGTTTTCTTGTGTCATGCTAATCAATGGTAGGGACACAGACTATAAGGTTATTGTATTTATGTGACCTTTCATTTGTCAATGCTGTCTTCCACCATCATGTAGTCATTTCTTCTGAACATTTATTAGGCAAAGACAATTTACAATGAAAAAGAGGTAAAGTGTTATCTATTTTATTCCAAGAAAACAAACACAAATCATATTGTATTTGGAACAAACATATGCTGGCAACAAGTCTTTGCAGAAATGAAATCAGGGTTTCAATAACCAGACCTAACCCCAATAGTGTGTGCCATTCAGGGTTACATGCTACTTGACCTTGACACCATGGATAAAAGGGAATATTCAATGAGATTGAATTAAATAGGCAAACTATCACTGATGCATGACCTCAGTTGGAGCCATACAGCCTGCTCTCACAATAGGACTCACAGATCAATAACACCAATAGTCTACATCATTGCAGTAACAACATTTGAGACCATATGGCCAGTACAGGACACTGTGGCAGTATCTGTTCCAATGCCACATTCACCATTCAGTAGTATTGAAACAAAACTTTTTATCAAGTACGAGGAGACATATCAATGGCTACCTCCACAGTCCACATATTTAAGATGTATCCAATGTGAAGGAAGAACAGTATGCTAGGGCTTGACATGCACATGTGGCTTGAAAAAGTGAAGTAGCACATATTGCCTTGATGACGCCATCACACAGAAAACAGGTCTAATCCAATCTTCTGAACTTCCATACTATCAGAGTGGAAGTTGTCTCTGTAAAGGATTTGTCAATCCCAAGTGGGTGTCTGTCCCAGGATCAACACATGTTCACTTTGTACTACCAGACAGCCACATATCACTGCAAATGTCACAGCGTTCACAACTTTGAAATGTCCAAATGAAATGACATGGGGAAGGACCCTGAAACAGAATAACAATGGATAATTAATGATTTCACATATTCCATCTGACTCAAATGACAAGACGTGAGGACACACATTATTAGCACAAGCAAAGTTCATCTCTGTCGATGACCACAGTGCTCAATGCAGGGAAATGCTGATGCACTAACATTTTTGCCTTGGACTTTCCTGCACTGACCATTCCTACCAAATTGCCATAGCAGACTGATGTTTCCTATGTCACAAGTTATTCTGACTTTGGAGGTTACAAGTTGTAGAGGTAAACTTACACTCAGATGAAGAAGTGATCAATTAAATATTGACGTAAGTCAACTCCTTCTTCACTACTGTCATTTTCATTGGGCATATCAAAATCATCACCCAGGGGCTCATCACGGTCTCACTCCTCTGCAATTACAGGGATGTTTCTCCGCAGGGCGATGTTATAGAGAACGCAACAGGCAACTGTTATTTGGCAAACCTTATCGGGTGAGTAGAGGAAGGCTCCATCAGTCTTGTCCTGGCACCTAAACATGGCCTTCAGAAGCCCTAAATCTCACGCCACTTACCTTTGTGTTCTTCCATGGGCCTAATTGAAGTGGACTTCCCCTAGCATTGTTGGATTCCTTAGCGGTGCCAATAACCATGGTCGGTTAGGATATGCTGAGAAGCAACACATCAACAGATTATTCACATATCAAACCATTGTCCCTTCCTAAACAAGAATTCAGGCAAAAGATCATCAAGTTACCATGTACTTACCAACAAGCCAGGCCCTCTCTGGTCCAAGTTTGACATCTGCATTGGTATGGTGCTGTTCCGTAGTACATGTTGTGTGATGACCCAGGAAAGCAGGCACACACACACTTGAGATGTATAAATCCAGTAAGAAGTTCTTTGGATTGCGGTAGACCTGTTCCATTGTGTGTAGTGGCACAAAGGCAATATGCATGCCATCTATTGCTCCAAAGACATATAGAAGGCCACTCACAGCATAAAATTCTCCCTTCGTAGTAGCCAAAATCCTGTGGACATGGGAATTGGATGTGACTATTGATGTGGCCCATCAATGACTTCCTGAGGCACACCACTGAAAGTTGGTTGGGACATGCCCCCAGATACTTTAGCTGTGCATTGAAAAGTGCCAGTGGCCACTAAATGCAGTACTGCCATGAGTTTCAATATTGGTGTTTTGGTTGTTGGATTCATATTGTGAGGCAGGAGATCAGGATGCAACTGCTGTCACAAATACAGGATGGCTTGCCTGTTTAGCCGATCTTTCTTGATGACGTCCCTTTCCTCCATGGTGGCAAGGTCTTGAAAGGGCCAGAACAACAGAGGCTGTCGCCTCCTACCCTTGGCTGGGTTCAGAAGTCTGTATGTATGGAAATTAAAATATCAACTGAAATGGTCACACCATACTTTTATAGTCAACACACATCTGAATTCTTGGTAACAGTAGGAATATCATTGAGTAATACATGTACACACATTAACATCAATGTTTTGGTCCTCTGAAATTAATACAATTTTTCCCTTTTTTTTACTATGTGCAAATAATGCATTTGAAATGAATTATTTGCACATTTTTTATTTTTGTTCCTATAAATACTGTCAGCGGAGGTATTACTTTCCCTGCTGCACTGTCGGTGTTAAACGGATTCATGGTTCACATTTTATAGTGTCATTCCTTGCCAAGAACAGTGTAGTTCATATCTGACATTTAGAAATATATTAGCATCCATTATGACTGCTGTTGAAGCACTAACAATTGAAAAATGCACTGCTTCACACCCTAAAATGGTGGCTACGTGACCCAGCCATCAGGACATTGGCTACCCCACGGCCATTGGCAGATGTTGACTGCGTAGTAGGTTGTTCCCTACAGGCCATAGGCTGATGTGTGTGACGGCTATGCATGAAAGTCAGTGCCTGTGTCCATCTCTGTCATGGATTGCATTTGTGTGCCACATTGTTAAAAAAGCTCACTTGCCTCCTAATACTGTAGCCAACAAGACCTCCTCGATTTTGTTACTGCTGTTATCGATCTCTGAGAGCCAGGATGCTGGGCAAAGCAGGTGACATTGCCCCTGCCTTCAGCCCAGAGGAGCTGGAGCTCCTTGCTAGGGTGGTCCTGTCCCTGTACAGCCTGCTCTATGGGAACCCAGAGGAACAGGCTATTTTGTTCCTTTTTGTTAATGGGGGAATGGTTGTGATTGAAATTGACAGAATGATTTAGCTAGGACAATTGTTTTGCCACTGTCTGAAATATCTGTGCATGGGAGTGTCAAATCACCTGAAATGAGAAGCTCTAATATGTGTCCATGTAACTCACAATTCCTGTTTCATCAGACAAACTGCAGGCCATTGACTACAAGTGGCCAGTAGCCAGTGTACCAGTACTATGAGTGACAACATGCAGCCACTGTTAAAATGATAGTGATGTGTAAAAAATGTTTTAGGGTCTGGAGTTGTCTGTTGCTGTCCTGTCAAGTGGGATTCCAACCCATATAGTGTAATAGGGTGTTCTGTATGGTTTCAATATGTCATGGAGCCACATATGGGCAAAGGTATTCCCTGTGTTGCAAGTTCAGATTACACTGGCTCAAAATCATCCATCCCAGTATGTCCCATTCCAACACACACTTGTTCATACATCCCCCAAATCCCTGCTCTCACTGACACCTAGGTGCCCTTGTATACTGCCCTCAGTCCCTGTTTGCGATGCAGACCATTGGGTCTAATCTTTGGAGTTTAGACATGCAGCCAAAGTAGCTGTGTGTGGGGTTATGTACATGGATTGAGCAGGTTGTTTAGCCTTTAGTATCTCACGAAGATTGTGAGTAATCAGGGGTGGTTCTCACAACAGGATAGGTTTCATAGCCCTGACCTAGATGATGTTGTAGCCCATTTGGTAACCTGAGGAGCTAGAAAGTGTTGAAGGTGCACATAAGATTTCTGTAACTTAGTATTTCCAGGCTACCTCTAAATGTTTTAGGAGAAATTGAGTTACTGTTTGGGGAATGCATGTGTGCAATAGCAAATACTTATGTTACAGCAGTACTGCCAAAAACAAATACTCAAAATTTCTCCCCTCTTGTTTTATCTGTCATTCATACAGGTACCCATCAGAAGCAGGAGTTATGTGGAAGGCCATCACAAAGAAGGTGCAGGCCCTGGGGGCCCACAAACGGCACAGCCAGCACTGTCAGAATAGGTGGGAGGACCTTTGTCAGGCGACTCAAAAGTCTGCTGAAGGCCAAGTCAGGCAGTCCTCCCAGCAATCTTGGCAGGTGCGCTGCACCCTGACCCACTTAATGGCCAGCATCTTTGCAGTGGCTTACCCAGAGCTTGATGGGCAGTTGAGGGCCCAACAGCAGCATCAAGGGGGTAAATAATTATTTGTAGATATTGAATGCCATCAACATTAGGGTTGACACATATCCATAGCCTGTGAGGATTTCTGGAGGCATAAGTTAGTCAGACAGTGTCTGATGCTGTTTGTGGTGTATTTGTTTGTGCAGAGGTTTGCCAATAGATTCCTCATCACAAGGCAAGTTGTGAGCACACACATGGCTGCTTGCAAACAAACAGGGTACCCGCATCTTCTCAATGTTATGAGTGACAGTTGCACAAAACATTCCCAATGTCATGAAGTGGTCAGTTGGGATGCTCCATCACAAGTGTGGGTAGTTAATGTAGGCCCGTTTACTTGTGACTATGGCAAACTGCACAATTATGATGCAATTGATATATTAAACAATACATAGGTAAGTTTGTGCTATGACAATATGAGAATGTGCAACTGCACCAAATGGAATGGAATGCTGTATACAGTGGCATCATTCATAATCTGTTACGTCTTTGAAACCAGTTTGTCCAGCAAACGCCTAGTCAGTGCATGTGGACAGTGGCAGGTTGAGGCCTTTGTCCTTTACAAAAGTGCATGTAAGACACAATGTGTCAGGCAATATGAATTTGTATGCTAAACTGTATTGATTGCAACAGAAAGGACTGTGTTCACATTGGTGAGAGAGTCAGACGTCCCCCAAACAACCTTTTAGTGTTCTTACTTCTGTCCCAGGGAGAAATAAATGATGGAGAGCAATGTGATACTTAAAGGGGCATTTGTAAATGGAAGGGTAAATCACATAGATGTTGTAATGTCTCATCTTAAGAAGTCAATTTCCAGCCGAACACCTGTCCCTTTGTGAAATATGAATACATTTTAGCTCTGTATAGCAGTAGTTCAGAGATGTCTCAAGGCCTATGTGTTTACTCATGCTGTCAAAACCCTTTTTCATTGAGGGACCTACAAGTGTATAAGTGACAAATCAATCAATCAATCATTCAAAAAAATTTATAGAGCGCGCTACTTTCCTTTAAGGGTCTCAAGGCGCTGGGGGAGGGGAAAAGGAGGAGGGGGAGGGGAAGCCGATTACTGTTCGAAGAGCCATGTCTTGAGGTGTTTTCTGAAGAGCAGGAGGTTCTGAGTCTTGCGGAGGTTGGTGGGGAGGGAATTCCAGATTTTGGGGGCGAGGTAGGAGAAGGATCTGCCTCCGGTGGTGGCCCTTTGGATGGGGGGGACTGTGGCGAGTGCGAGGTCGGTGGAGCGGAGGTGGCGAGTGGGAGTGTGGAAGTTCACTCTTTCGTTGAGGTAGGTTGGCCCAGTGTTGTGGAGGGATTTGTGTGCATGGATGAGGATTTTTAAGGTGACCCTTTTGTCGATCGGAAGCCAGTGAAGGAATCTGAGGTGAGAGGAGATGTGTTCATGGCGTAGGAGGTCCAGGATGAGGCGGGCGGCTGCTTTCTGGACCCTCTGGAGTTGTCGCTTGAGGTTGACTGTGGTGCCGGCGTAGAGGGCGTTTCCGTAGTCTAGCCTGCTGCTGATGAGTGCATGGGTGATGGTCTTTCTGGTCTCTATGGGAATCCATTTGAAGGTTTTTCGCAGCATGTGGATGGTGTTGAAACAAGAAGAGGTGATGGCGTTGATTTGCTGGGTCATGGAGAGGGAAGAATCCAAGATGATGCCGAGGTTGCATGCCTGGGTTGCGGGTGTTGGGGGGGATCCTAGGGCGGTGGGCCACCAGGAGTCGCCCCATATAGTTTTGTTGGGGTCTAAGATGATGATTTTGGTTTTGTTGGAGTTTAGCTTGAGGTGGTTTGCTGTCATCCATTTGGTGATGTCAAGGAGTCCGGCGTGGAGGTTGGTTTTGGTGGTGGTAGGGTTTCGGGTGAGGGAGATGACGAGCTCGGTGACGTCTGCACAGGATATGATGGTGATTCCGTGTGGCTGCAGGATATTGCCGAACAGGGCTATGTAAATGTTGAAAAGGGTGGGGCTGAAGGAGGACCCTTGGGGGACTCCGCAGATGATCTTGGTGGCTGGGGAGTGGAAGGGAGGGAGCCGGACTTTCTGGGTTCTTTCGGTGAGGAAGGAGGCAAGCCAGTCTTGGGCCTTGCGTCGAACACCTGTATTGTAGAGGCGTGTGCGGAGTATTTGGTGGCAGACAGGCAGCGGAGAGGTCCAGGAGGATGAGTGCGATGGTCTCGCTCTTGTCAACTCTGGTTCTGATGTCGTCAGTACATGCGATGAGGGCGGTCTCAGTGCTGTGGTTCTTGCGGAATCCCGACTGGGAGGCATCAAGGGTGTTGCTTTCCTCCAGGAAACAAGACAGGCGGGTGTTCACTAGTTTCTGAGCGACCTTGGTGGGGAAGGGGAGAAGCGAAATTGGGTGGTAGTGTGTGAGGTCATCAGGGTCTGCTTTGGGCTTTTTCAGGAGTGCAATGACTTCTGCGTGCTTTCAGGAGTCTGGGAAGGTGGCGTCGTCGAAAAAGCTGTTGATTACGGCGCAAAGCTTGGGAGCGATGGTTGGGCTGGCTTTGTTGAAAATGCAGTGGGGTCAGGGGTCCAAGGGGGAGCCTGAGTGAATGGAATTCATCGTTTTTTCAATTTCTTCGTCGTTGGTAGGGGCCCAGGTGTGTAGTAGGTTAGGGGGGGTGAGTCGTTGCTGATCGTGTCGGTGGTGGAGGTGGCGAGTGCCTGTGGTGTGAAGCTTTTGTGTATTTCTAAGATTTTGAGGTGGAAGTGGTTGGAGAGGGAGTCGCAGAGGTGTTGTGTGTGAGTGGGGTCGATGTTGCTGGCTTTGGGTTTGGAGAGCTCTTTGATGATGGTAAAGAGTTCCTTGCTGTTGTGTGAGTTACTGTCTATGCGTTCCTTGTAGTATGCCCTTTTGGTGGTGCGTATGAGTTGGTGATGTTTGCGTATGGTGGTTTTGAGGGTGGAGTAGGTGGTGGTTGAGGGTTCCTGTCGCCAAGCTTTCTCTGTTTTGCGGCATTCACGCTTGGAGGCTTGAAGTTCAGTGGTGAACCAGGGGGCGTTCTTGATGTTGCGGGTGGTGATGTTTCTTCTAAGAGGGGCGAGTGAGTCTGCGCAGGTTGTAATCCATTGTGTGAGGTTATGGGCAGCATTGTTGGGTTCGTTGGTGTTGGGGGGTTCTGAGCGAGTTGAGCGTTCAGGTGTTCTGTGGGGATCTTGTCCCACATGCCGGAGGGTGTGGTGTGTTGGTGGTGGTGTGTGGGGAGTTTGGAGAAGGAGAAATGGACGCAGTGGTGGTCAGTCCAGTGGAGTTTGGTGGTGTGAGTGCAGGTTATGTGGTTGCTCGAGGTGAAGATTGCGTCTAGTATGTGTCCTGCTGAGTGGGTGGGTGATGGGACCAGTTGTTTGAGTCCTAGGTTTGTGAGGTTGTCTAGAAGGGACATGGAGTTGTGGTCATGGGGGTTCTCCAGGTGAAAGTTAGAGTCACCAAGGAGGATGTAGTCTGTGGAAATGAGGGTGTGAGGGCTGATGGTGTCAGCGATGACGTCACAGAAGGGGGGGCGAGGACCTGGTGGTCTGTAGATGAGGGTTCCTCTGAGGGTGGTGTTGTCGTTTATGTGAATTAGGAAGTGCATGTGTTCTGCGCTGTCTAGGTGTGTGTTGGTGGTGACCTTAAAGGTGTTTTTGTGTATAATGGCGATGCCACCTCCTGGTTTGTCTAGATGGTCTCTACGATGGATTTTGTAGCAATCTGGGGTGGCTGTGGCTATGTCGGGCTCAGATGAGGGATTCATCCAAGTTTCCATGAGGAAGGCAATGTCTGGTGAGTGTGATGTGATAAGGTCCCAGAGTTCGATGGCATGCTTGTGTACGGAGCGGGTGTTTTTGGAGTATGCAGTTTAGGTGGTTGCGGGGGCTGTTGTTGTTGTGGTGCCTGATGGTGTTGGTGTGGGGGATGTTAGTGGCGTCGTGGGGTGTGTTGGTGTGGGCGTTGCTGTGGGTTGTGGTGGTGTTGTGGAGTGTGTTAGGATTGCGGGGCTTGTTGGTTTTGGAGTAGGGTCTGTTGGGATGGGTGTGGACTGTGTGGGAATTTTTGGTGTTGATGTTGTGGTGTCTGGTGGTGTTGTTGTGGGGAGCGTTGGGGTTGGTATGGGGCATGTGGGTGATTCTGGTGTTTGTGGGGGAGCAGGAGAACCGGCAAGCATAGCAGGTGAAGGGTCCCTGCGTGTCCTGGGTTGAGGAGGTGGAGTGTGGTTGTTGAGTAGTGTTGTCTGGGGGGGGTCAGGGTTGGGGGGACCAGGGGTACTGGCTCTAGGCGCGGTCCAGGCGCAGATGGGCGCAGACGGGCTTGCCTCTGGCGTGCCAGCGGTGCAGCAGCAGCCGCCATTAAGAGGGTGGGGTGGGAGTGGGAGGGTGGAGCAGCTGGAAGGTGGGAGGGGGGCCAATGGGTGTGCGAGGGGTGCAGGGGTGCAGGGGATGCAGTAGTAGGGGGAAAGTGACCGGCAGGAGCCAGTAGAAAACAGACGGCGAAATCAGGCAACGAAAGAGATACAGGGGGGGCACGGGGGCCGAAACACGCTATGCGAACAGTGAAGAACAATCATAAAGGGTCAGAAAAAAAGATGGACTTAAAGAAATAGACGCAAAAAACGGCAATACAACAGCAATACAAAGTACAAAAACACAAAATTATTACTTACTCGACAACCAGGAAATGCCTACCACCAGGCACCAGGGATGAGGCGCAGGCGGGTGCCTGAGGGTGGTGGAGGGCCTCAAAGTACTGTCCAGGTGGCAGTCGGCAGGAACAGAGGCACGGGGGCAGGCTGGTGGAGCCAAGTGGACTCCTGGCCAGAACCAGGTCAGGAAGTCACAAAGGCATACATGATATGGGAGCTAGCATGGAGAATTACTGAACGTTGTGCAGATGTTCTGTGTTGAACACTAATGTCCAATTGTAGTTGCACAGATACCCTCAATCTGTTGTATTTGTGTTACAGCATCATCTGGGAAAGGTGAAGGTGACAGCGGCCATGTTAGCAGGGAGGAGGCAGGCCCCTGGGAATCCAGTGTGGACACCACCAACACAGAGGGACCCAGTGGTATGGAGGGTGGGGAGACTTCGGAGGTCTTCTGTGAAGACCAGTCCCTAGTGGAGGTGGACCCTGGAGTGACTGTGACAACTGCGTCATCATTGGGCACCCACATTCCAAGCTTCACTCTCCCTATAGTCCCCCCCTAGTTGGCTATAGCCACCCCCTAAAAGCGGCGGCCTCACCTTCATTGCAGGCAAGACCGCTCCTGCCCGGTGCCCCAGGATGCGCTCACTGAGGAGGTTACGGACCATCACTGTAGGCCGGACTGCAATTCTGAAGGCCATGAAGGGGCTGGCTGACCAGAACACCCAGGTGCTGGCTTACCTGAAAGGCATTCACTGTGCTTCCTCTGGCCTACAGTGGTCATTCTGAGGTCTGGCCTCCTCTTGGGCACAGTCTGATGGTCCTACCCCAACCTCGTGTCCGGACTCCCACCCCATCCAAATCTAAAATCCCTCAACCCAGCGCTGTCCTAAACACACGCAAACACTTGCACACACCCACAACAATAACCACAAGCAGCACATCCCAACTCAGACAAAACAGAAAGCAGACATACATGCAGACACCACACACACCACCATTGCAAGCATAACCAAAGACATCACATTCACCATGACACAAACACCCCCCCTCCATCAGCGCAACCACAGACACAACACCCACCACTACACCAACACACACTCCTACTACTAGCACACCTACAGGCACAACATATACTACTATGCCAACACCCACACACACCACAAGCAATCCCCCAGTCAGCACACCTACAACCACACATGCATGCAGTAGTGCATCCACAGACACCACACTAACACATACAACATCCCATACACACACGCATACTGGATCCAATTGCCCACACTCACCTACCCAACAGACAATCAGTAAGAGACACAAATCTAAATGTACAGCACATACACCATACCCTCCCCAAAGCCACTCCTCTCAAACCCAAAAGCACTCCTCCCAAATCCAAACCCACACTCCTAAACCCAAAGCCCCCCCACACACTAAGATCATTGAGGGACCTGCTCTCTGCCCCATAGATGCCCCTTCCAGAGGATGTTTATTTTGGCAGTGACACTTGGAGGTAAATTGTGGGCAAACACCCATATGATGGACTCATGGCCTAGTGTCTTTGTTTGTTTATTTGTTATTTTCTTGATTTAATTTATGAGAGAGGTATCTAATTTATATAAATAATTTCTATTTTGAAAATACCTTTGTCCTGACCTAGTTAAGTGATTGTTACTAATTTTTTGCTGATTATGTCCTTTCTGTTAATGTGTGTGCCGTGCACTTACTCTCATTTGTGACAGTAACAAGCACAGGTTGTATATTTTAGATTTGTTTTCAAAACATACATTAGTGTTGTACATTTATGATGCACCTATTGATTTTGGTGCAAGCATTCATCTTGTTACTGAACACTTACACCAAAAGTATATATGCGTCTGTTTTTGTTACTGGAGAATGCATGTGTATTTATTTTGTCATGGTGGGTCAATAATATGCACATATGCTTTGCACAGGTAACAAGGCACTTTACATTTAAATGGGATCTCATGTTTGTGATGTATTGCACACACCAAAGGGATATGCGACCTTCATACATCTCTGCCATGTTTGCAGTTTACAAGTAAAATTGGTAGTACATTCTTTGTACACCCACCTGCAGCATGTTGTAGTGCAATTTCTACATTATCATGGGATTGTTTGGTTCAGACTGAATATACTGTTTCAGTTGATGCTTTTGATATTTTGGGGACATTATTGCATACACCTGTGCAGGCACATTTCTATTTGTGATTGCTGAGACATATTGTGTAGGTGTCTATTGGCATGAAGGTAGTTCGTATCAGATTGGTAGGTGCTACTTATATCTCAAGGTCTGTTCTGATTCATTTTCTGACTACTACATTATATACTTAATCATTGCGCAGCATTATGGTAGTGTTTGCATAAATGTTTGAGCAATGTACAAGTCCAACACTACTGTGAAGGTACAACTCTGAGGATAATAAGAATGACTGTGACTTACCTTTTGTTGTGGCCACGACGGGGTTGATTTCCATCTTGGACCAGGGCCAGGGTCAAAGGCAGAACTGGTAGCAGTGGGTTCATGGTGACAGGAAAAAGTTGAGTTTTGTACTAATATATCTCCTAGTCCGCCAACTCAGGTGTGGAGTTTTAGCAACCACAGTAACGTAGGCGGGAATGCACATCATGATTGGCTCGGCAGTAAAAGGGGCTATTGTCCCGCCGCCAACTGCTTTTGCCTATGGGTGAAGATTCTTGGCAGTGACGGCAGCCCTTTGGCGGTTTTTAACCTATGCTCTCACTAACATCTAAATAAGGTGGGCAGACCAACACGGCGGCGGACGGATTTTCAGTTGAAAAGTCGACGGAGGGACCAACATCAAAATCAGGCCCTAAGCTTCTATTAGACCCACTGGGGAAGGGAGGGTCTCACATATCTATAAATCCCTGATCCTTAACTCAAGTGGGAGGCATGGGTCGGACACCTGGATGAGGCAGATTGGAGAAGTGCCCAAATGGCCCCCCACCCTAGCCATTTCCACCCAGTTTCATGTCATACAAATAAATTATCTTCACACCACATTTTACACACCCTTGCAGACACTGGCACATGGGCAGCTTGTTATCCCTTAGCTGTCACTGATATTGTTCCCCAGATGCCATCTCCTTCAATGTAGCTTGATCCTGCACAGGAATTAGTGAACGTGTACTCGCTGGGGTCCTTTAGGCCTCTATTGATTTAACCCTCAGGGAGGTCCTTCTGGGGATCTTGGTCGATGTGGGGTCAACACTGGTGGAAGGCATCCTAGTAGGACAGCCAGACTCCTTGTCAAAAGTGACATTACCTGAGGCTGGTCTTCTAGTACACAACCGCCGATGGATGGATGCACCAAGTGGGAAGAGATGACCTACAGAATGCGGAGCTGCCCTCACAAACATGCAAAGATTTGGATAGCATGGTGGGACTACTTTTGGCTGTTGGATGAACATAAGACTCTATGAGGTATTTTCAGTGTATTATTGTCTATAACGGATGTGCTATGTTTTATTGTTCATCGGGATGGTATGCCAGGCCCCACAGGTTGGGGTTCGGCAAGAGGACCTGGTGGGTTGTTTCCATTGTTACCATGACAAAAATTCAATAAAGTTTGTTTTAAAAAATAATTGTATTAGTTGGTGTTTGCTTTTAGGCTTGTATGGAAGTAAGTGTTTTAATTTAAAATATATTTAATATTTTTAAATTTGACTTTTCTAATTGTAATGTAATATGTTTCATTTCAATTTTACTCAATGTTTAATTAATACATTTATTATTGCATTTAATATTTTAAATATGTTATAAATATTTTTTTGCTTTATATTTCCATGTTTTATTTGCAAATTCAGGAGTGGGAATAGTAAAAGTAAATCCCTCAAACTGCAATGCTTTCCCTATTGTTGCATAGCTTGGAGTCAGAATTTTAAATTTGGCCCCTTCAAAGTCCAATATTTTCTCTAACATTGCTCAGATTGGCTTGAGAATTGTAAATTTGTACTCTTCAAAGTTTAACACTTTCTCTAATTTTGTTTAGGTTGTAGTGGGAATAGTAAATCTGACCCCTCCAAAGTCCAACACTTGCATTACTTTTACTTACGTTAGAGTAATAAATTTGACCCCCCCAAATTTTATGACTTTTACTACTGTTGCTCAGGTTGGAGTGGGAGTAGTGGATTTTGCCTTTCCAAGTCTATTTTTGATATTTTTTAAGTTATTGTAGTATATATAGCTTTGTTTTTATTTTTAAAGTAAGTTGCATGTCAATAATGTGTTATTAGTAATGTGTTATAATTTTTTTGTTTATATATGTTTATGTTGTTCTGGTATATCTTTTTTAGTATTGTAATATGTAGCATTTTATATTACCATTAATTTTTATTTGTATATTTTTTAATTATTTTTTAATAATATCTTTGAAAATATCCACTTTATTTTTTGCAAATATTTGAAAGCATATATTTTAATTTCATGTTTGTAAGTTCTACATTTTTAAAATATATTTTATATATATTAAGTATGTATTTTTAAATGTTAAGGGCCCTATTCACAAAGGTAAACTTAGATGTTTGGCCTAAACTTAGACCAAAAGTCTAAGTTTACGACTTTGGGAATTCACAAAGGACACTTACAAGTAGTATCTTTAGGTCCACACTTGGGCAAATCTCCGCACCTACTGCAGACCTAAAGACAGTACTCGTAAATGCCCTTTTGTGACACCCCAAAGTCTTAAACATAGACATTTGGTCTAAGTTTAGACCAAACATCTAAGTTTGCCTTTATGAATCGGGCCAGATATTTCTAAAGATTATATATGCTTTAAAGTTATTATGGTGTATATTAGCGACAATTCAATATACTTTCCCTTTTTTTATTATATTGCGGTCTATGTTTTAGCAATATGTTTGACTTTACATTGAAAGTATATAAAGTTGATATTTGTATTCTCGAAATTGTTCGCCGATATATTTGTTGCAGATATTTCTGTCCATGGTATTTCATCCGACACCTGGGATTAGGCATAGGTGAAACCCCATCCATGACCAAGAGTGGGTTCTGGCCACAGAAATCCAGGTTTGCCAGTTCAATCAATCAGTGGACCCACAAAGGACATAAGATGGTAAGTTTTTCACCGGCCCAGATGACATTAGTCCTGCTATACACTGAGAATAAGTGCCCAAGCCTAGAAATTAGTTCTTGGTGGTGGAGATACCCCAGTTTAGCAAGAGAATGGCTACACTGAGACATTGTAGTGCCAAAATAGAACAAACAGAACTAAACCTAACAAGCATTGGAAAAGTCAATGTCAGGCTTTTATTGATGACATTGCTTGGTGATAGAGGTGTTTGTATTTGTATATGAATTTTGTCACCTTTGGAAGGATGAAGAACTGAGGAAGCAACCCAAGATTTAGACTAGCGACCAAGCAGAGGGCGCTGCTGTGGGTGCATTAGCGCACTGAACAACTATTCAAGAGTCTACATGTATTAAGCAATTTTTGACGTGGTGAATGCAAATAGTGGATTAAAAACACTAATTTGTTAGAGGCACAATTTAATATCACGTTTTCCTTCTGTGCAAGGAATGGTTCAAGTTGCATTAACGATGCATCAGTAAGGTTGTTACACAACCTCTCTCTACGGACACGAAGAGAAAGAAGCAAAGAAAGGGGGCTGGATGGGCGAGGTACAGAGAAAGCTGGAGAGGGTTAAACGTAGAAATAGATTGAGCGATGGAGAGCAGGATAGAATGCGTGGAATGCGAGAGCTGTCAAATTAAACTCGATCAAAAGAGAAAGAGAGTGCAAGAGAGAAGGGGAGGAAGCGACAGAGAGAGAGATCGCAAAAAGTGGAAGTGAAGACCAGAGAGCGACGGATGAAAGCAATACAGAGAGCAAGAGTCAAAGGAAGAAAGTGAGAGATCTGAAAGAGAGAAAGAAACAGAAAAAGAGGAAGAGAGATTCAAAGAGACAGAGAGCGAAGAGAGAAAGGGAATGAAATAGGAAGGGGAAGAAACATGATAAGTAAGTGCGAATGGTAGAAGAGAGGGGGAGCGACAGAGGTGAAGAGAGAAAGCAACCGAGGTAGAGTGGAAGAGTGAAAGTAATGGGACATAAAGGAGGTAGAAAGGATGAAGAGACTGATAGAGCATGAGACTTTAAAAGAGAAATGGAGGGATAAGAGAGGGAATGAGAGTGATTACAAAAGAATGAGAGCACACCACTGCATCAAGGGCCTGATTTACGAAAAGTGGTGCTGCATCCCAAGCGCCACTTTTCTTCACCCCTTAGCGCCCCGCTACCAGCATCATGTGTGCACTGTATTTAATATATGGCACACCAAGGCGCAGGGTAGGGACAATAGTGTTGAAATCTTTGATGTTATGGATGTACTGTGTAGGATTAGCGTCAAAATGTTGGTGCTAATCCTGCACAGTACATCGGGGCCTATTGAATGCAATGGTGTGCCCTCTTTTAACACCTGTTTTGTGCAGGTGTTAAAAGTAGTCACATAAAATGACGCAGTGGAATGTCTTAGAATGGTGCCCTTGCATACATTATGTCGGGCGCAGGCTTAATGTGGTGCAAGAGGTTACAAAGAGGCACAATGCATGCACTGTGTAAGTTTGTAAATATGGCGCTGTGATTTTGGCCTCCTTGGGCCATATAACGTAAAAACAAATTACGCAAATATGGTGCATGGAGGCGTTAGACCCGCTTAAATCTGGGCCGAAGTCTTTTAGGGCAAGGAACAAAAATTAATGAACAGCTTCCTAGGTTTTATGCATCCCAAGGAAGTAAGAGGCAGCTCCAGTACACATTTGCAACTTCAAGTTATCATTGAAAGGTAAAAACGTTCTAAACGTTTGGAGAGTGGAATTAGATTCATTGTGTTGGTAAAGATGTGGTGCATGTCAAAGAAAAGCAGTCTTACATATTCTCTTCTTATGTCCCAATACATGACCTGATGTGGGTGCAGCATGCTTAATAGTGTCATTTGAGAGCGTGACTGAGTACATGATTCACCGGATCCTCTCACTGCCATGAAACATTATACACCCAGTGACTCAGTGATGGCAAACACAGGCAGTGCGTGTGTAACATCTAGGTGCACCGTGTTCTGTGTCAGGCTCTCTTATTGCCAGTCATAGTATTTTAGAGTCAGAGTGTAGGATGTCCGTCTTATCATGCTGCAACCCCCTGGGCAGTATAACACCCTGAGCCCTCTTCGGGTGAAGCTGTCTCTCTCTTATCTCCAATAAAAATACTTTGAACCCACTGGAACTGGCTGTGAATATTTCTACACTATGATACCTACAGTACAAAGAGTGTCTGACTCCCTCGTGTGTAATGCAGGAATGACACATTGGTGAAAATGACTTAACTGTGACGCCTTGTCTGACCTGTTTATTATCTCCATGCCACGTCCGACTGAAAAACGTGTTTATATAGGAAAAGGGAAGGGAGGGAAAGAGGAGGTGGAACTACAAGGAAACGAGTAGGAGACCTGTGGAGCAGTAGAATAATGGCTACTGTAATGGAGTATAGGTGGCACATTTACGTTATTATATCATATGCTTGTATAATTAAAACATCATACCATTTATATATCACTTCTGAAATGATTAAATGAATTATAGTTTCAAAACATCTACTATGAAGGTTTCTAGTACAATAAACAACGTAATTCAATCGTTTAAACTGAAGAAAGAAAACTCCATTGCGCGTTCCTTGTGAAAGTTGCAAGTGCCTGGAATCTATGCAATGGTTCCATTAACTGGGCCTCAAGCTATATGGGTAACTCTAACTGTCCCACGTGGGTCACAGCTTTACATCACTGCATGGATGGTCCCAGCATTGTCTTTCATGTAATCAAGGCAGTTTACCACATGAAAAAAGGCACGCCAAATTCATAGAAAAAGGACTGCACTAGAAGCAAATTCGTTGACTAAACCTATTAAAAAAGAAGAGGGAACAACAGTGAGGAAGATATGTAGCCCGGAGAAATCCCTTCATCCATCTCAAGAGGGGGCGGAAGGGGAGTCATGCTGTCTGGATGACAGATAGCTCCAGCTTAGCTGGCAGTGCGAGTGGAAGCCTGGAAGCAAGGCAGACAAAATAGAAGTCATTGTAGACATCCAGCATTCCACCCCAAAAAAGCAACACAAGCTGCCTAAAAATAAACTTTCTTAAATCATCATATATATAAATATTTAAAGAAACTCCAATAAGTCAGGCCTTATTTGATAATACAGTCATTTATTTTGTATTTTCGTGTATCCTTCATTGTAAAAAAATGTTTATTGAAAAATAGCAACTTACAAATATTGTTATGCATTTACATACTTCTTTATATCATACTCCAAACAAGCACTTGTTTATCAGTGGGGATGTGTTCCTTTCTGGCCTAAGCCTTCTTTTCAAGATGGCTTCTATGTTCACAGAAAAGCCCATGCCCGGTAGCTACTGTTTTTGAATACAATGTATCTGACGCATTGCAATGGAAGCATCATCTAAGTGGCAGAATAATATATACGTAACAGACAATTACATGAATGTGAGAAAGAAATAATGCAATGAAGCCCCCTTTATATACGTTATTAGATACCAAATAATAAAAGATCTCAAAATGACCTAGTGTTGACCGTAGCCAAACTTGAAAACTAAGGTCAGACTAAGACAGTGTCTAAGGAAGACACTCATTTTCTGCCATTCTCAAGCTTACGTATGCTCTGCTATTACATAAGCCAACTATTAATACACTGCTGACAGGTTGTACCTTGTGAGCAATAAACTACGCCATGTTGGTGTTAAAGTAACATCAAAGTAATATACTAGCAATATTTTAATTATGTATCTTGGTATTGAACCTTGTGTGCTATTCTCTAGTACACAATGTCATAGAAAAACGTGGTGTATATGGGCACCTGCTTGAGATGTCCAGCATACAAGGAATCACCCCATTAGTGGACACAGGATCAGTCAAACACATGCTAGAAGGTGCAGCATTGACTTTTACCCACTGGAACCACTGCACAATATTACGTTTTTCCTCTAGTGTTCTGTGTAGGTTGGATGCAGATAGCAAGCTCTGAGTCAACTCCACCAGATCTCTAAGAGCGCTGTAATCATTTTTCACTTGTGCCACTATCACTAAAGTGCCTATGTAACAAATCAAACTTGACTGTTTCTTAAAAAAGAAGAACTGCACCACCCACTTCAACCTCTGCAAACTTTGTAATATGGAGAACTACTCCATAGTGGACAGCTAGACCCCCATTGAAAGGATTTCCAGCTAGGAGTTCTGACGTTTCTTTCACAGTTATGGGCAGTTGTGCCCTCTTCTAAAACTCTGGTCACAGGCTGACAGCTCTTCACATAGGTCAGACATATACCATGTGAGGAGAGGCATTTTTGGCGTCCAGTGCGCAAGCACGCTAGCTTGCTGTAATCTCTCTGTGGGCTTTTAACCACGCCCACCGCACGCCCATCAGTTGCGTTGGTTTGTGGGCTTGCCTTTTAAAGTCTGCTTGATTTCATTTGTGAAAGGCATGCATACGTCATGCCTTTTCTGGTATTTAGCCCTCCTCGAGCGCACCAGCCAACTACTAAAAACATACAAGGCTCCAGGTTTTCTGCATGGTTTCTGGACTACGTTGCGATCTCGCTGGGCAACAGTTGAGCACTTTGCATGATATCGATACTGTTACATGGATAATTGCATAACTGCTGATACGTTAGACCACAAGTGAACTTCTGTTTCCTTTTGTGTGCTCCTTCACGCTCATGCTCATGGTGTGGCGCTTTAAATCGGCTCGCTTATGTAAAACTTTTAATTTCCAATTTAAGTGGCAAGAAAAGTCCGGTTACGACTTTACAATGCTAATAGCTCTAACTTGAGCAAAAGAAGACCCATTGCATTGCAAATGCTTGTTTTGGTTGCAGTTTTACAAAGCACAAACTCGACCCAAAGATATTGGAGAGCTTTACATGAGCACCCGTTAGGTTACATAAGTGAACATTCATTTTTTGGTAGGTATGGGGAGATTAGGGGCCAGATGTATCAAGCTCCCGGTTTGCATTTCTTAAATAGCGAATTTTAAGAAATCGCTATTTTAGAAATGCAAAATGGGATGTATGAAAATTGCGAGACGGTAATAACGATTTCGTAAAATTCGCAAACGCAATTTGCGAGTTGCAAATACCGAATCGCAAAAAAAAGCGAATCAGTAATTGCAAATCGCAAATTGCAAAAACGGCAACCCGGAACAGCCTGATGACATCACAACCAGGAAGTGAGTCAGCCCTTGCTGTTTCCAGAAGCCCCATCTACAGGAGCAGGCAGAGAGACCCAGCCAAGCACCAGGGAGGCAGCCTTGAGAGCCAGCCAGGACCAAACAGGATTATGGCTACTGATGGGAATGTGAAGGAGAAAGGAGACAGGAAGCGCAAGCTCAAATTCAGTGAGCAGGAATTGGAGGTGCTCACTGAGGAGGTGGTCAGGAACCACGACAAACTTTATGGGAAAAACTCACTACAGGTATCTGAAAGCGAGAAGAAGAAACTGTGGTCAGACATCAAGACCAAAATATGCGCAGTGGGTGTTGCGTAGCGCTCCATCGAGAAAATACACAAGCGCTGGTACGACTTGCACTCATGTGCCAAAGAGAGGGTAGCCCGCAGGCTAAAGTAGGCAAGGAGCACCAGAGGAGGACCACCCACCCAGACACTGTCTACACCAATGGAAGACATAGTGGAGTCCACACTGCTTCCTGAAGCTGTCAGTGGTGTCACTGACATTGACACCTCAGGCACACCCAGCACCAGCAAAGGTAAGGGCATTAATAATGTGTTTCCCCATATGTGCATGTAAAAATACCCCTTAGAAAATAGCTATGGCACTATGCCGTGCGATAAGCAGTCCATGCCACATCTTACATACAACACAACAATGCCTTATGGGAGAGGTAGTCCACACCCCTAAAGGGCAAATACCACATAAATAGCAAGATAGTGTAAAACCAAATAGAGAAAGAACACAAAAGACTCTCAGTGATACTAAGACAGTGTGCATTTAATACTATTAAGCAACTATTTGAGTACTAATCAAAAATGACATGCTGCACCTTATTGTTGCAGATGTTCCAGGCCCTGACGCAGCAGAAGGTGGAAATGGGGGGGATAGTGAAACTCAGCCACAGTCTGACTCAAACACCAGTGAGTCCTTCATACCTGCACCAACAAGTCGCAGGGCAAGAGTGCTACATCTCCCTGAGTATAACCTGGACTCTGATAAAATGCCGGATGAAGTACCCACACCACCCCCAGAGGGTAGAGGCACTGACAGACAGCAGTCCCTGCCTCAGTGTCAGTCCATTCCCCTCAGGAGGTGTTGCAAAGAAGGCAGACAGTGCACAGAGGAAGGTGAGTGCCCATCACTGTTTGGCCTTGAGGCTTCCATGCTGAAAGTGCAGCACCTGCAATGCAAACACATGAGGTCAATGCACAGGCAGATGGTGTCAATCGATCCAAACATGGGCACAATGCACAGGCAGTTTGAGTCTCACAATGACAACATGGGATCAATGCACAAGCAGGTTAATGCACTCAATGAAAACATGGGATCAATGCACAAGCAGTTCGAGTCTCTCAATGAAAACATGGGATCAATGCACAAGCAGTTTGAGCCTCTTAATGATAACATGTGCAAGCTGCATGAGGGATAGCAAACAGCAGCAGAAAATGCAAAGGAGATGACAAACGCCATTAGGGAACTCTGCACTGTGATGCAGCAGGAGCATGTTAGCCACCGTAGGCGCCATCACCAATTGATGGGCCGTTTGGATGGGTTCTGCAGTTCTGGCAATCGGCTCACTACCACAACTGCCTTGGTATCACGATGTGCTGTGGCATACAAGTGGAGATTACACATTGCAGTCGGGACGTTGCACAAGGATTGGTGCAAATAACCAATGTTTTGGAGACAATGCAGACAGCACAGAGTGCTACAAACAGCAAACTTGGTGGTGGGGATAGTGAGGAGCTATCTAGCTTCAGCAGTCTCACAGCCCCTGTGATGGATCCTGGGTGTCGCAGTACCAGACACAGTACTGTCTTTGAACCCGCAACAAGAGGTGCCACCGAGGCCACTGAGCACTCAAGTAGATGCATGGACGTATGAAGTAAGGTTGAGGGGTACAGGGGACTTGAATAACATTTAGCAGAGCTGTTATACTATGATGCTAATAGTGTGACACTGTGACTTGCACCTGTTTGTGTATAGGACACTATAACATTACCAAGTAGGTATCCCTAGCCAAGCTCCCCAGCAAGTAGTCTTGTGTATATTCAACTGTGCCAAAAGATGAAGGAGTCATGTGTGCTACCTGTGTATCTGGCCACGAGATCCGTTAGAATGTTGGAGGCATCGCTAATTACTTGTATGCTCATGGAATGTGTACTTTTACGGTTCTGATAAACATACTCTGTGGCCGATGGTGGACAGATAGCTACATGTGTCCCATTGATGTGGGAATTGGGCAATCTGGTAGAAATTGAATTTTGTCTGAAGTAATTCCTATGGGGTGTTGGGGGATCTTATGTGCTGTGGAATTTTGCTCAGCATGGCATGGAGAAATGCATTGAAAAAGCGTGGGAGAGGACTCTGTGAGACCCCTCCAGCTGCTGCTATGACCCCTTGATAGCTCCCTGAGGCTAATAGGTGCAGGGAGCATAATACCTGCACATGGGTGGTGTGAGAAAATAGCCTCTTTCTAGCCTTGTTACCCCCACTTTTGGCCTGTTTGTGAGTGTATGTCAGGGTGTTTTCACTGTCTCACTGGGATCCTGCTAGCCAGGGCCCAGTGCTCATAGTGAAGACCCTATGTTTTCAGTATGTTTGTTATGTGTCACTGGGACCCTGCTAGCCAGGACCCCAGTGCTCATAAGTTTGTGACCTATATGTATGTGTTCCCTGTGTGATGCCTAACTGTCTCACTGAGGCTCTGCTAACCAGAACCTCAGTGGTTATGCTCTCTCATTTCTTTCCAAATTGTCACTAACAGGCTAGTGACCAATTTCACCAATTTACATTGGCATACTGGAACACCCTTATAATTCCCTAGTATGTGGTACTGAGGTACCCAGGGTATTGGGGTTCCAGGAGATCCCTATGGGCTGCAGCATTTCTTTTGCCACCCATAGGGAGCTCTGACAATTCTTACACAGGCCTGCCATTGCAGCCTGAGTGCAATAACGTCCACGTTATTTCACAGCCATTTACCACTGCACTTAAGTAACTTATAAGTCACCTATATGTCTAACCTTTACCTGGTAAAGGTTGGGTGCTAAGTTACTTAGTGTGTGGGCACCCTGGCACTAGCCAAGGTGCCCCCACATTGTTCAGGGCAAATTCCCCGGACTTTGTGAGTGCGGGGACACCATTACACTCGTGCACTATACATATGTCACGACATATGTATAGCGTCACAATGGTAACTCCGAACATGGACATGTAACATGTCTAAGATCATGGAATTGTCACCCCAATGCCATTCTGGCATTGGGGAGACAATTCCATGATCCCCCGAGTCTCTAGCACAGACCCGGGTACTGCCAAACTACCTTTCCTGGGGTTTCACTGCAGCTGCTGCTGCTGCCAACCCCTCAGACAGGTTTCTGCCCTCCTGGGGTCCAGCCAGGCTTGGCCCAGGAGGGCAGAACAAAGGACTTCCTCAGAGAGAGGGTGTTACACCCTCTCCCTTTTGGAAAAAGGTGTCAGGGCTGGGGAGGAGTAGCCTCCCCCAGCCTCTGGAAATGCTTTGATGGGCACAAAGGGTGCCCATCTCTGAATAAGCCAGTCTGCACCGGTTCAGGGATCCCCCAGCCCTGCTCTGGCGCGAAACTAGACAAAGGAAAGGGGAGTGACCACTCCCCTGACCTGCACCTCCCCTGGGAGGTGCGCAGAGCTCCTCCAGTGTGCTCCAGACCTCTGCCATCTTGGAAACAGAGGTGCTGCTGGCACACTCGACTGCTCTGAGTGGCCAGTGCCAGCAGGTGATGTCAGAGACTCCTTCTGATAGGCTCCTCCAGGTGTTGCTAGCCTATCCTCTCTCCTAAGTAGCCAAACCTCCTTTTCTGGCTATTTAGGGTCTCTGCTTTGGGGAACTCTTTAGATAACGAATGCAAGAGCTC
Source organism: Pleurodeles waltl (assembly GCF_031143425.1). Taxonomy (NCBI): domain Eukaryota; kingdom Metazoa; phylum Chordata; class Amphibia; order Caudata; family Salamandridae; genus Pleurodeles; species Pleurodeles waltl. Next base: position 171,221,380 of record NC_090450.1, read on the forward strand.
ATCAGAGTTCCTCTGCATCTCTCTCTTCACCTTCTGCCAAGGAATCGACCGCTGACTGCTCTGGAAGCCTGCAAAACTGCAACACAGTAGCAAAGACGACTACTGCGACCTTGTATCGCTGATCCTGCCGCCTTCTCGACTGTTTTCCTGGTGGTGCATGCTGTGGGGGTAGTCTGCCTCCTCTCTGTACTAGAAGCTCCAAAGAAATCTCCTGTGGGTCGACGGAATCTTCCCCCTGCAACCGCAGGCACCAAAAGACTGCATCACCGGTCCTCTGGGTCTCCTCTCAGCACAACGAGCGAGGTCCCTTGAACTCAGCAACTCTGTCCAAGTGACTCCCACAGTCCAGTGACGCTTCAGTCCAAGTTTGGTGGAGGTAAGTCCTTGCCTCCCCACGGTAGACTGCATTGCTGGGAACCGTGTGATTTGCAGCTGCTCTGGTTCCTGTGCACTCTTCCAGGATTTCCTTTGTGCACAGCCAAGCCTGGGTCCCCGGCACTCTAACCTGCAGTGCACGACCTCCTGAGTTGTCCTCCGGCGTCGTGGGACCCTCCTTTGTGACTTCGGGCGAGCTCCAGTTCACTCCACTTCGTAGTGCCTGTTCAGGCACTTCTGCGGGGGCTGCTTGCTTCTGAGTGGGCTCTTTCCCTTGCTGGGCTCCCCCTCTGTCTCCTCACGCAATTGGCGACATCCTGGTCCCTCCTGGGCCACAGCAGCATCCAAAAACCATAACCACGAGCCTTGCAGCTAGCAAGGCTTGTTTGCACTCTTTCTGCACGGAAACACATCTGCAAGCTTCTTCACGACGTAGGACATCCATCCTCCAAAGGGGAAGTTTCTAGCCCTTGTTGTTCTTGCTTAATCCACAGCTTCTACCATCCGGTGGCAGCTTCTTTGCACCCACAGCTGGCATTTCCTGGGCATCTGCCCACTCCCGACTTGATCGTGACTCTTGGACTTGGTCCCCTTGTTCCACAGGTACTCTCGTCAGGAAATCCATTGTTGTTGCATTGCTGGTGTTGGTCTTCCTTGCAGAATTCCCCTATCACTACTTCTGTGCTCTTTGGGGAACTTAGGTGCACTTTGCACCCACTTTTCAGGGTCTTGGGGTGGGCTATTTTTCTAACCCTCACTGTTTTCTTACAGTCCCAGCGACCCTCTACAAGGTCACATAGGTTTGGGGTCAATTCGTGGTTCGCATTCCACTTCTAGAGTATATGGTTTGTGTTGCCCCTATCCCTATGTGCCCCCAGTGCATTCTATTGTGACTATATATTGTTTGCACTGTTTTCTATTGCTATTATTGCATATTTTGGTATTGTGTACATATATCTTGTGTATATTTGCTATCCTCATACTGAGGGTACTCACTGAGATACTTTTGGTATATTATCATAAAAATAAAGTACCTTTATTTTTAGTATATCTGTGTATTGTGTTTTCTTATGATATTGTGCATATGACACTAGTGGTACTGTAGGAGTTTCACTTGTCTCCTAGTTCAGCCTAAGCTGCTCTGCTAAGCTACATTTTCTATCAGCCTAAGCTGCTAGACACCCCTCTACACTAATAAGGGATACCTGGACCTGGTGCAAGGTGTAAGTACCCCTTGGTGCCCACTACAAGCCAGGCCAGCCTCCTACATTGGTGGCAGCGGTGGGATAAGTACTTGCAACTACTTACCACTTTGTCATTTTGTACTTTTCATAAGAGAAACAAAACAAGTTCAGTGTATGTACACCTAACCAAAAAGGTTTGCTTTTCTTCTCTTACTCCTTTGCTAAGTGCTGAAAAGTACCTCTAAAACTTTCAAAAGGTTCTCAAAAAGTTTAAAATGTTTTTTTCCTCTTCTTTAAAAAGTTCTGAAACTTTTTCTTTCTTTTTCTGTCCCTTAAACCTTTTCTATAATGTCTGGTTCAGGTCAAACTGTTGATCTGACCAAACTTGCTTATGATCACCTTAGCTGGAAAGGAGCAAGGAGTCTCTGCATTGAAAGAGGTTTAGGGGTAGGGAAGAATCCCTCAAGAGAACTGTTAGTTAATATGCTCATTGAACAGGATAAGACCTTAGTTGGCATCTCTGGTGAGAAATTGGCTGATGGTTCCCACTCTGATTCTGGGGCACCCCCAGTGAAAGGGTTAGAAGGGGACCTTCCCAACCTGCCCATTAGCAGACCACCTAGCATGGCTGGTACTAATGTGAGTTCTCATCACAGTAGGAGTGTTACTTCTGTAAGCCAGGTTGTTAGAGTGCCATCTGTTAGGGACAGGTCTCCCTCTGTTCATTCTCACCATTCTTCTGTGTCAAGGCATGCCCAACCCACCCACCCTGAAGACAGAGGCCCTCATTCTGACCCTGGCGGTCGGTGATAAAGCGGCGGCCAAGCCGCCAACAGGCCGGCGGTCTAAAATATGCAATTCTGACCCTGGCGGGAACCGCCAACACAGCCCGCCAACTTAACACTCCGCCCGCCACGGCGGTACAAACAAACAGCGCGGCGGTTCCCGCCAACAGCCAGGCGGCAGACAATGTACCGCCCACCCTATTACGACCCACCAATCTGCCACCTTTTCCGGGGCGGGAGCACCGCCGATAAGAACACGGCGGAAACAGACTACGAACGGGAAAACGCTCACCTCTACGCACTCCACGCGAGATTCCGGCAGTATGGAACCAGAGTTGCAGGTCATCCCCGCACTCCTATACCTGCTCATATACCAGGAGCACGCCCGGCGGCGCGGAAGACATCGGTGAGTACTGCACCTACGACACAGGGGAGGGAAAAGATTACCGGCACACACCCACCCACCCACACCCACTACAACACACACATCAATGCATTCCCACAGATCACTGTCACAACCCACAAACCACCCCCCACCGAAATAATGCAAAGACCAAAAGACGAGATCATAAACGGGCAGATATATTGAAATATGGACACCAGTAATCCCAATAAATAAATAAACTATGTACAAAATATATACAGCTACTAAATGTAGTCCAACCACTGTCCGTGGATCACAGGGGTCCTGTGCAAAGGGGCAAGGCCCAGTCCCACGACAAGAACTCCACGGAGAGAACACTGCAGGGGCATCAGAAAGAAAATAGGACAGGCACCTCAGGGGGAAGGGAAGGGGGGGCACCTCAGCCACTTGAGTACACAACGCCAGATCCACGAGGGGACTCCATGACCACTGGCCCATCCTGGGGAGAGCAAAGCCACAGTCCAAACAGTCCATACAGTGGGTGGCCTGCCCACTGGGCCATCCTGGGGAGAGCAAAGCCACAGTCCAAACAGTCCATACAGTGGGTGGCCTGCCCACTGGGCCATCCTGGGGAGAGCAAAGCCACAGTCCAAACAGTCCATACAGTGGGTGGCCTGCCCACTGGGCCATCCTGGGGAGAGCAAAGCCACAGTCCATACAGTCCATACAGTGGGTGGCCTGCCCACTGGGCCATCCTGGGGAGAGCAAAGCCACAGTCCATACAGTGGGTGGCTTGCCCACTGGGCCATCCTGGGGAGAGCAAAGCCACGGTCCATACAGTCCATAACAGACCCCACTGCCACTGGAGGAGGCAAGTTGGCCAGAGGACATCCTGCAGCCCTGCCCGAGATAGATCCTGCCCTGCCACGTCTGCCAAAGGGCCAGCGGTTCTTGCCTTGAAGGGCCCAGTTCAGCGGTTCTTGAGACGGCGGGGCCCAGCGGAGCGGTTCTTGAGACGGCGGGGCCCAGTTCAGCGCTCCTTGCCTTGAAGGGCCCAGTTCAGCGGTTCTTGAGACGGCGGGGCCCAGTTCAGCGCTCCTTGCCTTGAAGGGCCCAGTTCAGCGGTTCTTGAGACGGCGGGGCCCAGCGGAGCGGTGCTTGAGACGGCGGGGCCCAGTTCAGCGGTTCTTGCCTTGAAGGGCCCAGTTCAGCGGTTCTTGAGACGGCGGGGCCCAGCGGAGCGGTGCTTGAGACGGCGGGGCCCAGTTCAGTGCTCCTTGCCTTGAAGGGCCCAGTTCAGCGGTTCTTGAGACGGCGGGGCCCAGTTCAGCGGTTCTTGCCTTGAAGGGCCCAGTTCAGCGGTTCTTGAGACGGCGGGGCCCAGCGGAGCGGTGCTTGAGACGGCGGGGCCCAGTTCAGCGGTTCTTAAGACGGCGGCCGGTCTATGGCCAACTGTTCATTGCCTGGTGGTGCCCTCCTGGGCAGCGGGGATGGTGCTCCTTCAATGCCCACCTGGGCTGTGGGTGGTGGGGCCCTCCTGGCCAGCTGGGCTGGGTCCTCCCTGGGCAGCGGCTATGGGGGTGGTGGGCTCTCCCGGGGCAGCTGTGCCGGTTCCTCCCGGGGCAGCGGCTACGGGGGTTGTGGGCTCCTCCTGGGCAGCAGGCCTGCTGCCTGACCTCTCCGACTTGCTGCCCTTGCCCTCCTTAGTCGTGGGCCTGTGGCCCTTTCCTCCCTTTGGAGCTGTGGCTGGTGACTGTCTCTGGGTGGTGTCCGGGGGGGATGTAGAAGGCGGGCTCCTGCGGCGCCCCTTCCGCCTTCTGCTCCTCTTCCCAGGGGGTGGGCTGGCTGTCCCCTTGCTGCTGGGCGAAGATCCAGACATGCGGGCTGGCGGGCTCCAATACCCCTGCACCCTTGTCAAGGGGGCTGCAGGGCTGGTGGTGGCTGAGGTGCTCTTCTTACCCCGATGAGAAGGAGGGGGGGGCTCAGGGTCAGGAAAGAAGTTAGTAGTGGCGAGGAAGAGCTTCTTGGGACAATGGAGAGTGGTAGGTACAGTGGGAATGGGAGTGGAGGGAGAGGATGTGGTTGTAGGCGAGTCACGTTTGCTGTCTTTGGGTGCAGGTGCAGGAGGGATAGGCTGTCGTGAGGTGGATGGCTGTTGGGTGGGTGGGTGGCTGCGTTTGTGTGGTGTGGAAGAGGGGGTGACAGACACAGTGGGAGAGGACACAGGGGACGTGTAAATGGCAGTGGGGGTGGTGACTGCACGTGTGCGGACTGGAGTGGAGGGTGTGCTGGTGATGGAAACACTGGCTGATGGTGAGGTGAATGGAGGTGTGAGTGTAGACGTCACAGGGAGGGAGGAGGGAGACGAGGAGGTGGGGGTCACAGAGGTGGTAGTGACTGTTGGCATGTCTGCATCGGAATGTTGCGTGTGTGAATGTCTGCGTGATCTGTGGTGCTTATGTTTGGATGAGCTTCTCTTGGGTGTTGAGGTGTGTGCAGGCTGGTCTGATGGTGTGGGTGGGACAGGCAGAGGAACAGGAGACTGGGAGGAGGGAGTTAGTAGAGGCAGGCAGGAGACAGGGACAATGGCTGCCGTCAGTGCTGAGGCCAGAGCCTGGAACGATCGCTGATGGGCAGCCTGACCCGAATGAATGCCCTCCAGGTACGCATTGCTGCGATGAACCTCCCTCTCCACCCCCTGGATGGCATTCAAAAGGGTAGTCTGCCCAACAATGAGCGTTCGGAGGAGGTCAATGACCTCCTCACTGAGGGCAGCGGGGGTAACAGGGGCAGGGCCTGAGGTGCCTGGGGCGAAGGAGATGCCCGGCTTCCTGGCAGAGCGGGCACGGGGCGAACGCTGAAGGGCTGCTGGGAGGGCGGTGATGGTGCGCTGGGTGGCGGCTGTACCTGTAATGGCGGTGGGCACGGATGGTGCCACCCCCGCAAGGGAGCCCCCTTCCGAGGACGTGTCCGTGTCGCTGCAGGGTCCAGTCGTCCCCGTCGTGGAGCTCCCCTCGCCCTCCGTCTCACTGGTCCAGTCTGACTCTGTGGCATGGCCCTCCTGGGCCATGTGAGATGCAGCTCCCTCCTGCCCCGATGCCACTTCTCCTCCGCCTGATGATGCTGATGCACACAAGCACAGAAAGACAAACAAAAAGGGGAGGGGAGAGAGAAATAAAGGGATATTGATTACATGGATCTCCGGTACAGTTAGCGGACATGACAGACACAGATGCCCCCTGCACTAAGTTGCGCACTTGGGGTCCGCTACGCATTCCGTGGAACATGCCCTACACGCCTAGAGTTGACAACTGCACCCATGGATGACACGGCCCAGGGATGGCTGTACTGACAAACTACTGAGGGTGGTGGCTGGGGACACAGGGGCTTACGGGGGTGCCCAGCCTACAGATATCGCCCTGGCCTAGGGGGACCCCCAGCCCTCCTCCCCCACCCAGACACCTCCACTGCGCGACAACAGAGTAGATAATGCTTGTACTCACCCCCTTGTGTCTGCTGTGCTGCCCTCACGCGCCCATCCAAATCAGGGTAGGCCACCGCCAGGATCCGGAACATCAGGGGGCTCAGTTGACGGCAGGCACCCCGCCTACGTTGGGAGGCCATCCCCAGCAGAGACTCGGCGGTCTTCTTGGTCCCGCGGCGGATGTCCTCCCACCTCTTGCGGCAGTGGGTGCCCCGTCGATGGTGGACCCCCAGGGTCCGGACTTCCTTGGCGATGGCACGCCAAATCCCGATCTTCTCATGGGCGCGGACCTATGTGACACGTACAGGGAGGGAGAAATACCACGTTCAAGTTTGTCAGCATTTTCCTTGCCAGTGGCCCAACATGCCCCCCATCCCCGCCAGGCCCCCCGCCATGCCCCCCGCCAGGCCCAACATGCCCCCCATCCCCGCCAGGCCCCCCGCCATGCCCCCCGCCAGGCCCAACATGCCCCCCATCCCCGCCAGGCCCCCCGTCATGCCCCCCGCCAGGCCCAACACGCCCCCCATCCCCGCCAGGCCCCCCGCCATGCCCCCCGCCAGGCACAACATGCCCCCCATCCCCGCCAGGCCCCCGCCATGCCCAACATGCCCCCCATCCCCGCCAGGCCCCCGCCATGCCCCCCGCCAGGCCCAACATGCCCCCCATCCCCGCCAGGCCCCCCGCCATGCCCAACATGCCCCCCATCCCCGCCAGGCCCCCCGCCATGCCCCCCGCCAGGCCCAACATGCCCCCCATCCCCGCCAGGCCCCCCGCCATGCCCCCCGCCAGGCCCAACATGCCCCCCATCCCCGCCAGGCCCCCCGTCATGCCCCCCGCCAGGCCCAACATGCCCCCCATCCCCGCCAGGCCCCCCGCCATGCCCCCCGCCAGGCCCAACATGCCCCCCATCCCCGCCAGGCCCCCCGCCAGGCCCCCAAGCCAGCCAGTGGCCCCAAATCCAGATAGAATTAAACTCACTTGTTGGTCTGGAGGACCGTAGAGTAGCGCATACTGGGGGAGGACCCCATCCACAAGTTTCTCCAACTCCTCTCCAGTGAAGGCAGGGGCCCTTTCCCCATGTGCAGCAGCCATTGTCCCTTCCAGACCGAGGTCACAGCAACACTTGCAGTATAGGTCCTCTCCTGTGAAAGTTCAAGTCGCAAGTGGATAAGTAGATAGAAAATGGCGGTCACGTCCGCGGCGGTGCGTACCGCGGCGGTGCGTCCCGCCACCGCTGGCGCCCTTCGCCATTGGCTCCTGAAACCCATAGGCTTCAATGTTAACCAATGCGGCTTGGCGCCGCGGTCTTGGCCCGCCGCCCGCCGCGGTGTGCCACGCCAGCGCATTGACCTCACATCCCATTGTCACACTTCACAGGTCAGGCAGCCGCCATTTCCAGGGCCCACATGGCTCAATTTCAACTGCGTCACACAGGCCTAGGCCTTGCATAGCCACTCAGACACGCCATTCACTGCATAGAGAATCGTTTACTGTGCTAGCTGTGAGTACGTACCTGTGGGTTGCTTGACTGTGTGCTCCATGTTGTCCTTCCTAGGCACCGTCCGCTGGGTTGGGCGAGGAGACGGATGAATCCTCCCGTGTACCGACCGCTGGTGGACCTGTCGACAATGGAAGAACGCCACATTATCCTGACCTACCGTCTTAACCGTGCCACTATCCATGAACTGTGTGCCCAGCTGGAGCCCGACCTGATGTCCCCCATCCGCCAACCCACAGGGATTCCCCCTCTGGTGCAGGTCATGTCAGTACTCCATTTCTTGGCAAGTGGGTCATTTCAGACAACCGTGGGAATTGCTTCTGGGATGTCTCAGCCCATGTTTTCGAAGGTGTTATCCAGAGTGTTGTCTGCCCTGATGAAATCCGTGAGGAGCTACATCATTTTCCCTGAGGTGGGCGAATTGGCTACAGTGAAGGGTGATTTCTACGCCCTTGGACATATTCCCAACGTAATTGGTGCCATTGATGGGACCCATGTGGCTTTGGTTCCCCCAAGAGACAGGGAGCAGGTGTACAGGAACAGAAAAAATTACCATTCAATGAACATCCAGGTGGTGTGTTTGGCTGACCAGTACATCTCGCATGTAAATGCCAAATTCCCAGGGTCAGTGCATGACGCCTACATCCTCAGGAATAGCAGCATCCCTTACGTGATGGAACAGCTACAGAGACACCGTGTATGGCTAGTGGGGGACTCTGGGTACCCCAACCTGTCGTGGCTACTGACCCCAGTAAGGAATCCCCGGACCAGGGCAGAGGAACGGTACAATGAGGCCCATGGGCGGACTAGGAGGGTGATCGAACGCACCTTTGGCCTCCTAAAGGCCAGGTTTAGGTGCCTGCATATGACAGGTGGATCCCTAATGTACTCACCTAAGAAGGTGTGTCACATCATCGTGGCCTGCTGCATGCTTCACAACCTGGCTTTGCGTCGCCAGGTGCCTTTCCTGCAGGAGGATGGTCGAGACGGTGGTGTTGTGGCAGCGGTGGAACCTGAGGAGAGTGACGAGGAGGAAGACGACGGGGCTGAAACAGACAACAGGGACAGAATCATTGAACAGTACTTCCAATAGGACACAGGTAACATTTCAAAGATAATTTAGTAAATGTTAACTACTCTCCTGCATCTCTGCTGCCTGTCTATTTGCCCCAGTGTATGATGACTGAGTTTTGGCTTTTCCCTCCCTATTTCAGATCTGGGGTCCCCACTACGAGTCCTGTGCTTCGTTTCCCCATGGACTACAGCTTTGTGGCAGCTGTTTGTTGACTTCACCATGTACAAGGACATATTTGCACTGTCATGTCAATTACATTATTTTGAAATCACAGCCAGACTCCAGATATTTTGTTGCAAAATAGGTGTTTATTTAAGTGCTCAAAATGGGATGGGTGGTTTCAAGTGGGTGGGGGCTATGGTGAAGGAATGTCCATGGCAGAGTCCAGAGTAACAGTCACACAGGTGCATTGTCCAGAGGCCTGTGGAGAGATGGAGCATGGGCAGTTCAAGGGTGGACAGGGTGACAATGTGGGACAGTGGGATGACATCAGGTGGTATCCATTGCTGGCGGGGGTCTTGACATCCTACTCTGTCTTCTTGCGAGATCTCAGGGCCCTCTTGCGGGGTGGTTCTTCTCCTGCAGGAGGTGGGGGTCTGGTGGGCTGCTGCTGTGCGGGGGCCTCCTGTCCACTAGCGCCGGCGGAGGTGGTTGGCTGTTCTTGGTCCAGGCTAGTGGCAGGGGCCCTTGGGTGTTGTTCAGTGTCCGCCCTGGTGTTGACGAGGTCCTGCAGCAGCCCTACCATGGTAACCAGGGTGGTGTTGATGGCTCTGATGTCCTCCCTGTACCCCCGATAGTGTTCCTCCTGCAGTGCCTGGATCTCCTGGAACCGGGCCAGTACCGTCGCCATCGTCTCCTGGGAGCGGTTGTATGCTCCCATGATGGTGGTGAGGACCTCGTGGAGAGTGGGTTCCCTGGGCCTCTCCTCCCCCCCCTGTCGCACAGCTGCCCTCCGAGTTGCCCTGTTTCCCTGGGCCTCTGCCCCCTGGCCGGTGTGCCCACTACCACTGCCCCCAGGTCCCTGTTGTTGTTGGGGTGGTGGGTTATCCTGGATGCCCTGTAGTGGTAGACACACCGCAGATTGACGCGCCCTGGAGACAGAGGCATGGGCCCGCTGGGTGGGAGCTGTGCTGGTGTTCCCAGAGGGGTTAGGGTCTGTAGTGGCCTGGGCCTGTGTGAGGGGAACCGACTGTCCAGAGGTCCCCGATGGTCCGGGCTGGTCATCGGTGTCCAGGTCGACAGAGCTGCTGTCATCGCTGACGGCCTCTTGGGTGGGGGGTGTGGAGAATTCTGGCCCCTCCGCCGCGGTGTGTTGACGGTCGGGTCCTGCAGGGGTATAGAGGTATGGTTATAGTTTCAATGAGTGGCATATGGGTGTATCTATGGGTTCTCGTGTCCCCAAGTGCTGGCATTCGTGTGTGGGGGCTTTGGTGAGGGTGGCTTGTGGGGGGGATGTGTATATGCATTGGGCATGCTTTGGTGATGGGTGTCCATGCTTAGTGGACGCATGCAGGCCTAGGTTTTGGGATGTGTGGGTTGTGATGGTGAGACATTGGCGGGGAATAGGTGTGCTGGGGGTGGGGGTGAGGATGGTGGTGGGGGTGAGGATGGTGGTGGGGGTGAGGGTGGGGGTGAGGATGGGGGTGGGGGTGAGGGTGGGGTTCGAGGATGGGGGTGAGGGTTGGGGTATGATTTGGCATGCAGGTGGGGGGGAAGCAGTATTGAAGCTTCAACTTACCAGTATCCATTCCTCCGCCGACTCCTGCGAGGCCGTCAGGATGCAGGATGTTCAAGACTTCCTCCTCCCATGATGTGAATTGTAGGGGTTGAGGTGGGGGTCCTCCGCCAGTCTTCTGCACGGCGATGTTGTGCCTGGATACCATGGAACGCACCTTCCCCCGTAGGTCGTTCCATCGCTTCCTGATGTCTTCCCGATTTCTGGGGTGCTGTCCCACTGCGTTGACCCTGTCGACAATCCTCTGCCATAGCTCCGTCCTCCGGGCAATGCTGGTGTATTGTATCTGTGTGCCGAACAGCTGGGGCTCTACCCGAACGATTTCCTCCACCATGACCCTGAGTTCTTCGTCTGTGAAGCGGGGTTGTCTTTGGGGTGCCATGGGGTGGTGTGTATGATGTGTGGGGTGGAGTATGTGTATTTAAGTGAGTTGAGTGTGGTGGTGTGTGTTGTTTTGTGTGTGGATAGTGTGTGGGTGATGGTGTTGAGTGGCTGTGGCTGTTATTTTCTGGATGCTGGTGTCTCGCTCTTGACTTCTTTACGAATTTTTTAGCGTAGGGGTTTGTGGGTGATGTGGGTGTGTGCTTTATATTGTATTGTGTGTGTGGGAGTGGTGTGTGTATGTGTATCAGGTGTGTGGGATTCAAATCGTCCAATGTGGCTGAGTTTTGTTCGTTTGTGTGTATTCTGACCGCGGCGGTGTGTCCCGCCAATGGAATACCGCGTTTGAATGACCGCCGCGTGGATTCGTGGGTCGGAATGGCATGGGCGTATTTCTGTTGGCGTGGCGGTGGAGGTTTTGTCACCTCCACTTTTCCGCCGACCGCTGGTCTGGCGGTCTGTTGTGGCGGTCGGATTTTCGGAGGTTTGCCTTCTGCGGGTCAGAATGACCGTGGCGGGTTTCCGCGACTGCGGCGGGATTATGGAGGATTTCTGACCGGCGGTAGGCGCCTTTTACCGCCGAGGTCAGAATGACCCCCAGAGTGTTAGAAAGGGAACTCAATAGATTGAGAGTGGAAGAATCCAGACTGAAGCTCAAGAAGCAACAGCTGGATTTAGATAGACAAGCATTTGACTTAGAAAAAGAAAGACAGAGGTTGGGGTTAGGACCCCATGGTGGCAGCAGCAGTATTACAGATAGTAATCCTGTAAAAGAGCATGATTCTAGAAATCTGCACAAGATAGTTCCCCCTTACAAGGAGGGGGATGACATTAACAAGTGGTTTGATGCACTTGAGAGGGCCTGTTATGTACAGGGGGTCCCTCAAAGGCAGTGGGCTGCTATCCTATGGCTCTCTTTCAGTGGAAAGGGTAGGGATAGGCTCCTTACTGTTAAGGAAAGTGATGCCAATGATTTTGCAGTTCTTAAGAATGCACTCCTTGATGGTTATGGCTTAACCACTGAACAGTACAGGATCAAGTTCAGAGAAACCAAAAAGGAGTCTTCACAAGACTGGGTAGACTTTGTTGACCATTCAGTGAAGGCCTTGGAGGGGTGGTTACATGGCAGTAAAGTTTCTGACTATGAAAGCCTGTATAACGTAATCCTGAGAGAGCATATTCTTAATAATTGTGTGTCTGATTTGTTGCACCAGTATCTAGTGGACTCAGATCTGACCTCTCCCCAAGAATTGGGAAAGAAGGCAGACAAATGGGTCAGAACAAGAGTGAACAGAAAAGTTCATACAGGTGGTGACAAGGATGGCAAGAAGAAAGATGGTGAGAAATCTCAGGATAAGCATGGGGCTAAGGGTAAAACCAAAGATCCTTCTTCAAATCCTAAACACTCTTCAGGGGGTGGGGATAAAACAAATTCTATCTCTTCTTCTCAACCCACACACATTAAAAAGCCTTGGTGCCTTGTGTGTAAAAACAGAGGCCATAGGCCAGGGGATAAGTCCTGTCGAGGTAAACCCCCTGAGCCTACCACCACTAATACATCAAGCTCTAGTGCCCCTAGCAGTAGTGGTACTAGAGGTGGGACTGCTGACAACAGTCAAGTTAAGGGTGTAGTTGGGTTCACTTATGGGTCCATCATAGAAACTGGGGTAGTCAGTCCCAAGACAGTTTCTGTCACACCTAGTGGCATTGGCCTTGCCGCACTGGCTGCTTGTCCCCTTACAATGGATAAGTACAGGCAGACAGTTTCAAGAAATGGGGTTGAGGCCCAGGCCTACAGGGACACAGGTGCCAGTATCACTTTGGTGACTGAAAACCTAGTGGCTCCTGAACAACACATCATTGGACAACAGTATAAGATTATTGATGTCCATAACTCCACTAAGTTTCTTCCCTTAGCTATAGTTCAGCTTAGTTGGGGTGGAGTTACTGGCCCTAAGCAGGTGGTAGTATCACCTAGTTTACCTGTAGATTGTCTCTTAGGTAATGACCTAGAGGCCTCAGGTTGGGCTGATGTAGAGTTTTATAACCATGCAGCCATGCTGGGTATCCCTGAGGAATTGTTCCCTCTCATTTCTACTGAAATGAAAAAGCAAAGGAGAGAAGGCCTGAAAACTCAGGATCCCTCTCCAACAACAGGTAAAAAGGGTATCACAGTATCCCCTAACCACCCTGCCAATCAGGATATCATTCCTGTGGTGGGAGAAACCTCTCCTGGGGTGGCACCTGTTCCAAGGGAATCATCAGCTGACATAGCTGCACTCCCTGAGGTGGAAGTACCTCTCTGTGGGATAACTAACATTGGTGAGAAAAAGAGCACCATTTTAGTTAACATGGAGCATCCCTCCAACCCTCCCAGAGAAACTTTAGTGCAGAAAGCCTGCACTGCCTCACAACACTTAGGACAGCATCCCTGCCCTTGTGTGGAGCTCATAGGACAGCATCCCTGCCCTGCTCCAACTCAAGAGAAACAGCATCCCTGTTCTCTCTTCCAGCCATATGGACAAAGTTTTTGCCCAGCTATGGCTTTACTGAGACAGCATCCCTGTCTGGCATTCTCATCACTAGAAATAGGTTCAGTGGACAATTCCCACTGCTCTAAACTAAACGTTACTGATAGAAACTCTGAAAATATATCTTCACATTGTTGCTTAGCTAAAAAACTTCAAACAGGGTGGTTTACATCCCCACAGGGAAGTAACCATATAGTGGATGATAAAGGGAGTATTGCAGAGCTACTCTCTACTTATCACCACTTAGACAATAAAGTCTCAACTGGCCAAGGTTAGCCTTATTATCCTTCGTTTGGGGGGGTGGTTGTGTGAGAAAGTAGCCTCTTTCTAGCCTTGTTACCCCCACTTTTGGCCTGTTTGTGAGTGTATGTCAGGGTGTTTTCACTGTCTCACTGGGATCCTGCTACCCAGGGCCCAGTGCTCATAGTGAAGACCCTATGTTTTCAGTATGTTTGTTATGTGTCACTGGGACCCTGCTAGCCAGGACCCCAGTGCTCATAAGTTTGTGACCTATATGTATGTGTTCCCTGTGTGATGCCTAACTGTCTCACTGAGGCTCTGCTAACCAGAACCTCAGTGGTTATGCTCTCTCATTTCTTTCCAAATTGTCACTAACAGGCTAGTGACCAATTTCACCAATTTACATTGGCATACTGGAACACCCTTATAATTCCCTAGTATGTGGTACTGAGGTACCCAGGGTATTGGGGTTCCAGGAGATCCCTATGGGCTGCAGCATTTCTTTTGCCACCCATAGGGAGCTCTGACAATTCTTACACAGGCCTGCCATTGCAGCCTGAGTGAAATAACGTCCACGTTATTTCACAGCCATTTACCACTGCACTTAAGTAACTTATAAGTCACCTATATGTCTAACCTTTACCTGGTAAAGGTTGGGTGCTAAGTTACTTAGTGTGTGGGCACCCTGGCACTAGCCAAGGTGCACCCAAATTGTTCAGGGCAAATTCCCCGGACTTTGTGAGTGCGGGGACACCATTACACGTGTGCACTATACATATGTCACAACATGTGTATAGCGTCACAATGGTAACTCCTAACATGGCCATGTAACATGTCTAAGATCATGGTATTGTCACTCCAATGCCATTCTGGCATTGGGGAGACAATTCCATGATCCCCCGAGTCTCTAGCACAGACACGGGTACTGCCAAACTACCTTTCCCGGGGTTTCACTGCAGCTGCTGCTGCTGCCAACCCCTCCGACAGGTTTCTGCCCTCCTGGGGTCCAGCCAGGCTTGGCCCAGGAGGGCAGAACAAAGGACTTCCTCAGAGAGAGGGTGTTACACCCTCTCCCTTTGGAAAAAGGTGTCAGGGCCTGGGAGGAGTAGCCTACACCAGCCTCTGGAAATGCGTTGATGGACACAAAGGGTGCCCCTCTCTATATAAGCCAGTCTGCACCGGTTCAGGGATCCCCCAGCCCTGCTCTGGCGCGAAACTGGACAAAGGAAAGGGGAGTGACCACTCCCCTGACCTGCACCTCCCCTGGGAGGTGCCCAGAGCTCCTCCAGTGTGCTCCGAACCTCTGCCATCTTGGAAACAGAGGTGCTGCTGGCACACTGGACTGCTCTGAGTGGCCAGTGCCAGCAGGTGACGTCAGAGACTCCTTCTGATAGGCTCCTCCAGGTGTTGCTAGCCTATCCTCTCTCCTAAGTAGCCAAACCTCCTTTTCTGGCTATTTAGGGTCTCTGCTTTGGGGAATTCTTTAGATAATAAATGCAAGAGCTCATCGGAGTTCCTCTGCATCTCTCTCTTCACCTTCTGCCAAGGAATCGACTGCTGACTACTCTGGAAGCCTGCAAAACTGCAACAAAGTAGCAAAGATGACTACTGCGACCTTGTATCGCTGATCCGGCCGCCTTCTCAACTGTTTTCCTGGTGGTGCATGCTGTGGGGGTAGTCTGCCTCCTCTCTGCACTAGAAGCTCCGAAGAAATCTCCTGTGGGTCGACGGAATCTTTCCCCTGCAACCGCAGGCACCAAAAGACTGCATCACTGGTCCTCTGGGTCTCCTCTCAGCACGACGAGTGAGGTCCCTTGAACTCAGCAACTCTGTCCAAGTGACTCCCACAGTCCAGTGACTCTTCAGTCCAAGTTTGGTGGAGGTAAGTCCTTGCCTCCCCACGCTAGACTGCATTGCTGGGAACCACGTGATTTGCAGCTGCTCTGGCTCCTGTGCACTCTTCCAGGATTTCCTTTGTGCACAGCCAAGCCTGGGTCCCCGGCACTTTAACCTGCAGTGCACGACCTCCTGAGTTGTCCTCCGGCGTCGTGGGACCCTCCTTTGTGACTTCGGGTGAGCTCCGGTTCACTCCACTTCATAGTGCCTGTTCCGGCACTTCTGCGGGGGCTGCTTGCTTCTGAGTGGGCTCTTTCCCTTGCTGGGTGCCCCCTCTGTCTCCTCACGCAATTGGCGACATCCTGGTCCCTCCTGGGCCACAGCAGCATCCAAAAACCCTAACCGCGACCCTTGCAGCTAGCAAGGCTTGTTTGCGGTCTTTCTGCACGGAAACACCTCTGCAAGCTTCTTCACGACGTGGGATCCTCAAAAGGGGATGTTTCTAGCCCTTGTCGTTCTTGCAGAATCCACAGCTTCTACCATCCGGTGGCAGCTTCTTTGCACCCACAGCTGGCATTTCCTGGGCATCTGCCCACTCCCGACGTGATCGTGACTCTTGGACTTGGTCCCCTTGTTCCACAGGTACTCTCGTCAGGAAATCCATTGTTGTTGCATTGCTGGTGTTGGTCTTCCTTGCAGAATTCCCCTATCACTACTTCTGTGCTCTTTGAGGAACTTAGGTGCACTTTGCACCCACTTTTCAGGGTCTTGGGGTGGGCTATTTTTCTAACCCTCACTGTTTTCTTACAGTCCCAGCGACCCTCTACAAGGTCACATAGGTTTGGGGTCCATTCGTGGTTCGCATTCCACTTCTAGAGTATATGGTTTGTGTTGCCCCTATCCGTATGTGCCCCTATTGCATTCTATTGCGACTATACATTGTTTGCACTGTTTTCTATTGCTATTATTGCATATTTTGGTATTGTGTACATATATCTTGTGTATATTTGCTATCCTCATACTGAGGGTACTCACTGAGATACTTTTGGCATATTGTCATAAAAATAAAGTACCTTTATTTTTAGTATATCTGTGTATTGTGTTTTCTTATGATATTGTGCATATGACACTAGTGGTACTGTAGGAGCTTCACTCTTCTCCTAGTTCAGCCTAAGCTGCTCTGCTAAGCTACCTTTTCTATCAGCCTAAGCTGCTAGACACCCCTCTACACTAATAAGGTATACCTGGACCTGGTGCAAGGTGTAAGTACCCCTTGGTACCCACTACAAGCCAGGCCAGCCTCCTACAGGTGGGTATACTATTGGTCCTGTGTGTGTTGCGCTGCAGTATGGGTTGTAGATCAGCTATCACGCCAAGTATCATGGCTGAGCTTAACCTGTACTTATCATATATCTCCTCCTCTGTCTGGTCAAAAAGGGTAATGCGCACTCTAAAATGGTGCTCCTTTCTCCTCCTCCCTCTCCTCAATCTGCCAGGATCCTCATCTTCATCGCCATGATATAGAGTGCAGCCATTGTGGAAAAGAGGCTGAGTCATTCTGGGCCTCTTTATATAGGTTGCACCTGTTTACCACCAGATTTCACTTCGTGGTAAATTGCACATGCAAAAGGCCATTCTGCGAATATTCGCTATTTGCGATTGGTTGATGCATTGCATTGCGAGACAGAATTTGCGATTCACATTCTGCGAATCGCAAATTCTGATCGCAATTTGCGATTCGCATTCTGCGAATCACAAATTCATGTCGCTATTTGCGCTTCGCAGATTGCAACCCGCAAATTCATGTCGCAGTTCCAAGGAATCATTATTTTAGCAATTCCTTATATTTGCAATGCAAATGCCTTTCATACATCGTGAAAGGCATTTTTGCATTTGCAAACTGTGGAATTTAATGATTCTCACCGTCTTCAAATGCAAAATCCTTTGATACACCTGGCCCTAGGTTATTTACCCAGAATTACAGGATGTTGAGCACTCGCTGAGACTTGAACCTTGGCAGCTCTGGCCATTACATTACAACCTCTCTGAGTCTGTAATGCTCTATATTGCTTTTTGAAGTTTACTTGTTCTTTCTAGTAGGTTGGCATATTTGAGCTTACATCTGTTGACTAAAAAGATGTAAATGAATGTCAAGCTAGGTTTCGTGTTAAACAAGATTTGGCAAAGGTAATAGATCTGGCATTGGCAGTCAGCCTTATTGAGTTGTCAATGCTTTTTCTGTTTTGTCATGGGTTTTTCAAAATGTAATTGTTGGGAAAGCTACTGGAAAGACACCAATTAAAAAAAAAAATCGCTGGCTAGAAAATGAAACCTTTTCTGGTCTCAAAGGAAAATAGTGCCATGGTAGTCCATGACACTTAATGAAACTACTTTGTGTGTGTATGTTATCCTTGTGAAAGGTGAGAATGCTGTCAATCATAGTGCAATTAGCCAATGGCTGACGCAGGCACTCCTACTGCCCCAATCCGTAGGCTGTGGTGGATGCAAGAAAAATGTGAACGACACAATAGAAGTCCAGTTGATGAAGAAGATTGTCTGAGAGCCCATATAAGTATTTTATGCATCGAATTTAAGTAAAAGCAGCAGGTGTTGGATAATGCCAGACCTAAAAAGAATACATACCAGTGGGTATACAGCATAATATTCTTAGGGTAAACACGAAGAGCTCACAATTTACACATTGACACAGAACTCCTGCAGTCTCAATCAGCTATAGGTATGTATTTCAACATTTAAGATTACCATTTGACCCAGAAAGTGTTTGTCCTGAACTCATCAGCATACCTTCTTCCACTGAATGTTACTTTCGCAGTGACACATTTGCAGTGCAAGCATGTTAACCACTTCCCCTTCCCCTTGAAACGACGGCTATATTTGGCTGAGAACACGAGAATGTTTTTTTCTTGCTTTGCAGGGTCTTCTCGGCTGGTAGAGACAAAAAGAGAAGTGCTTCCGGGAAGACTCTTTTTCTCAACCGGTGCCTAAAGTATGTACTAATCTTGAACGAGCAGATCTTTGCAACACATCTTTGTGATTTGCATGCGGTGTGCATGCACTCTTTGTCTCGAGGCTGTTTTTGACTCCTTTCCTCAACACGATATTGGTGGCACATTTTTCAGTTAATTAGCTAAACAGGTTTATTTATTTGGTTGAGCACAAACAGTAGCACATCTTGTCCTGTGACAAGAACACTAAGGCCCTCATTACAACTTTGACGGGCGGCGGAGGCCGCCCGCCAAAGTTGCGCCGCAGGAATACCGCACCGCGGTCTGAAGACCGCGGCCGGCATTCTGAGTTTCCCGCTGGGCAGGCGGGCGGCCGCCTTAAGGCCGCCCGCCAGCCCAGCGGGAAACAACCTTCCCACGAGGACGCCGGCTCGGAATCGAGCCGGCGGAGTGGGAAGGTGCGACGGGTGCTACTGCACCCGTCACGTATTTCACTGTCTGCTATGCAGACAGTGAAATACAAGCGGGGCCCTCTTACGGGGGCCCCTGCAGTGCCCATGCCATTGGCATGGGCACTGCAGGGGCCCCCAGGGGCCCCGCGACACCCCCTACCGCCATCCTGTTCCTGGCGGGCGAACCGCCAGGAACAGGATGGCGGTAGGGGGTGTCAGAATCCCCAAGGCGGCGCAGCATGCTGCGCCGCCTTGGAGGATTCTGACGGGCAGCGGAAAACCGTCGGGAGACCGCCGGTTTTCCTGCACTGACCGCGGCCAAAGCGCCGCGGTCAGAATGCCCTAAGGGGCACCGCCAGGCTGTCGGCGGTGCTCCCGCCAACCGCGAGCCTGGCGGTCACAGACCGCCAGGCTCGTAATGAGGGCCTAAGTCTGAAGAAGGCTACCTTCTACTCATTATGTTCATAGTGTTGATATTTTCACATTTAAGGCCAGATGCCCTTTTGCGGTTACCAACCATGCGATTCTCAAAATCAGAGGGTCTACGAGCGCAAAAGTGGTTACCTGAATGTACAAAGTCCTTCTGCGAGTCAGAAAATTCTTTCGGACTTGTAAAATGGCTTTTGCGATCCCTTCTGCATTGCAAACAGGAGGGGTGTGAAAGGAGCATCTATTACTAGTTCGACATGCAATGTGTCCATTTGTTGAGACTGCAGATGAGGTTGCCAACTATTGAGATATTACAGAGACCGAAGCTGGGATGGAAACTGATTTGCAAAGGGAAAGAAGGTGTTCTTTTGCCACACATTCCCCTCTTTATCATGTCGGCGTCCTTGAAGGAAGCAATTAGTACTCCAGAGGATTACTGCCAGCTCACTATGGTGCCCACAAAAACTGATTAATTTTGAAAGCCGCAAAAGGCTGCTGTCTTTTAAAACAAAATGTTTCTTGTTTTGGGAAGTAAATGCAAAGACGGAAGTCTACTTTTCTTGCCGGCCTTCATCCCCAGAACAGCAGTGGTTCACAGGATATTGCAAATTGTGACCTCTGTGTGTGTGTCTGTGCTGAATGTGGTATTTCTATAGCACGGACCTTAGCCAAAAGGCAGGGAGCGCTGTACAGGGTCAAAGACAAGTCATAAAGTCAACAAATGATATGAGAGGTAGCTAGGGTGAGGACTGTGCATTGTGGTTAATGTACTTGAAGAGGTGCGGCATTGGGTGGTCCTAGTGGGTACAGGGATGTTGTTCCAGACCAGGGGTGCCCTGATGGACTCATTCTTAACTGTGAGTAAGTCAGTGGATCACTGACCCATTTCCAGTTCTGGCTAGATGAGCTGTTGCTGCACGTCAGAACGTATTGCATGAGCAATAAATAGTATTTATATTTACAGAGGGACTTCGGGTCAGCTCCTTCAGTCATTCCTTGTTGGAGTGTAAGTCATGATGGATTGAATATTCCCTCTTTACTATCATAGTGCTATTTGACTCTGTATTAGTATTCCGAGGTAGTGCTTTAATTGCAAAGTATGGACGTGCAGTCTCCATGTACTGCAATAGAGACACACTGTTCTCAGTAGTACGTTTTTCAAATGTTTCCTCTCTATTTCAGCTAAGTGTGTCAGCGTAACAGCTTTCCCTTTAAGGAAATGGGGCTGATCTCATATCCTCATGCTGGCCTGTGCAACCTCTAATCAAGGGCATCACTTACTCAACTTCCATCATCTGACTGGTCTTATCCTATTCCTTATCTATAGATGGCTGAGATTACAGAGGGCTGGCCTTGTACTGACAAGGTTGGTTTCATGAATAAAGCTCCTGTTGCTTATTTTGAGCCATGCAATAGCCAGAACAAGCCCCCTGTAAATGGAAAAAATGGCTATCACCGCAGGGAAAACACCGGCGTCCAGAGTGTGTCGGTGTTTGTCCCAATGTAAATTGTCCGCAAATCACGTCTAACGAGGTACGGGCCGAAAAGTTGCCTTTCCACACAATTGTCAAATAGATTGCAATCCGTTTCCGTGCTGAGCACTTCACTTATTTTTGAGGGCCGGCGGTTATTCTTCTGCCTCAAGCATTTGCTGCGAGCAAAAGGTACATATGGGAAAGAAGGAGGAAGAGAAAAAGAGAAAAGCTTCACAAAGGTAGAAAGCAGAAAGCTGCAAGAGTGAGCTGAAGGGGCAGGGAGTGGCTGTTAATGGATTGAAGAGGTCCGAGATGGTTTAAGGATTACGCTGCCTCAGTATTCCGTGCTCGCACATTTAAATGCAGCAGCTGTGTTTTTAAAAGGAGGGCTTTGGGCACCGGCATGTTTTTATTTACAAATGAAGCACTGCCTGAAGCAAATATCAGAAATGCGCATTGACAGAGACCAAAAACAATCTGCCTCACTATGTGAAGAAATGTCTTTAAGAATGGTTTAATTCCCCTATCCAAATTCGCAGCTGATTCATCTTTGCTGAGAAAGCAAATGGTGAGCGCTGAACAGGTACTGATTACCATCCATGATAAAATACTGCAATGAGGAACAGATATCTGTAAACCAGTCGTTTTGTATCATGTTCTACCTGTAGTTACTGTCTCTTCTCTTTCTCATCCCATTTCCCCTTTCTTCTAGGGATACTTTAGTATTAGACTCACGTTTTGGGGCTCGGTTGATTTTGGAAGTGACATTGAACTGTCTTTGCTCCTGCAGGATCTGGATGCAAACGTAAATGCCCATTTACCCCACAATCAGGAAGTGGTTGAGCATAGACCTTTCAGCAGCTAGGCGCTAGGAGGGCTCTGAAGACATGTCACTCAAGTTAATAATCAAGATCATCCATAGATGAGCTCCTAATGACAGCTAATGTGAAAAATACTGATAAGGCCAATAGGTATGACTTTGTTATTAAGCTGAAAATACTTTTGCAATGTTTGTGTGGATAGTTGAGTGTGTGAACATGAGAATGAATCAACGAGATCGAAACTCCCCATGGGTCCTAGCCTTAGTTTAAGCACTAGTCCTTCATCTTATTCATCACCCACTCGTTCATCCAGACATTCAGCAATCCATGCATTCCCTTCCTTATTGATATGTTCATGCACTCATGTATTCAACCAATACGTTATTAATTCATCCATTAATCCATTCATGCACCTAATCATCCACCATTTATTCATCCGTTCACTTTACTCATTCACAGATTTGACTTCTAATGTTTACTATATCCAAAGACAATATTGTCAGTTGTAGGCTTACACATACATATACATTGTTTCTCTTTTCAAACTGAATTTTACATAAAATAGATTCACCGATATGTATGTACACAGTAAAGGTATTAAAGATTTACGATTTTAATTTCCTGTCCTACTGCCTATGACCATCATAGAGATGTACAAAAGTACGGGACAAGGGCCTTACCCAGACCTAGGGCAGTAGAAACATCAGTAGACATTGTCTCAAGAAAAATACAGCAACTGAGGCGAAAGCAGGTGAGGACAGTCTTTATCACTGAATTCCTTTTGACACATGCATACCAATACGACTACTTGTACTCAGTACCTAACTGTATACCAGAATTGCATTGTCCAGAAATGTTAATAATATGATTGTGTATGAAATGTTTACCATGTGAATATCTAATTTCCTACCATACACCCTATTACCTTCCTAAGCCCTTTAAAGAGACAGGTGGAGGAAGTGAGAGTAGGGTGGCTTATAATTTGCCTAGGTGGTTGTCGTTCTGGGAGGACAGAGGGCGCAGAGGTCATTAACAATTTCAAGAAGTAACCCTTTGTGAGGGATTTAACTGCAAGGTTTATTCTTTGCACTAGCCTCTGATGGGCCCAGAGTCTCTGCTAGGGATGAATGAGTGAGTACCATGTATATTTTGCGGGA
Source organism: Pleurodeles waltl (assembly GCF_031143425.1). Lineage (NCBI taxonomy): Eukaryota > Metazoa > Chordata > Amphibia > Caudata > Salamandridae > Pleurodeles > Pleurodeles waltl. The sequence goes on from NC_090450.1 coordinate 171,244,168, forward strand.
GGAGCAGAATGCCCTTTACCGACTGTAGAGATTCTGAGATGTTAAGTGAGGGGTGTGAACTATAGGCCAGAGCTACTGACTTTGGAATTAGAGAAGCAGGTGTGAGTCATGACCTTGACTCAACAGGTCACGATTATAGGCAAATCACTTAATCTCCCCATGCCTTAAAATGCAAACACAAGTGTGTAATGTAATCTGGTGCTCATGTAAAAGCTCTCTAATGCCCCATGACCGAGTTCACACTATATAAAACTGTAAAAAAAAAATAATCCAGGTCATTGCACCAACTCGTCCCGTCTTTGACGGCGAAGTGGACTAAATGAGCTTTGGGTCTGTTAATGTAAACTCTGGGTCGCCTACAGAAATGTGATTGAATGTCTGTCATTGGATATTTGAGAGAAGAACAGGATAGTGGGACTGCCTGTGTAAGGATACACGGAGTAACAGTTGCGAATTATGAAATGTGCTGATAGGCTGGGCACACACGGATTTAAGATAATATGCCTGACGCCTTCTTCTCTGTAGCCACTGACTCCCAGAGTCAGAGTGGCCTACAAGCCAACCAGGCTGTGCCCGGTGGGCTGGTCTCAATTAGTGTAGGGGCCCATTTTTCAATCTGGCGATAGCCAAAACCTTTGGATTTTTAAAAGAATATATATATTGAAAGGGGCTTTCAGCCAGCTTTCTTCACCCAATGGTCTGTTGATGTGTCATTCATATTTTGCTTCAACCCACTACGGCATGGGGCAGGAAGTCAGCCCACTTCAAGACATGGACAACTTCACATTGAGTGCCTGCATTTTGCTCTTGTACAAGGAGCACATGCACACACATGCTAGTTTCATTCTGTACCATTTTTTTTACATTTATTATTTTGATATTGCCTGCGTGTTTAGAGTTTTATGTAACAGCAGGATATTCTATACCAGATGAGAGCACTTCCACTGTTCCACACTTTATCAGCTCATGTCTCCAGCCAATGCTGCTGTAAATTCCTTCTAGAGTATTTTTTGTTTTCTGTTTGACTGCTTGTATTTCACAGCATAACAGATTGCATCCATTTGAAACTGTTCTGTATTAAGGTATCAAAAGCTTCAATATTATACATGTGAATTCATAGGTGACAATTCTTCAGGACACATTTATTCTGGACACAATTTCACTTATGGTTCTATAATAAACTTTGACCAGAAAGAAAACCAAACCAGCATTTATCACCTTTAATTTACAACACTTTTACTACTTTTTAGTTGCCTACTTTCCTTTTCTCTTTTATTCATTCCTTCTTTCTTCTTTGTTCCTTTTTTCTTTCATTTTCTTATCCATTTTCTTTAATTTTTCTTTTATTCTTTCTTTCATTTAATTCCTAAATTCCTTTTTCTTTCATTCTTTCATTCCCTCTTTCTTTTTTTTGTTCTTTCATTTTTTTCTTTCTTTTCTTCTTACTTTCCTTGTTTCTTTCATTCATTTCTTATTTCTTGTTTTCTCTCCTTTTTTCTTTCATGATTTTACTCTTTCTTTCTTTTCTTCTTTTGTGATTTCTTTCTCTCTTGCCATTATAGTTTCCTTCCTTTTTCTCTTGTCTTCTCCTTTTTCTTTTTTGTCTTTCTTGCTTTCATTGTTTCTTTCCTTCATTTTTTCTTTAATGTCTTCTTGCCTTCTTTCTTGCATTCATTTCATGTTTCCTTGTTTCATTCCTTCTATCTTGCTTCCATATCTACATTCTTGCTTTCCCCTCGTTCTTTTCTTCTTCACTTTTTTCGTTCGATCTCGCTTGGCATTCTTTCTTTCATGCTTTCTTTTTCATTCTTTCTCTTTCTCTCTTCCTCTTCCTTGCTTTCTTGCTTTCATTCTTTTTTGCTTTCTTGCTTTCATTCCTTTCTTGATTTATGTCTTTCTATCCTTCTTTCTTTCTTTCGTTCCTTCCTTCTTTCTTTCTTCCCTTTTTTCCTTATTTATAGTGTACTTTCTTTGCTTTTTTCTTGCCTTCGTTCTTTCCTTCTTTCTTGCCTTCCTTATGTATTGCCTTCTTTCTTTTCCTCTTGCCTTCTTTTTTACTTTTCTTTCCTTCTATCCTTCTTTCTTTCCTTCCTTTATGTTCCGTTCCTTCTTTTCTACTTTCTTTCCTTCCTTTTCTCTCAAAGGAAAGAGGCTGGCAGTCAATGCCATCACTATTGGCTTTTTTTTAAATCCGGGTTAGCCAGGACCTTTTGATTTTACCATAATTATGTGTATGACGTAGATACTTACAGGGGCCTTGAGCCACACTTCATCTATTTGCCTGTGGCTGTGTCATTCACATTTTCTCCGACTCAATTGAGCATGCATCAAGGAGGAATGTGTCACCCCACTACAGTCATTGACTGACTTCACTATGAGTTATGGCATGCTGTCCTTTTACAAGAAGCACATCCACACACAGAGTAGTTCCCTTCTGTGCCAGGAAGTACTGTGGTAATGTATTGACATACTCCTGGCAGCTTCCCAAACAAGAAAGTTTTGCAAAAGCCAAAGCAAAACAAAACAAAAATTGCCAAAAGGCTGGCAGACAACTCCAAACAGATTAGCTTTTCAAAGCTTGTTTAGCAGTTGTGGACTGGTTTCATGGCTAGGTCGAGTGGTTTTTACTGTGATTTCCCTAATGTTACCACCTTTTTTGCGATATGCTTCGCTAATGGGCTCCATTTTTATTTTGGTGCCTGGGCCTATATTTTGTCGTAGTCCGACCCTACTCACTCGTCAAGTGTCTCTTTGAGGCTGCAATTGCACATTACTCTATCTTTGATAATTGATAATCTCTTTCCCAGTGCTGGCAACACTGAAGGAGCTAAAGTACTGGGGCCAGACTTCAGGGATGCCTGAAGTCCAAATGGCAGCTCTAGTTTCTGCCACTGAGGACGTTGCTACCATTGGCACAATGACGGAAGGAGATGTAGTCCAGAACATTGATTACCAGGGGCACAGCTATCAATAGTGCAGCAGTTGCAGTAGCAGAAAGGCCCAAGGATTTGAGGGGCCAATTGTACCCCAATTATAGTTGTGTTTTACTGCCAAATCAAGGGATAGTGACCAATTTTCCTTGTTTACATTAGTTTTTATGGTTCCTTGGACTAGAGGCATTCTTTGTCACAAGAATTGCTCAATTTCACAGAAGGCCCAAAGCCCCTTGACAATTTGTAATCTATAATGCATTTTGATTCTTCCCTTATCATTTGTGTCCTTCTGCTGCCTTAGCTTACTGTTCAAATAAAAAGCAAATCTTCTTCTTCTGCCTCGCTTTAGTAATGTAAACATGCATTGTATTGATAAATATAAATAATTTATATTAGAACATTGGAAGTTGGCAGCTCCATTGAAAACAATGGAGTGCTGCAGGCTTTTACTGGCCGGTAAAAGCCCGCAGAGCCAACATTCAAATGTTGGCTTTGTTCACAGCAACAGCTGTGAACAAAGCCTCACTGAGCCAGAGGGGATTTTAATCCCCTCGGGCTCCGTGAGGAATGTGTTTTATTTAATAGAACATTCTGCCCTGAGTGGCAGAATGTTCTAATAGCCTTAGAACCCGCCGTAGCGGGCTCTACTGGCTATTAAAGGCCCTCTCCCTTGTTAAAGGCCCTTGCTTTCGGCTCGGGCCTTTAACACGGGAGCGGGCCTTTAATAGCCAGTAGAGTCCACTACGGTGGGTTCTAAGGCTATAATATAATTTAATAATAATAATAAATACCTCTAAATCATATATAAAGTGACAAAACATCTTTGTAAACCATATTCATATAATATATTGAAATGATCTTCGCAGGACAATAACATGAAGAGTTTTCTATCGGCTATTTTTATTAAACAAGTAATGCCTTGGTAGGTTACTTAGGGCTTTATTTAGAGTTTGTCAGACAGGATACTGTGTCAAACCATGGAGGAGAGCCAATCTGCTATATTACACATTGAATAAACTATAATGCACTTGTATAAGGTGGGTGTGACACTGGCCATGTTTGTGATGGTGTATCCCATTGAGAATTACTCTAAGACCTGAGTGTGGGTGACTGACGTGGCTGTTAAGGTGATCACAGATCTAGGCTTTCAAACAAACAACACCCTATGCATTATTTCAGTTTCCAAATCATGTTTCTTTCAATTTAGGTTTCACAGGAGCAAGCTACCTCTTGAACTGAGATTGGCTGCTGTGATTACTGCATCACGTCTTTTGGACAGGACATTGAGATGTTGGCTACATGGTCTACTCAAAATATTAACCATCTTGTCAGTAGTGGTTGCACAATTTTAAAGCCTGAGTAGCCATTGCCTTTAGATCAAATAATCTGCTTCAAGACTTTAGGCATTACACTGAGGACTTTCCAAGATACTAGCTCACTCTATATCTTTATCTGTAGACCTTCTGAAGTACTTGTGTTTCTTTGAAGCTTGGTCAAGAGGTCGGGTGTTTTCTATGTGACCACCTAATCTTTAGGTATCTGACCATCATATCTTTGGTATATGTAGAACCAATGGCCTCTACACCAGGTTTTAAAAACCTAGCTATTTCCTAACTACATCACTGCTTCTTCAAGGCACAAGAAGCCTTCTGAAGTGAATACCCCGGTATACCAACAAAAGGGCTTATTTAGAGTTTGGGCTTGTGCCTTATCTAACTCAAAGTTCACCTACCCCAATTAAAGGTGGGAGGATCTTCGATTGTACCTTGGTGAAGCTATTGACGGTTTCACTGGGATATCATAATTTGCAGTCACTCTTCTGTCCATCTGTACAGGGCCACCTCTTTTACCGCCTCACTAAGGCTGGGCTTCTCATTCTAGATCTAGACCCAAAATGCAATGCACGTTTTTTTATGAAATAGGAAAGAATGCAGAGCCGGGCGCAACAATATGGAGGCCTTCCCAGCACTCAGTATTAGCAAGTGCTTCAGCTGCTCAGGAAAGCAGAGACCTCTCAATATGGAGGAAAGTCCACCTTGCTCTAAATGCCCCTCCTAGGTACATATCTTAATCTATATCCCAATGGTGTCTCACACATCACTTTGTCTCATTAGGAAAGTATTACTATTCCAGTGTTTTAGCCACTGACATTTTCAGCAACAGGAGTGTAATAACCACACCTCTAGTATTTCCGCACATGGCTGAATTATATATTACTTGATCCGTGTTTCCAGTGCATACTATATTCATGCTGCGAGTGCCACTCCATATTATATAAAGTGTTAATGATGTATTCCATCAGTCGATATTTTTCTGCTCTTTACTGTCTAGTTAAAACAACACAGTGTTATTGCATTATTGGAATTGCAACTTAACACATCCGTCCACGAGATAGACCGTATATTTTTGCGGGAAGCGCACAGGAGGTCCCGGGAGGCGTGTCAAGGGCAGGAGCCCTTTAAATCTTTAACAGCGCTCCCGCCGCCGCGGGAAGCGCACAGGAGGTCCCGGGAGGCGTGTCAAGGGCAGGAGCCCTTTAAATCTTTAACATCGCTCCTGCTGGCGCGGGAAGCGCACAGTAGGTCCCGGGAGGCGTGTCAAGGGCAGGAGCCCTTTAAATCTTTAACAGCGCTCCCGCTGCGCGGGACGCGCCCGGGCCAAGGGCGGGCCCGTCCTTGCCCGTCATTGCCAGGAAGAGGCAGGGCTGGGCCACCCCCCTGACATTCATTCAAAGTCATTTGGATTTGGCAACCTACACGTACATGGCTGCCTGAAGGTACTGTGTTGTCAATCACTCCTAAAAAAGGTCTTTTTATAGAGGGCCTTAGGACGGTACTCTCTCTTGATTGTTGTAACACCTTTATCATTACTTGATAGATTTTGGAGTGGGGCTGGGTCGGGCCTATGCCTCTTCACTTTTTGTAAGAGGTTTTGCTTGTATCTATAGTGCAAAATTTAAAGCTAACGTTGTCATACGTGAAGATAATAGCTATTAACTAGGTTTACCCCCACCAGTCCTTTTTTTAATCTCTCTTATAAATACATATTGTGGACTGGTTCAAAGAGCCGTAGCATTATATAGGCGGCTCAAGATATGGGAAAATGTAAGGCATCATAACCCCCAAGGGGGAAGGAGAAATCTACAAAAAAACTTAGGAATGCGGGCGAGAACTGCACTATAGCTGAAATTGATGATCTTATTGAGGAGGTAGAGTCACTACTATGTAGTAGGGCCACTATCCGGGAGGGCCCTGATAAAAAGATTACCTCTTATTACACAAAGAAAGTCGAACTAGAGGAAGATAGAGTGATAGAGATTATTAGCCAGCAAGAGGGGGAGGCATCATCCAATATTAGGACTGGCAGCCCCAAGGATGCTAATACTCGATCCATACACCCATCCACCATAGATAGTACTAGGAAGAAGGGCCATATGCAGGAGTGTGAAGTTGTGTGCTCCAACAAATATGCAGTCTTGGCAGAACTCAATAGTAATAATGTACAGAATGCACAAGATGGGGGGTTTGTGGAAGAGCTTCACCCATCTAACCCAATTATACAGCTAGCTAGAGAGAGGACCTCTCCACTCAATTTAGAACCAGTGAATCCTCTAAAATACAAAACAAGAACTATAGCAGACCTTTATGACCTACTCTCTGGATTAATTCAGGAAGTTAGGGATTTGAAACTTGAAGTAAGAACCTTATCAGACATTGTGGAAAAGGAGGGGGTAGGGGTACCCATAGAGCTCAGTGCAAAAAGGAGACCCCCCTTATATCATTTCATCCACAAGATAGATCCACACGTTCTCAAAATTTGAATATTAACCCCAACCCTACCCCAGCTATAGCTAAGATTTTACATCAACCACAGGGATATATGAGAGGGGTAAACGGGGTAAATACTGGTTCACGCAACTACCCTAGAAGTAATGCTAGTGTTCTATGCCAAGAAACAGGGAATCCACGAAGAGAACCCCGTTTGGTAAAAGGGCCCCAAAAAGGAAATGTGGAACCTACTCTGAACCCCTATCCCCAAGTATTTAATGATCGTAACCGTTATACTACATGGAATCGACATTCTGAGGGGGATAGGTCTCCCATTAGGACCAATGTTGTTTATTTGTTAAATGTTCCTAAACTGTCCTTAAATAGCAGAGAAGATGAGGATTCCTTAAAGAACAAGCTTACACACTGGATCAGGGGCAAAAGACACTGTCTATCCATAAATCGTTCAGATATTAGGGGGGCAGAAAGAATCCCAGGAGAGATGGGACAACATGATGTTATTGCACTAACAATTAAGGATGAAAGATTAATCAGAGGTCTGATTGACATGGAACAGAGAACCCCCGCCCCCAAAATCAATGCCATGAGGTTTAGTCTGAATCCATTCATTACCAAATCCCTAGTCCAGAGGTATAAGTATATTGACAATGTGGGATTGCAAAAGAGAAATGGTGATTCCAATCTTGAAAGAGTAGATTGACTAAACCAGTTAGATCAGGCACAAGTGGGACCAAATGGGGACCCAACAGTAGGTGAGCCCCATGAAGGGAATGACCTTCATGTTACAGGGGCAGGGAGTGTAGTGGACTCCTTGCCCCGTAGGAAAGATTCGACAGCACATTTGAGCCCTACTTCTAATGTTACGACTCTAAACGGAAGGGGTCCTATCACTATGATCTCCTGGAATGTAGCAGGCTTAAAAAATAAGCTTACAGACCCCGAATGGCAGGACTATATTGACCAATACCATGCCTGTCTCTTTCAAGAGACTTGGCTTAAAGATCCGCCGTATAAATTAGGATATAAAACCTACTTTATTAGTGCAACCTCAGCTGCCAGAGGGAGACCGTCTGGGGGGTTGGTTGTATGGGTGAAAATCTCATTAAATGTCGAGATACGTATGCAAGCCACAGAGTCAGAGGATATTCTATGGTTGGTAATGGGGAAAAAAAACAAGATTATATCCCATTTGTTCAATGTATATATAAGACCTAGAAGGACAAACTTGGAGTCTCCTGAAATATCTCTACTAGACGACCTGCTTAAAAAGATCCCAGTAGGAGAGACAATTATGATAGGGGGTGACCTTAACTGTAATTATGAACCTATTACTGGACTTGAACATTTAGCAGAAGAAGAAGATCGATTGAGAGCAATTCCTTATTTAACAATAGAAAAAACTGTTCCGGGCACAGTGGCTGCACTGCAACTTATGGGCATTACATTAAAGCATGGACTGAGGGTGTGTAATGGCAGAGTGGGTGAAGGAGGCCTTAATTTGGATACCTTCCAGAGAGGCAACTCAACCTCGAAAATAGATTACATTTTGCATAGTATAAGCACATGGGGAAGATTAGTCACCTTTAAAATTGATAAAAGAAGGGAAAGTGATCACTTCCCGCTAACAATTGAACTCAGGGCCCACCTCCTAGATTTGGATTTGGAATATATAGAACATGATAAGATGGAGTTACTACCCACCCTCAGTAACAATAGAAGGGTCGTAAAATGGCCAGCAATACTAGGCAATCTGGATACTATGACAAATATTTACAATACATTTTCTGATCTCCTGGAGCCTTATGCAGAAAATAAACCTATTGATATCCCTATTATGGCCATCCACCAATCAATGAGTACTGCACTAAGACCCTTCCTGACCAAACAGCTACAGAACAAGCATAAAAAGGAGAAGGTGCAAACCACCTCAAGCAGTCCATGGTACACTATCAAATGTAGGGAGAGGAAAAGAGTATTGACAGAGGCTCTAAAGCAAAAAAATCAATTAGCCGTACAACAGGCAAGGGCGAGTTATAAGAAAACACTGGCAAATGCCCAAAGTAACTGGGAGGATCAAAAATGGCAAGACCTGCTGGATGCAGCAAAAAGCAATGACGCTAGGATCTTCTGGAAAATAGTTACCCATGGTAGCAAAGAGGGGATATTCACTACAGATCATCATATAGATCCCAAAACATGGGTTAACTATTTTACACACCTTTACTCTGATCCCCCCAGTCTCGATTTCTATCCCTCAAGACATAAAACCCTAGCTACTTGGGGCATCTTACCCGAGTTACAATTTAGTCTAGAGGAGACGGTGAATGCCATTGAAGCAATCAAGCCAGGAAAAGCCCCCGGTTTGGATAAGATCCCGGGGGATATGTTTAAACATAGTATAGAAATTTGGGCACCTTATCTAAATCTTTTAAGTAACGCTATAGCAAGGGGAGGTCTAGTGCCCGAGACATGGAAAGGGGCAGAAATAATCCCAGTCTACAAAAAAGGATCCAGGGAAGACCCAGGGGACTATAGACCAATCAGCCTCATAGACGTCATGCAAAAAATTTATGCTAGACAATTGCTGAATAGAATTAGTAGCTGGATAGAAGAAAACAACATATTAACTATATATCAAGCAGGCTTTAGACAGCAGACAAGTACAGTCGATCAGGCCTTTAGGTTATTGACAATGATGTGGAAATATACTAGACTAAGGAAAGGTCACCTCTATATCGCGTTAGTGGATCTGCGTGCAGCCTTTGATTTGGTGCCAAGAGACTTCTTATGGGCAGCACTAGGGAAACAGGGCATGCCAGGGAACCTCCTGAGCCAGCTAGAGAGGTTACATGAAAATACGTTTGCAAAGGTTCGGTGGGGGCCGAAGGGTGAGTTGACAGACCCAATACCTATCAAGAGGGGGGTGAGACAGGGTTGTGTGCTTGCCCCAACCCTTTTCTCATTATACATTAATGATCTGGTTCATCATCTGAAACAAAGTAACCATGACTCACCAAGATTAAATGGTGATCCAGTCCCTGCCCTCCTTTTTGCAGATGATACCATCTTATTATCTCAAACTCCCATGGGCTTGCAAACCCTATTAGATAAATTCAGTGAGTTTTGCAGCATGAAGGGACTAGAAATAAATACAAGTAAGACCAAATACCTGACTGTTAACCCCCATAAAGCACTTAAGAGAAACATTCGGATTAGAGGGCAGGCATTGGAACGAGTAAAAAACTAGGGATACTGCTTGATGCCAAATTGTCATGGGCTCCGCACGTCAATAAAGCTGCTATCTCCTTAGCCCATAGTTCCATGGCGATTAGTAAAAATTACAAATGCTCAAGGTCTAGTATTGTTTCACCAGTATTTGAGATCTATAGGTGCAAAGCACAGGCTGCTGCTCTATATGGGGCTGAACTCTGGGGATTCATAAATCTAACCCCATTGGTTACCCAGGAAAATAATTTTATGAGGGGGGGTACTGGGTCTCCCTCCATCTACTCCACTGATTTCTCTAACCTATGATATTAACATGAAACAAATTGGCAAATTGGCAGCCCTGAGGCCCTTGCTTTACTGGTGTAGACTTTGGACAACCCCTGAATTGATCCAATATAGGCAAGCACTAATTGAGATCATGGACTTGGACAAGGCCATCTCCCTTCCGTGGCTCCATTATATAAGGCAATGCTTTTACAATCTAGGGCTGAAATCTTATTGGGAAGAACCGCATACACTCACATCACAATCCAAGATCCGACTAAAACAAGTATTTTGGGACTTCACCCTAAATAGCCCTCTTTACAGCAAGGATCTAGGTAGACTAACCTTAAGTTTCCTGGATACCAAATCATTACCGAGTGCTGAGGAATGGATAGATACTATCCAACGTAGACGAGCAAAAGTTTTATTTATGAAGCTTCGTTCTGGGATTCTCCAGGTTAAGGCTTTTACTTCTAAATGGGGCCCCTTGAATGGGAGAAGCCATGAGGCGACTTGTGGGCTGTGTAATATGGAGACTCCTGAAACGACGGATCATGTACTTTTAAACTGCAAAGCTTATGATAAACCAAGGAGGAAATGGATTCGACCTATCTGCAGGAACGTTGGAATCAGGAAGTATAATGAAGCAGCAAGATTTTTGAGATCTAGTACGATACCATACGTTGTTTTTGGTTTAAGCCGCTTTCTACTAGCAATTTCATTTATCAGAGACAAGGCGGGCCTGAGGTTTTAGGTGCTTTAACTCAGACAAAACCCCCACAGTTAACCTACGGTCCCAAAATTGATAAATGGGAGCTGCTTTTTGTAATCCAATGGTCTCTGGTTATACATTTACCCAAGGATATATTTAGCCCAGGGGATATCGACAATGCTCGGGATGAACTTGAATTATAATATTATCTTGCCCCCTAGCACAAGGTCCGTAGGCATTGGGAGGCTTTTTTTAAGCTACCTAGAATTGTCATTTTACACTTATGAAACTATCTTTTAAATCCAGTTCTTTAGTTATTTTTATTTTAATTAGTCCTCCCCTAGCTAAGCAAATATGTTCCTGACGGCACGGGAGGCAAATTTTAAGGGCTTTATAAAAATGTTATACTGTAATTGATTTTTATTTATTGCTTTTAAGACCAACATTGGCCATTATCCAGAAAGTCTGCTTTTAGTAGTTTAGTGAATATTAATTGTTACTGGGATATCGTGATTTTTGTATTACTTGATTGAATCCCTTTTTATGGTTTTTCAGCCGAATATAGGCATGTATGAAAGAAAGAAATTGTTGGGCATTAGAGATTGTTACTCAGCTCTTAAAATTAGCAAAACAAGTCCACATGTGATGGTGGTATGCACATTGCCAAGATTTTTAGAGGCAATTTGGTATGCAAGAGGCAAATGTCTTTCCAAAAAAGCATGAATTCTATTTTTATAAATGACACTATTTGTGCTTACTCATAGTACTAGAGTCTAATCGAATTTTTTTACCACTACATAGTTATTGCTACTAATAGTGAGATAATAATCCCAATTGTTTTTTGTACAAAGATTTGTATTTATAGTTACTTTATAATATTTTTATGGTGATTTGCATGGTGATGTGTATTGTGTATTTTTATAGTGTTTTAATTGAAAAATTGCTTATTTTTACAATATTCCTATTCACAACTTGCCTATCTGCATTGTAGGGCCCTGGGGGAGTCTTGGATTCGATTTTTTTAATATTATGATGGGTTTGATCTTACCGATTTCCTCAAAGTGTTTTTCGTCTTTTTTTTAGAAATGTAAGAATTTTACTGGTATGCTTTTATGGTATTGTTTTGCCGAAATAAAGCTGAAATTGAAATTGACATATCCCCTTCAGTTTCTTTAACAGTTCATTACAGGGCTGGCTTTAGGGGTGTGCAATTGGTGCGACCACACTTGGCGCTGACCTAGAAGGGGGTGCTGACCTCGGGTGGTGGGCTCTGTGTTCAGCAATAGCTTACAGTTTTAAAGCATCTGAAGCAGAGTGCCATGTGCTCAAGCTGTCCAGAAACAATCAAAATGTCAAGATAACTCTTGTGTTTAATGTTCCTGATACAGAAAGAGATCAGAGTTTTGGCCAATGGCAGTTCTGACTCGCCATAAAGAAGCACAGAGGGTTAATATGCCTGTTGCAAAGAACTGATCTGTATTTTATATGGATAGCTGAGTGAATTAATAAAGTTGGCCTTTACAAGCGCTTTGAAACAAATTAAATGTATGTGAGAGAGGGGCTCTGGTGAGATGAGGGGCTTTTTTGTGGGTTGATAGTGTGGGATCATGAGGAGGGCGCCAAAACAAATTGTTGCACAGGGCACCACCAGCACAAAAGACGTGCCTTGTTCATTATCAAGCTTTTATAGCAACAATACAATACTACAAGTCTCCCATACTAGTCCTCTGAATTACTAATAAATATATTTTAGAGAAATACATTTGTGGATGAGAGGATCAATCTTACAGAATCTTACATTATCCATGTTAATGCAATAAACATGAAGTCCACGAGGACTAATCGGAATAAATTACGGTTACAGTCTCATCTTTCACTGGCTCGGGTGTTCTACAACTGGCAAGATTACTACATGTGTAGGAGCAAGTATATTGACTTGTTTATAAACATGTTTATTGAATTTATAGAGTTAAAACAGACAATGGTAGGCAATGCATTCAAGGGTCCTAATGAAGACTCGGAGGTAAGTTTTGTATAAGATCATATTCTGAGTATTTTAACATTGAAGCAATCTACTATTTATCATTCCTACTGAACCTTGTTGCAGACCAACATATTTCCACCAGAGACCCCAGATCTTTTCTTGCTTGTTCGGGAATCCCCATGCCAAATATATTCCCTTCTCTGTATATACACACAGAGACAAGGATATTAATTGATCAATAGATATAAGGATTGGATTTCTTGAGGAAGTTGAGGTTATACCCAGATTAGGGTCTAAATCTGGAAGGGAATATCAATTGGAGTCATACCCATGAATGCATGTTCAATTGAGAGTAACTGAAATGAGATTAGTTCCATACCAGCGGTTCGAGAAGAGGTTAGTGAGGGAACAGTGGATAGAAGGAGAAGAGCTGTGCTTATTTTGAGCCTGTGGTTGCAGGTAGGACCCACCGCCACTCGTTTTTGGGGCCTGGCACTTTTTCCACTTAATAAATCTACATGAGGGAGAAAAACATACAGTGAGGAAGATAAAGATGGGAAAACCGTGATAATGGGAGAAAGCAGGAACCGGCAAGAGTGAGGTAAAGAGGCAGGGAATTTCTGGTGATGGATTAAATAGGCATGAGGTAAAATCAAGATGATGCAGCCTTGGTATTTCTCACCCTGACCATCGGTGGTGCCAGCCGTGGGCTTTTGAGCAAAACTTTGGGGCCGGCACTCATTATTTTACAAATTATGCACTGGAAAAAAGTGAGGTTATACAGAAGGGAATAATATTAACCTATTCAATGCAGCAATCGAAGAAAAGTTTTTTGTATGCCATTAGGCCCCATTTTCCATGCTTTCTTGTATGTGGTAATCATCTCACTTTTTGAATCATGTAATGCTGGTATAGTTAATGAAACATCACAAAGTTGTGAAGAGCAGGGCTACATAAATTATTTCATCCCTTGTCAAAGTGTCTTAGTCTTACACAGTTCTAATCCTTTTAGATGAATGAAAGTGATGGCACATAAATGTAAGCTACTCTTACCTAGGTTCAAAGTTATGAAGGCTATTCACCGAACCCTGAGCTACATCGCCTATCTTTTGACACAAATTAAGGGTAGTGAGCTGAAAGAAAGGCAAGGCTCTCATCTCATGGGCACGATTTCAAACTCTGGACAGGACTTCTTGCTAAATAGCCAGGAGTGCAAACTGACCTACCTTTGAACCACAGAGATACTGTAGCAAATAGAAATTGGTCATGCATATCCCACTGTTAAACAAATATGCAGGAAACAGATAGACAAAAGGTGCCGTTAATAGCATTATATCATATTTGGAGAACAGCCCTAAAGCCTTTTATCCACCAAAGAAAAAGTCTTGCTGGATTTGTGATACTTTCTTTTAGGTACACAATGTAATCCACAGCACAACTACAGTTAGATATAGGAGCTATGAGAACTCAATACGGTGTGGCATACTATGGCATTGGAAACTCAGAGAAGTCCAAATTACACCCCCAAAAGAAAGCAAGAGGTCTGTGCATTCAACCTTGTACTAATAATCTTCTTACTCCAATGAGAAAATTGGTACTGTGCTAAATGAGATGTCTTTGCAATACTAGTAATATTTAATCCATGTGTGTAATGGGTACTCACTGGAGCTAGTTAAGTAAGTTTCTAGCCTACACAAGTCAGAAATGAGTGAGAGGGGAGGACCCATGAACCATGTTTTGATTTGGAATATCTGGGGTATTCAACATTGTTCCAGGAATGTAGGTCCCTACTACATTTACAAGATAATTTCTCACTAATTGATTTTCAGATACATTTATACAAATATTCGTATGTGATAAAAAAATATGGCATCAACCATCCGGGACTGCCATTTGATACCTCAGGATTAAATTGTAAAAACAGTTTCTCATCCATTGCACGCCATGTAGAATTCTCTCTTAGAACAAGAAAAAACTATAAGCGAGAAAATCCATTGGTGACACCCCAGATCAATCTTATTTTTCCAAAATTCTGTACACTATTGCAATCAAATGCCCAGCAAAATTAATATTTGTGTACCAATTGTCATTTATTTTACCCTCACATAAGCCCCTATGTAGCATATTCTGCTGATGTTCTTTCATTCCATGGCCAGCATCGGAAACGTGTTTGCTTTAGAATTCACTTGTGTTCCTGCCTAAAAAACATTACTCTTGTATGACTTGCTGCATTTGTTTGAAGAAAAAAACAGTGATTTCAAATCTGGATGGTGTCTATCCATTGCAGACATTGTTTCTGTTTAAAAGCAGCATTCAGACTCTAAAGTACTTAATTTTCTCTGATTGCTTAGACATGCATGGGTAGCAAATGTAAGTGTCCTTAGTCTTTTGGACTCTAAACTTGCCTTTAAATTAGGTTTTTGATGGGACTACAAGATAACATTGGTTCCAAACAAGGGAATTAATATGGACAAAGAGGTTGCATGAGTCAGCTTTAATGATGTTCTACTAATTATTTGGAATGGGGAAGAAAAGTAGATGATTTATGTTAGTGGTGAGGATAATTATACAGTGTGGCATGAGCATTATGGAAGTAAGCTTCCTGAGTGTAGGAAGCTGATGATAATTGGTTGAAGAGTCAGCTGTATAGGAAATCTTCCTTGGTTACTAGTGTTCTGCATGCAAATCATAGCCATTCAAGAGTGGAGAAATGCGGAAGGCCGGAAGAAATGGCTCAGATTGCAAATAATATGGAATATGTACTAGAGAGATAGCAACTATTTTCCACCGGTGGGGCTACTCTCCTTGGGTAATTGACGATATCTGTGTCAGAGCAGGAAATCCGTAGAGAGAGCACACTTGCTAAGAGAGTGCAAACACAAATGGAATTCTGAATCCCATAACTGTGGATAAAATACTGATTAGCAAATTAGCACATTAATTAACAATAAACCTCTAAGATTCATTACAAAATTCAATCGGCAAGTCAAGGAGATAAAAATATGATTTACAACCTTTGCAAAGTCTTTATGCTGGATAAGAACTCACAGGATAAATGGGGAGAGAGGCGATATATACCACTGTTCTAAGGTAGTGTGACTGAATGCATTTTTGACAATACCAATGGCGACAGACCACAAAACCATGCTTTAAGTGATACAAAATAAACAAGCATTTGCAATGCAGTGGGTCTTGTGTTTGCTCGAGTTAGAGCTATTAGCGCTGTAAATTCCTAACCTGACTTTTCTTGCCACATAAATTGAAAATGAAAAGTAAAACAGTGTACATAAGCAAGTCAATTCAAAGGCCATGGCCACCATGAGCGTGAGCGCAAGCGCAAGATTTATTAGCCTCCTGCGTGAATGTCTAGAAAGGATCACGGCTGGGATGAAAGGCAAACCAAAATTGGAGGAGGGGCCATCACACTCTGTAACAGGAGGAAGCGTGACGTAGTGTGATGGCCAACAAAAATGTTCACTTAGTGAAATTGCCTTGGAAGGAACTCAGAACACAAAGGAGGGATATTTCACAAAATGCACCAATAAAAATGAAGCATTTAAAACAAGCACAATAAAGAATGAATAGCAAGAGTGGGGTGGTTAATAGCCCACAGAGAGATCACAACAGGCCATAGCCCTTGCGCTTGACCCTAAAAATGTCAAATTGAGAAAAGTATAGCCACATACAGGATGATTCACATTAGTGTATGGTAAATGGCACAAAATTCAACACGTGGAACAAAGTTTGAAATTGCTATGGTAGAATCTATCTGTCAGATGAGGATTAGAGGGACCTCTGCCTACTAAGTAAAACTGAGGACACTTCCAGCTGTGTGTGTGCCAAACTAAGCACGTCTTTCAATTTCCAAACATTTTGTGAAAAACTACGAGTACTCCTTAGAACACATTCCTAATCATTCACTGATAGAAGGGATGGACGGGGCCACAGGATAAAAAAACAAAGAAGAAGAGAATATTAGTACATTTCGATTTTTGAAACCGCCAACTGTATAGTGTATGGACCATGGCCAACAGCACCCATACAACATATACCAGCCAACATTGCACTGGCATTTTGAAGACAGTATTGTTTTTTTAACTGAAAAGAGGCATCCATACTCATTGGTATCAACTTAAAAAGGTCCTTCTCCAAAACAAACATCACACAGAATTTCCTTTATATTGACCGTTAATTTCTGGTCATACCATAGACGTGGGCCAACTGACCTCAAATTGAAAGTAAGAAATTAATCCTGTTGCACCATGGACCAATTGAACCTTCAGTCCGATGTGGAGTCAGCAGTACAGACCAGGGCTTGCAGACCCAATGAAACCAATGAAACTCTGAGATTGATCAGTTTGGGTCTGTGCAGATCATATGAGGACCTGACATTGGCGCGGATATGACTTCCTATTTTTAGGCCAGTGCACTTTGAGCCTTGATCTGCAAATTTAACCATTTTACTAACAAGATGTTTGCATACCTCTGTTCCTGTGCTTTGTTTTCAAAACATTGGCATTAGGCTGTGTAAATACACGTACCTCGTTGATCTCTTTGTGCACACATGCAAACTATGTTTTGTTTTCTGTCAGTATGAGAACTATGTATTAGAAAAAAGCTCTCATCCATTCCTCATAGCAGCCAAATATAATGAGAAATGTGGAGATATTTGTCTTTTTCCTTTTGATTGTACTCTGCGCAATTAATTATGTAAGATTAGCACAGATCACTTAATGGTAGTGGCATACTGTTTAGGGGGCAGATATCAGACTTAGGACCATTGAAACTATAGGAGCTATATATTTTCTAATTCTGTACTACCTAAGGAATCTATTGACGCCAACCAACTCGCCCTTACTCTGACTGGCTGGTTGGTAGAACACGCTGAACATGACATTTGTCAGCATTTTAGCATTTGTTTTTCAAACATGATAGTTCTACCTAGTCTCACATCCCCAGGAACATAACCTTGCCAAGGCTTGATCCCAACCTGAGTTCCTCTAAGTCAACTGAGTGAAAGGTTTATGTATGGATTTTTAATGGGCTGAGGGTGTCCACATCAGAAATCTGGATGAAGTGCATTGAAAACAAATTGAAAAATGAAAGCGAAATACTCCTGTAATTTGGTTGTAAGTATCACATCTGGCCTTTACTGAAATGCACTACAACCATATATTTGTATATTTAAACATCCTAGGGTTTGTATTGCTGGATGTCATACCTCACCCTGATTGCCGGATAGAGAGATGTTCAGCACTTTTCACCAAAACATGTCACTTCTCATTAGCCTTTTTTGAACATATCCTTGCCAATGCTTGACCGCCAACTTTGTTCATCTGTATCTCCTGAGTGTTGGGTACCAGACATATATAAATTTACCAATGGCCTTTATGGCAAGCTTGTTTGACTTATATGTGAGCTTCCCAGACAGAGACTGTGCCCTGCCCCACTGAAAGATTCTGAGCTCCAAAAAATAGACTAAGTCCAAACTAAGAAATCTTTACTGGACAAAGGTGCGAAAAATATCTGACCGACTAGAAGACTTTCCAGGGTACAAAATTTGAACTCGCACAGAGATTTTCACACCAAAACTAACTGGCTGTTTAATGTCTATCTGGCTTCGAAAGGACTTCCTGAGATACACTATTCAACCTTGCTCGGCTAAAGGAATTTTTCTTCCATTTCTAAAATTTCAAAGTGGACTTAGACTAAATTTTAAGGTAAAATCTTTGACCATTGCAAACCCTCTTGATGTATCCGACCCACACTCCATCAAGGTTGCCTATGTTCCAGTCACACATAAACAGTACTTTCTACTGGGGCTTTAATTTCTTTCAGTTTTTCTATGAAATCTTTTAAAATTCATGTCTCTGGTTACCCTTTTCAGAATGGTGTCATTTTGTTTTTTAAATGTCCCTTCTATTCATAAATTGGAGTGAGATTTGTATTGTTTTGTATTTTCGACTTTTTACTTGTTTTGGTTCTTATAAATGCCTTACATATTTTCTTAAGTTAAGCATGTCTGCTCTATGTCATAGCTACACAGGGTTGAGCTAAGGTTTAAATTATTGAAACCTTAGCCTGGAACTTACCTCGGAAAGTAGCAATTGTGTTTATTACCCTTGCTGAGGTAAGGGAGTGGAAGCATGATGGCTCTGTTGAGGCTTTTCCTGTCATGACTCATGTACCTTAACAATGATAATAAATAGCTTAATACATTTTTGTATGAGCCTGCTGATTATCCCATATTGTGAGTTTTTTAAGTTTTAAGAGTAATTAATCATTTGCTTTTTCCTGATAATCACTCCCATGAACCCAACTAAAAGACATTCCTCTTCTTTTTTAAACTGAATAGCTTCAAAAGAATACCACGAAAACGTGAAAAACCTTATAACAATTTGGGCATGTTATGCCACTCCATGGTGTGTTGTGATTTTGTATGTTACAATTCATGTTGCATTATGTTGTGTTGCGCTACACTATGCTAGGCAGTGTGTGTGATTAAGCACATGCTTACGTCTAAAGTGGCATCATGGTGCTGGGAGATATGGACTGGAGACTTAGGATGTCATTTAGAGTGTGGCAGAGCTGGAGGACTGCCATAAAATGGCAGCTACGCCACCCTGCCAAATTCGCGTTTCTCCTCTCAGATGTAGAGATGAGGAAGTGCTTGTATTCCAAAGGAGGATCTTCCACTGGCGATGCTTGGGAAACCCCTCCCTTGGTGGTGCATCCCCTGCAGGACCGCCATGTCATAGCAAAAGTATTCCTGTCCTGTTTGGGCAAGGCAACTGTCACTAGATACCTTGCATGGTTGTCCCAGCCAGGAAATTGCACAGTGGCCCCAAGCCACATGAAGGAAACTATGGGCCTGTTGGGGGTATACATTTTTTTGTTTTTCAAGAGTAAGCTCTCTCTCCTTCAGACTCTAAATATGGTGAGCAGTCATCTACCAAGAAGGAAGAATCAATTGTCACAGCTGACATGATGGACAGCCCACCATACTGTATATGACCCCTTAAGAATTCAGAGAATTTGTAATATTACTTTTCCTTGCCCTGAAATGATTACTGATTGTTTGTGTACGCTTATGTATTGAAGAGAAACTGTCCATTCCTCAACAAAGTCCTTGTTACACTCAAACAATAATTTGAGTTTGCTATCATTGATGCTAGCTAAAATCTACTTCAACCTGGTCATCCTTCTTCAATCACATTAGAAGAGCCTTTGCCACAAACGCAAACCACTCAAAAAAGATACACATTAAACATATTGTAAAATGGCATTGTGATAATCCCAGAAAACGTTGCAGCCCTACTAGAAGGTTATAAAACAACATTTAAAATGTTAAAAGAAGCCAGTGCAGCACCATGATGCAGATCCTCTGATTGCTGGTAGTATCAATGGGGAGAACAGGCAGGTCTCTGTGATACTTGCTGGCATTCAGGTTTGGTGCGGGCATGCTATATATCCTTGTGCTAGTGCCTACCAGGCTGCTTCTTAGGAGGGGCTGTAGGCGAGCATACTGACCCAACTGACAAGTGAGAAATATCTCCATTGGCACCTCTGTGGATTGCTGAGCAGAAATGTCTGCCATTGCAGGAAACAGTCCAGCAAGCAGTCAGGGAGTAGGGGATTTCATTATGTAATACCTCTCTGTGGATAATACAGCCCTGCAGAAATATTTACCTCCCACCACATTCAGCAGGTAATACTATATAATGAGGGGCCAACAGTACAAACATAACTTCAAAAGGGCTACAGTCACTAACCACCAATCCCACTAAACCATTGAGTACCTAGGATGCAAACTATGTAACAAAAAAGGCATATTCCCACTAATACTACTTTAGAGATTACTCATGATAGGCAGAAAAGTCTAAGAAGAAGATGTTATCATGGCCTATGATCTCTCAACAAACCGTGACTGTTTTAATTTTGGAAGACTTAACGTATGAGGAGGCTCTGATGTCCATCCCAAAATCTGATTGGTCACGTTCGACCAAACCAATGTAAAATGTGAAACGTATCCAATGTAGGTCAGTCATCATAAAATGTGATGTGATGAGTCCACAACTACCGCTCCACCCAACCCAATGCTCCAACTACTCAGATTCTCATTCTAAATCCTGATTTGGGCATAAATGGGAGTATATTTTTGAATTACGATACAGCTGCTGTGGTACTATTGCATTGTTCTTTCTTCACACATTTTTCACCAGATACAACTCACAACGCGAAGCCATAAAAAACCTACGCTGAATAAAGATAAGTTTTGAGGTACTTATGATTAGGCAGATGGTTTAAAGTACATTTGTGAACAAGGGAAGAAGATGGTGGTAGCTTTAAAAGACAAAACACAACCTCTGAAACAAAAACAATGAAAACGGAGGCAGCAAAAAGGGCCAAGGGTGAAGAAGAAAGAGCTCAGAGAGAAACAGAGGAGCACACTTGGAGGATCTGGGGACCAAAGGACAGGGAAGAGTCAAACAATATTTAAAGATTCTGAACTTTGATTGAGGGCAGAACCCTCAACAGAACGCTACCTATGAGATGGAAGATAGACCACTTAAAATTAGCACCTTTGTTTTTATCAGACTTGTGTTTCAGGATATTCCCTGACATCCAGACTATCACAGCAGTCATGAAACTTCTGAAGTGTTTTATGTTATTGGAAGTGGATCTGTCAATCTTGATGACAAATTGTGCATTGTCACTCTAAAACAAATACCCCAAATATAGTATCAGGGCCACTAAAGACATGACGTTGGCAGTAATGAGTGTGGAACTAACAGAAGGACACTATAGTACTTGAGACTCCCAGGCACGTAAGGAGCTAGGGCAACTGCCTGGATGTTGCACTGAGGAATTACTTGACAGACTAAAGGGCCCGCGGAATGACACCTTTACCTTGGAGCCTGTGAATGAGTTGTTGATGGTGGACGATATCGAAGGCAAACAACAGGTGGTAAAACATTATTTACCATGACACTGTCAACCAAAGCCATCCATTTATTACCCAGTGTACTCATGATAAGCGGTTCAGGACACTAGGCTAGACAGAAACCAGATTGTGCTGGATCCAACACATAGCTGCTATCCAAATGCCTGGAGGATTGAAAATATATATTTTGCCATAATCTAGCTTGGCTACACAAGAGCAATGTAGGACAGATATTGCACCGAATGTGGGGGCCATCAGTAGTACAAAGGACAAAAGGTGAACCTGATATGGAAGTAGAAATAGTGATGATGACATAATTGATATGAAGTGATCAAAACAATTTAGAAAAAGTGGTATGGGAATTGACGGAGGTGTTGTAGGATCACTTTAGCACCTGGATTGGGCACCATCATTTTAGCATTAGGCCCACGGCCTGTGCTTTTTACACTCATATACATTTTATTCGTTTTCATATTTTTTTACTAAAGTCTACTTTTAGCTAGTTGTTTTAAAATTCTAATCAGCTGCCTCTTTCTAAGAACACAGAGTTCACACTGCACATTTTATCAACCATTGTACAATGTGCACTCTGTGCCTTGTCCAAGGCTTGTCCAAGGCTGACATGTATGGTACATGATATGCCAACTCGTATTACTAGCCCAGGAGCCAGTTCCTATCCACAAGCCACATCATTACGTCTGGCCTGTTCTCCGAATTCTGTATGCGTTATTATATAAACAACACCTAGACCAAAGGAGCGTAGAGGGCATTCAGGTCATGACCGTCCTGTGACACGTACCCCACGACAGACAGCTTTGCTGATCCTGGTTCTGACTCTTCAGCATGCTGAGAGGATTGGCATCCAGACAACAGGCATACACCTGCTATCCTATTCAGATATGGCATTGGGGTACTTCCTTAGATTGGACGGGCAGAAGAATTACAACCACTATGCTTTCAGATCTAGACATAAGGTTTAGGCAGGAATCGCTAGACTTTATAGAATCATACGAAATGGTGGAGTTATGTATTCTCTTTACCTTGGTTGTAATTATGATTACCAGATTAGGTTTCATCTGCCTTATTATCACAGCCTATGCTTTTTACCGTAGGATGCAATTGCCTCAATAAATGCATTGGAATCTAGTTTGCATCTCGTGTTCTTCCTTGCAATGTGTGAGTCACTGAGTGCCTGAGTGAAAGGGGTATGATCTGTCTCCACAACTTCCCTGAGGAGTCAGAGTGTCAGGTTAAGGTTGCTACAAATCACCTCTTCCCTGTTTGGGGTGGGTGAGGCATTGCAGGCTAGCCAGGAATTAGGCCCACAGCTTCCATGTGGTGTGAGGTTGACTCAGTCTCTCACACTCAGGAGTGCTGCTGCCTTAAAGACGCAGTCTTATTACCATAGTAAGAACCTCACAACATGGCATTACCAACTTTCAGTCAGGTACATATTTTTTTTTTATTTTTTTTTATTGGTGGAAGAAAACATATTACATAAACATCTTTAAATCATTATAAACTGAAAACTTACAGTAAGATAATCTATGGGGGTAAAGAGAAAAGATAAACAAAAAAGGGGGATAAAAGATAAGGTAAAGAAAAAAAAAAAAAAATAGATAATAATAAATAAAAACAAAAAAGGGGGGGAAAAACCATCACCAAATTAAATCATTCATATCAAATACAGAGCCTAACCACCCCACAAATACTAGCTTGGGAATGGTACCCCTTAATTCGAAGATGGGTGACCCCAGCCGGTATGGGCCTGTACCCAGGCCTGAAACAGACCCCATATTGTCTTCCCCTTCCTCCTGGCCTGTTTCCCCTTCCGTTCATACAATGATTTTTCCAAGTAGTAAGAGGAAAGCAACCTAGCCAACCATTGTTGCCAGGACGGGGGTCGTGGATCCAGCCATGCCGATGCTATACAAATTCGAGCCACTGCCATGGCTATGAATATAAATGCCCTACAAGGTCCAGCGATTTCGCCATCTGTCCCAAAGACCATAATTTCAGGTGTAAGGTCTATATCATAGCCCACTACTTCCTTCAAAACAGATTGGATCCCTTCCCTTAAAGCTTTTAATTCCCCACAGGTAGCCATCATATGGATAATATCTGTTCCGTACATCCCACATCTCGGACAGCTTGTTCCTGTCGTACATCCCCATTTGACAAGATGGGCTGGTGAATAATACAGATCAAATATAGTCTTATAATGCTGCGCTTGTAGGGAAGATGATAGTAAAGTAGTGCATCCCATCTCCAATGAACTCAGGAAATTGCTACTACCCTCTGCCATTTTCTTACTCCACCTCTCCTTATGTTTTTCTAGATCGTCAGCTTGTTCTACTAAAAAGATAGGGTAGGTTGACCTAATGGCTAAGCTGGGTTTTGCCAACATGTCGTCCAGCAATTGGATACTTTTGAATCCCTGAGCCCCCCCTGTTTTTTTCCCTAAAAAATCCCTTATCTGTAAGTATTTGAAAAAATCCCTTTTCTGTAGCCCATACTGTTCCTGTAGGTCTCGAAATGTCTTGACCCCCGAGTTATCAAAAAAAATTCCTAACCGAGTTACACCTAATGTACACCACTTCGCCATATATTTATCGTGAAATATTTCTGGGAGTAATGGATTCTTCTTGATCATAGTATAATAATTATATCTACCTAGTCCTTTTTTTTTACACCAAAATCGCCACCACTTGTGAGCGGCTTCTAACACTTTATACCTAGTTTTTTTGTAATATCCAGGCTCATGGAATGTTACTAGACACCCATTGGCAGCTTCTCCTATCTGCAGCTCATATATGTTGGGGCTGTCAACAATTGTAGTACCTTCCATATCAAATCCGAATAGTGGGCGCATGTATTGAAAGGCTGCTGCCAATTGATACAATTTTATATTCGGTAAGGACCATCCACCCCTTTCCCGTGGAAGAGACATATATTTACTCGCTCTCCTGCACTTTCCATATGCCCATATAAACCTCATGATCATTCTGTCAATCTCTTTAAATTTTAGATTGGAGAAATACAATGGGATAGTGCGAAATAAATACAACAGCTTCGGAAGGAAAATCATCTTTATCATATTGCATCGTCCTACTATAGTTAAATGTAGATTATCCCATCTACGTGCATCTTCTCTAAATTTAGCAAGTATAGGATCTATATTTAAATTTACTACTTTATCTATATTCGGTGTGATATTAATACCTAGGTATACTGCATGATCCACCCTCCGTGTATCTTTAATATTTGTATATTGATTAGCCAACAGTTGTGTCTTGGCTCCATTTAACGAATATCCAGAAAACCGACCAAATTTTTTCGCCACCACTTCTATTTCTTTTAGTGCTGAATCAGGGGATGGGGTTAGTATGGCTATATCATCTGCGTATGCTAGAACTTTGGTATCCCATCCCTGCCTGTGAATTGGTGGTATCTTATTATTCGCTTCCAATTGTCTCAGCAAAGGGTCTATATACAGAGCGAAGAGAAGAGGAGAGCAGGGGCACCCCTGCCTGGTTCCTCTCCTAATCAATATAGTCTCAGATTGTCCTCCCATTAGTTGTATTTTCGCCGCTGGGGATCTGTATAAGGCCCTAATTGCTGTAATGAATTGCCTCCCTAGCCCAAGCTGTTCCATTACAAACCACAAGTACTTCCACTTTACCCGATCAAAAGCTTTCTCTGCATCCAGAAAGATAGCCGCCATAGGCTCTTTAACAGCTTCCGTGGAGTCAAAGAGTGCTAAGACTCTCTGAATATGATTAGTCGTGTCTCTCCCTGGAATAAACCCGTGCTGCCATGGAGAGACCAGCTTTTTGATCACCAATGACAATCGGGCGGCCAAGATCTTTGAATATATCTTGGCATCACTATTTATTAATGTGATCGGGCGATATGAGGCAGGATTTAATGGGGATTTGCCCTTCTTCTGGAATATGACTATGTTAGCTAGGTCCCAAGACGGGGGGATTTTCCCTCCTTTTTGTACCTGAACATACAGCTCCAACATTACCGGAAGCAAAGGTGACTTAAAAACTTTATAAAATTCTAAGGGGATAGCATCAGGGCCAGTAGCCTTCCCTGTGAGCAGATTGTTGATTGCCATTTCTATTGCTGTAATGTCTATCTGTTCTCCAAGGAATAGCTGGTCGCTCTTATCTAGTTTTCCTGTCGTGATAGGATACAAAAACTCTAAGGCTTCTTCATCCGAATAAGTCACTGTATCATCATATAGTTCCTGATAATACCCATGAAACACCTTTCTTATTTTATCCACCTCTGATATTAGCTGTCCTTGTCGATCTATGATCTCCCTGATTACCCCAGCTGCTGTTTTCTGTACTGCCCGAGCCGCTAATAGCCGCCCGGCTTTTTCCCCAAACTCAAGCCTTTGTGCCCGCTGCGCTAAATATTTCTCCGCTATTTTTTGAGCTGTAGTCTCATTTGCTGCTGCTTTGATTATGGCAACCTCTTCCTGTACTTTCGTTATATCTGCTCCAGCTTCTATAGCCATGGCTAGCTGTCTCTCTGCACACTGCAACTTTAATTGAAACTCTATTATTCTCCCTTGAACCTCCTTTTGCCTATTAATACTAAAGCTTAATGTTTCTCCACGTATACCAGCTTTCAGAGTATCCCAAACCATTTCTACTGAAGCGGATCCCCTATTGAACCCCAAAAATTCGGTTATCCATTTGGTCATATGTTCACGGTATTCTGGATTTTTTAAAAGACCCCTTTCAAAGGTCCATCTACTACTCTTTAATTCTAGCCCCTCCAACTCCAAATCTAGCACTATAGGGTTATGATCTGAAACCATCCGGGGATATAATTCGATCCTAGCCTGCTTTAAGAAAACCGGGGAGATTAAAAAATAGTCAAGACGTGCTAATTTCTTATGCAGAGCCGAGTAATAGGTATAACCGGGATCAGGTTTGCGCAGCTTCACCCAGGCATCCACTAGCCCTAATTCTTGTTGCAGAGCACCCATGGCCTTATACACCCGAGGTTTGCGCCCTTGATACTTTTTAGTTGCGAGTGCTAACACATCCTGTAATCCCTCCCACGAGCCATTAAAGTTAAAATCACCACATATGATATAGGGAGGTACCCATCCTGTGAGCTCAATGGCTAAGGTATCAATTACTATCGGATCGTCCGTGACCGCCCCATATATGGAACATAAAGTGAAGCTGCTATGGCCATATCTAAATTCTAAGATTGCCCATCTTCCACCAGCATCAGCCTTTTGCCGAGTAAATTGTAATTTGTTGGTCCGGTCTAAAATCGCCACTCCTTTAGTTTTAGCTTCTTGTTTGGACCAGACAATTGCCTTTAGGCCCAGTGAGCCGAAAATCCCGGAGTTTTTGTATTCTATGTACGTTTCTTGCAGGCAGTAAATATCTGCCTTGAAGGTTTTCAATTCTTCAGCAACTCTCCTTCTTTTATGAGGATCGTCCAGACCACATATATTAATTGATGCAATTCTGAATCTAGCCATACCCCCTCTTTTTTTTTTTATACTTTCGGATCTCTTTTTTTTTGGGGTCACTCAAATTTCCATATCTAGCTACACCATCCCTTAGGTTTCATTTCCTTCCTTTTCCATTTCTTTCCCCGATATCTCTCGTCTCCATTAACTGTTCCCTTTCCACATTTTTCCCCAGTTTTACCATTATGGATCCTCCCTCCACCCTTCTTACTTTCCCTTTCCCCATCCCCTTCCCTTTCCCCTCTCCTTTGCCCTCCCCCCAGGCCAGTCGCCCCCTACCCCACCCCTGCCACCCCCCCCCCCACTGACACTGGCCCCCCATTCTGTAGAGCAATCAGACCCCTAGTGGCCTGAATGTTGATGTCGTGCGTATGTCAGCCTGTCCCAGCCCACCGGTACCCCAAGCGCCTATGTCTTCCCTATTTCCCTCCCCCTTTATACTCTATACACTTACCCCCGTCAGATATTCTTTTGCTTTGATTTCTGACGTAAAAACTCTTATTTTCCCATTCATTATGGTTTTTAGCCTAGCGGGGGCCAGCAGATAGGCCTCACCTCCTTTCTCAAAAAATGGCTTGATAAGCTGCCGTAGCCGCCATCTCCGCTCAACTGTAGCATGGCAGAAGTCTGGGCGGGTAAAAAATGTAACCCCATTATAAGTACGCGGATTTCTGGGAGGGGTTTTATCAGCAATTTCTTGACGTACCAGATAGCTCCCTAGATATACCAGGACCGCTCTTGGGTATTTAGCGTCTGCCCGTTGACTACCCTCCCGTGTATTTAGCGGGAACCTGTGAGCCCTCTGTACCTCATTGTCCCAGTCCCGATTCCCTAATTCTGGAAAAGACCCGCGCAGAAGAGTAACCATGTATGTCTGCATATTGTCCCCTTCCAGTCCTTCTGGTATACCCAGAAAGCGAAGATTGTTCCTTCTTTGTCTGTTTTCCAAATCTTCTAGCTTCCACATCACATCCGTTAGCTGTCCATCTCGGGTGGCATTCTGTTCTTTAAGAGTGTCCATATCATCCTCGACTGCCACTATCCGATCTTCCATGGAGCATAGCTTCGCTTCGATTTCCTTGCAAGATTTAGCTACCTTGCGGACTGATCCTTGCAGTCTCTTTGTGGCAACCCTTGCCCGATGGCTATCGATCCGCGTCTCCGTTTGAAGCTCTTTGATTGAGCTATAAATTGACTGCAGGATCCCCACATCGGTGCCAATTTCATAGTTTCTACCAGTGGTACCTATCTCTCCGGCTGCAGGTCCCGGATCGCTTCCATTTTTATCTTTAGCGGAGCTTTGGTTGCCACCTGTAGAAGTGTCAGCCAAGTTAATCCCTGTATAGTCCCACCTTAAGGACCTACCATTCCTAGATGCCATACTTTCAGAGCCCTCTTGTAAACCAGAGCGTGATTTAACAGATTTCCTTTGGCGAGCCTTACGTACTGTGCACTCCCCACTTGCAGATTTGTTGCCTGTTTCAGATATCTTGCTCTCGTCAGTTTCACTAAAACTACAATCAGCGCTACCAAGGTCGGACTCCTCTGTCAAGGAATAAAACTTATCACTACTTTCTCTGCCCCAATCGTTTAGTTGGAGATTTTCCCCCCCCCCCATAATTTGGTCCCTTATTTTAGGACTGCCGGGAGGATTGGCAGGTTCATTCTCCTCTGCTGTGTGTCCTAATAGGCCGCCAGGTTTCCCCTTATTTTGGAGGTCCACCTGTTCACATTGCTCTACCTGTTGGGTTTGTGACTGCCCATTTTCGCAAAGACTGAGCACTTTTATAGTTGCTTCCCGACTGATATCTTGATTTTCTGACATGTTTGCTGTAGGATTATCACCGTAGTCTGGGTTTCTAGTACTTGAGTCTAATGAAGAGGATCCTTTTACTGAACAGTCAGTTTCAGCGAAAGAGGTTGCCATAACAACAGAGGTTCTTTGCATCCCTCCAGCCAGAAAGGCAGTTATAGTAGATTGATTTTTACCTTTCACTTTGTCCTCCAGCAGGGGAGTAGTACTATCACTTGCCTTAGTACTCATCTTTGCGTCTATCATCTGTCCTAGGATAGAGGCATTCTCCCCAGCCGCTTTTCCGGTTGTAGACGCTAGACGTTTATTAGAGCCCAGTGGTTCTCCTTTTCCTCTGCCAGAGCGCACAGTCTTGACACCTTCGTTTTTATCTCCCAGATGCCGATTAGCTTTAGGTGCCATATTTATTATAATGGCCTGAGATAATGATCTAATGGCTCTCGTTATGCCCACTGCTGCCACAAATACCTCTATTATTGTTTGCTTAATCACGCTCCTTAATGACCGTGCAGGAGTAGGCATATGCCATAGTGCATTTCTGTATGTGGCTACGAGCATTTGACGCTTCCTAGGATACTACACCTTCCTTCCTAGGAAGCTAGAATCTTTTTCTACCCCCTGTTCCGAATTGTTTCTCCTCTCTCTTCCTACCGCACCTTCTATTTTTATGTTAGCAAAAATGACAGCCCAAACTCATGTAAGATGCGCGGAGAATTATCAGGAAATATTGATATCCTAAGGGGAATCCTCTTTATGATTACATCTGTTTTGCGCAGTTATTACTGCGGAACATAGTATGTAAAGCGTCAATCCATGCGGCTGTAGCTAGC
Source organism: Pleurodeles waltl (assembly GCF_031143425.1). NCBI lineage: Eukaryota > Metazoa > Chordata > Amphibia > Caudata > Salamandridae > Pleurodeles > Pleurodeles waltl. Next base: position 171,274,173 of record NC_090450.1, read on the forward strand.
TAGCTTTATAGTTACTGCGGCTTAACGCGGACTTCTAAGGTATCCAGACGCAGTACAAAAGTCATGTATAGACACACTGCAAAAAACGGTCTGTGCTTTCCCCCATTAGCAGTAAGCAAGTCATATCATGTTGCTACTTCACTTTAGTCATTATTGGTCCTGGCCGGCTATAGAGTTCAACGATACTCGCCCTTCATCTGGATTAAACCACTTCAAATAGTGCGGCCACCATCTGCTAAACGCCTCTGCTGCTACTGCCAATCTCGCCTTTTCAAAAAAGCCATTAAGACCCTCTTTTCCTTTCGAGGGGTTTTAATCTGGATATGATGCCTGCATTTTAGCCCCAGGTCCCTCAACTTCTTAATTCCCGGATAAGAAGTCAGTGTAAATCTTTTTTCGTTGCTTCCTATACAGCCACAAGGGTTAAATCAGGATAGCGTCCTTGTGCCAAGCAAACAAAGTTTTTCTTTTCCTTTGCTGTTATTTATAGTTGATTATAAAGCCTCCTCCTCCCCCTTACCCCAAGGTTACCACTCTTTTGCTGCGAGGGGGAGGGGGTCCTTGTTGTGGTTGGGCCGCTGTCCTCCAGCCGCGGTGGCTGCCGTGCCTCGCGGTCCCGCGATCCCGCAAAATCCGCTTCTGAATCCCAAGCCTAGTGAGGTAGCTGCTGGCCGTGCGGGAAAGGGCGGTAGCGGCTCAATACGAGCGCGGCCAAGAACGGCCGGTGCTGTGACCGTGCGGCGTCTCCGCGGTCAATTTCCTCTTCGCGCTGACTGCCGTCGCCGTGGCGCTTGGTTTCCGGTGGGTGTGGCTAATGGGCCTCACTACGCCGACACCATATTGCCCTCCTGCGATATGAGTCAGGTACATATTTAATGGCTCACCTGAGTAACTCTCTTGCATGCCAAAGGTACTCTAATCACCTTCTTATAGGGAGGGGTCTATGGTGCTAGGGAAAAATCATTCTCAGCTATATTAATAGTACCTATTTTAGTCTGTAGGTTGTTTAAGCGTTAACCTTAAAATTATACCCCATTTGGTGTTTCTTTTTCTGGATCCTATCTTACAGATATGGCACAACCAGTAGTAATTCCAGTAAATTGAAAATAAGACATCACACAATATGTATTTGCTAATGGGCTTGCTAATGGGGGTGGATATGTTACATTCATGGTAGAAGCCCACAATGCATACATAACAGAACTATTCTAATTGTGGGTCACTTTTGCTGCAGTCGATGCAAATACAAACACTTTTCACACATACACTGTAGCTAACGTACCAGCACAACACAGAGCTTAGCAATAGCTAGAAGTATCACTAACATATCAAGAACATCAAAATTGGTTTCAAGGCACCCTCCTGCATGTAACGCAACCCGTTAGATGATGTCCCCTAAGTAATGATGGACCTACATGGCTAGCACTTGCTATATATACACCACAGCCAAATGTACAACATATGCAAGCAGTGGATATAACAATTTAGTATGCTTATACAGAGGCTTAACACAAGTTGTAGTGCAAACTTCGAATACCGCCCCAGCAAAGGCTGCCCCAGCTGCCCAACAATTGGTGACACCAGGGATAAACCTGTTAACTATTAAGGCAATTATCGGTATGGATCCCTCCAAACATGAATAAATTCTATTTTAGATTGCATATAAAACATACCAGATGGAAGCAGTGTTTTCCCACATGGGACCCCAAGATAAACACAGAATTCTCTCAATATGCTTGCCATTTGGCATGGTTCCCTCCATAGATTACAGTGCCACCTGGGGCACAGTCTTTGCTGCAATTAATACTACAACGCATGGTACAGCAACACTCTCGAACCTTCTGGAAGTGTTAGACAAATATAAAATGAACACAGGGCTGTCCCTGCCATGGATTTGGGGATGAAATTAATGGGCAATATTGCCACAGTCTCCGCAGTTATTTCAAGTGACATTAAAGGGGAAGCAGCAGCAGTGGCAATATGCCAGCGGCTCAAGGAACTTGAGCTACTGAAAATGTTTGCAGGGACTTATTCTAGTATAAGTCAGGATTTTCTAAGGGCCAGATCATATAAGCCACAGCTCAAAGGTATTCCAAAAAGGTTAATACCAAGTTAGCGCAGAAGGGTTCTGAGGAATGCTGGGACAAACACATATCTAATAAAAAAGTAAAACAATGAAGAGACTCAACCTTAGAAATCATGATAATTCGAAACCCCCTGGTGTGTATCAGTGTATAGATATGCACCTTTTTTGTACCTTTCAGGACTCATCTGACAAATGAACCAAGAGAAGTGGGTGGACAGAACACAGAAAAAAGTATGTGAAGCTAAAAAAGGACTCACAGTGCTCATCTGATGTCACTATAAAAAAGGAATAGAAACTTCCACAGCACAAAACCCAATTTAAAAAGAAGGTGGTTGTGGCAGTTTTGAATAAGTATGCTACACATATTGAGGACTATACTAAAGAACAGGACGTGGGACGTGACTCTGCTAGACAGCACGGCAGAGGTCACAATAGTTTGCCAGCATCTTCAAGAGCTTCTGAAGGTGACTGCAACTTACGACGACCTTGAAGTCGTAACCCCAGACAGGCGCTTCGCCCCACCCTATAGGGTGTATAAATTAAAAAATCTAATTGAGGGGGACATTAAGCACATGATTAAAGTAATATTCTGGGAAAGTTTAACACTAAGCTATGACATTCTTCTGACAGAAAGAGATTGGCCGCCAGAGTTTGTCAGAGCCCTTCCACAAGGGTAAGATGTAATTTTACCATCTTTTTCAGTCCTAGTTCCAAATCCAGTAAAAGAAGCATGTGCTGCAGATTGTGCTCTGGTACAGGCTTCAACCACAATACCCAATAAAACATGATGCTGAAGTTCCAGTGAGGGAAATTCTCTCACAACTTGAGTACCAGGGAGTAATTGAACCCTGCGTATAGGCTATGAATAACCCTTTGTTTCTTGTAGCTAAGCCGGATCATTCTTATAGAATTGCCTTGAATTACAGACAATCACACACACACATTTGCCATTTAAAATTTACATAGCACAACCGTTAGGAGCAACATTGTGCACAATAAAAACAACCCTGAATATCTCCAATGGGTTTTTCTGCCAAGATCTAGCACCTTAAAGCAGAGAGCTAAGCGTTAGGCTCTCAGCGTCACTTTTGCCGACTTCCTCAAGGGTACAAGAGCAGCCCATGACTGTTCTCGGCCCCGTGGCATCAATATTACATGAGATTGATCCAGAGGTATTGTCCTAGGTAAACGATATTTATCTGACAGATGATGACCTCAAAACACATCTGACCAAGGTAGATCGAATTGGATTCAGATTTGCAGATCATGGCTACAAATTTAACTTTAAGAATACTAAAATCGTTTTCCTCAGTGCCCTGTTTCTGGGGTAAGAGCTTTCGAATGTGGGGAAAAGTCAGACCCACACTTTTGAGAGAAGTGTGCACAATTACAACCTCCAAATAATATTAAGAAAGAGCAATCCTTGTTGGGATTCTTCAATTTTGGCAGAACTTACATTTCAGGTTATGCATGAAGTCACTTTATGATTTAATTTGTCCAGATTTCTCAAGCAAACATTGGACACCACAGCATACACAGACCCTCATATCATTATAAACTGACTTGCTTGAAGCAAAACACATCACACATGTGTAAATAAAACAAACTTGGTGATCCAGGTATTCCCGGGTGCCATCGGTTTTGCATATGTCACATTTATTGAAGGTGACAAGGCACCATTTGCATACAAATTACACTTATACTCAAATGCAGAAATGCACCAACAGAACAAAATACTGACTGCAGTTCATATGGCGGTCATCAAGGAGAGATCACCAGCCCAGGGTAAGCACATTATTGTTGTTACCCTGATCCCAGCCCTTGAGGTTGTTATGAAAGCTAGCATTCCAAACGGGAAAGCATCACATCCACATTGGATACAAATGGGCTACCTGCTTGACTGTCACTGATGTTGGATATGGTTTTCATCCAAAACTTTAGATCCAAGTATTTCTCCAATATGAACTTAAATACCCCATGCCCAATAATGTCATGCCACTTAACCATTACAGAATCATGGGTTCAGCTCGACCAGCTATAGGTACCAAACACCAATACTACGTGGCGTGAGCAGCCATCTGTGGAGTGAAGATGATTGCTAACTTCCATCCCTTACATACCTACACGCAGTCCCTGGGGAATTGCACAGCGTTCTGAGCTTGAAGCATTGGTTTTGTTGCTGGAACGTATGGGCACTGAAAATACCTACACTTATTGTGTATGATTCATATTATTGTGTCCAGTCCTTCAATAAAAATCTACACTACTGGTGCCTTATTGAGTTCAGAGATTCAAAAGGAAACACCAAAAAAAACAAAAATTGGGGGGGTAAAGTGGCAGGTCTTAGGAACAAACTGCCACCGGCTCATGTAATATATGCACTTGGCCATCAATGTGTTGGAAAATACGTTGTAGGGAACTCATTTGCTGATGAAGCTGTCAAATCTCCAGTTGATATGTCATCTATTGCTGCAATAGCTTGTTCTTATACAAGGGTGGATGATGACATTTTGGCTGCAGTGAATGCTTTGTCTGACAACAAGACTTTACCAAAAGCATACCCCACAAAATATTCCTACCGCTTAAGTACCCAAAACATTGCCTTTGTTACAGTACAGTGGGAAGGAGGGATTATGTCAACCCCAACCAAGACCGTAGGCTAGAACTGCCCATGCTCACTCCCATAAAAATGCTATTGGTGGCATGGTCTATACAAACAGGCCAAACAGTATGTCCTTAGTTGTAACATTTGTCAAGAAATCAAACATTCCACCATTAAATGCTCACCACAGACACCCCTCCTAAGAACAAACAGGCCTGTGCAGTGTGTGCACCATGGCCATTGTGGTCCCCTAAATTCAGATGGTGCATACAAATGCATTTTACTTGCAGAAGACTCTTGCTCCAGATTCCTATGGGTGTGGCCACAATAATCAGCTGATACTTGAACTGTTATTGAAGATTTGAAAGTTAATTGTAACTTGTGATTATGTGCAAAAATAAAATTGGTTATCAAAAAAGATTTGTGAGTCTTTATTGGGACATATGCAGTTGCAGCATTCCACTTGGACTAGAGCCCTGCTTTTGCCTCCAGGGCATACAGGAATGCCATTGGATCGATTGGTGTTACGTTGCATTATTCTGGTCCATATCATCTTGAACCCTGAGGGAAATTTGGTTGTGGAAAGAAAAAAACAGAACTTAAAGCAAACCTGAACAGCTAGGGTATTAGACTCAGGTCGTAGTTGGATCCATCACTTGTATGGTGTCCAGAGAGCATTAAATAATCTGAGAAGAAGATCTTTGGGAGGCCGTACTCCCTATGAAGTCCTGTTCAGCATCCCTATGTACGTCCCAGATATTGATGGTCCTTGGGCACTGTAGGCAGAAACACCTTTTGACATAAATGAACATGACACTGTCTTGCGGGAACTACAACAGTTCGGAGATAAACATTCCTCAGCACATGCCTCAGCTTTTGAGAGAGATGTAACTACATTTACAGGGTGGATTCCAAAAATTGGTAATCTGGTTTGAGAAAATGCAGCTGTGAAAAAGGAATTTGGCCCTTCTTACCAGGACTGGTGCTGGTTCTAAAGACAACCACTTTGTCTCCGTAGACCACATTAACTTGCATCATGTGGCTGATCCTGCACAGTAGACCCAGAGGATTCCTGCGTAGTTTCCTTGCCCCTTTCACTACCATACAGGATATACCTCTTCAAGCATTAAACAATGCTGAAATTGTTTCCTTGAGTTGGGGAGGGCAGTGAATGAACTTTTGTTGATTCCAGTTACCCCTACATCGACAACAAATGTCCAAAATGTTGAATTGCAATTTACAAATGGAACACAAATTGATGAGAGTGTCTACTACGAACCTCCTTTGGATGCATCTACCTGTTCACTTTCACTTGCATCAGCACCAGTTTTTACACAGACTGCTTCTGGGTATTTTGCAGACAGAGATGATTTTTTTCTCAAGTTCTTCAGCATCACTTATTGCATCACCACATGGTATATGTAAGCCTTTTAACTGGTTAAAACATAACTACTTGATTCACCCATAGTACTTCCAGTGTATTATATTGGCATTGCTTGCTTTCCTTCGATGGATTGGATTTGTTATTGCTCTCTTTTGCTACCACATGGCCATTAGGTATTTCTGATTTTCCCATTCCTAATGGGATTGTTTGGGAGAAATTACCTTTTGGTATATTTGGACTGACTGAAATTATACAAATTCCATATGTTTTTCAAATTTCTATGAATTACATTATTATGCCTGGAGTTGTTTCTGATGATTGAGATGTTAAAACTGTTGATTCAATACTTTCTGAGCTTGAATATTATACTGTATTTGGAAGTGAAACTATGTACATGAATACTGGAAATTATGGGGAAATGTTCTTTTGCCATCATTATAGACATAATTATTCAGATAGAACTAGTACACCAAGAACAGTGTTTAATTACACACAATGATAACATTGTCCGACTCCTCCAATAGGGCATTCTAAAACATATGTAGAAAAATTCACCCATTCTTCTGAGCATGATTTTACAACTGCTGAGTCATATTATTTCAAATTACCTGCAACAAAAGCAACACAAAAATAGCACTGATAACTGACACTAAATTAATTTATTCGGATGCCTTTGTTTCTCAATTGGCTATACAAGGCTATGATTATTGGAAAAAGACAATTGACTTAAAAACGGTGTGGGGAACAAAGGATTGGCAGAGACAAGCCATGGAAGCCTTATTTAGAGCATGTTTAATTTCATTACAAACGATTTTCTTGAATGATACTGTTCAGCAAACAACTTGCTGTGGGTTAGCAAAAATAAAAGAAATTAATGTGCCCACTATTCCCTCGATAGCTAGATCTGACAATGGTGGTGATTTTTTTCAGGAGAACAGCTCAATGGTATGGCTCAGAGCGGCGTATTTAATTCAGCACTTTAAGGTCCCAGTGGGTGGTTATTGCGGTCAGTGGACACAAATGGTTGTCATGCGTGTTTTATTAACTCCAAGCGGGGTATTAGAGCGAGCGGACTGGACCCTTGTTATGTCACCACTCAACACTCAGGTATTGTCACCCTATATAGCATGGATAAATTATGTCAGCAGTGGTTGCAATACTCCACGATAACAGCTATAAAAGAACACCTCTTTACCCTTTTCAAGGACATTGACATACAAGGCTTTTTGTTGGGTCCTAGAAAACTATGGTCCAAGAGTTTCTATATGCAATATATAAGACATTTTGAAGCTTTCGCAAAGGGAAGCTGCTGCTTGTTTAAAGCAAATAGATAAGTAAAATTTAGAGAAAGCTTTAGATGTTGTCGACAATTGTAGGAACACACTTCCCACTTGAATATACACATTCAACAACATTGGGTCCCCTGCTATTAACATTATGCAGACAATGTCATTTGAAACACATAGGTAAAGTCAGCTTAGGACCATTATGCAGTTGAGTTGGACAGTGCAAACTCTTAAGGTGGGCCTTGTGTCTTGAAAGCATGTGAACTCTTAGGAGTTGTTTGCCACATTTATCCTTACACATAATCAACAGTTAATGGTGAAAAAAGAAGTAAGTTACATCATGCTTAATGTAGAAAAACTAAAAAAGTTGCCTTTTGCAGTAGCTGAAACACCATTGTCAGTGTGGTTAATACATGGGGTGATATCCCTGCCAATATCTACATTTCAATTCACCTATTCTTTGAAACAGTTTTCTATTGCCAGGCTTGAACATTTAGGTGACAGTTACATCCATGAGGAGTGGGAGCTGCCCTTTAATTTCAAATGCTTGGGTGGTAAAAAATTGTTTTTTCTTAGTGGAAGCAAACGCAAGACATCTGTAAGTCATTCAGTGATTTGCAAACAGGTGTCATTGCACAGTGCTTGTAATGTGTCTGTGGCTAACATAGCCTGCTGCTTGGAGGGTATTTCTATCTCTGTGACCCACCCAGTATTTCACTTACTTTTGAATGGATTTTCTTGCTGCTGTGTTATCAAGGCTGTTGTGGGATGGCAGCAGATGTTCCATGTGTGATTTATGTTTCTCAAATAGTGATCTGCTGTGGAAATGTACTTTTCCTTTTCATTCAAGAGAACAAAATAGCATATTTGTGGCCTCACATTGCTACACATAATGTCAGTTTCGACAGGCTGAGCAGACTAAAGCAGTATTGTTTCAAAAATGTGTGGCACTCACGCCTGCCCTTGAAACCTATGACCTACAAGGGGCAAGGTCTTTGCCTGAGGTACAGACCTTTTTAAATATGAACTTTCCGAGACACTTTGATGAATTGGTAAGTCACATTTTAATGCATCCAATACCACAGGGATTGTACACTTTTTTTTAAAGCTGTTGGGTCAGGATTTAAAAGTACAGACTGTGTTTGGAATAGCACCTTCAGTCATTCACTCACTTTTATTAGGTTTCCCAATTGTTGTGGTATTCATTGGTGGTAGCTTGCTGTTGCTATTTCTGATTTGCAATGGCTGCCCCATCTCAGCAAAGAAGAGTGATGGAGCTCCCACCAGTCCAACTGTGTCATGAATGAATGGTGCAGTTTTTTGGAGTATCACTATTGGAAGAACTTGACAAGGACTGGTCATTGTCATTTGGACCAGTATTGTGCTATGTGCCACCGGATTTCTGTTGCTTGTGGTGCTCTTTCAAATATGCAATCGAAGTATATCTTGTTCAGCAACAAAAACGTTCTGTGGACATGAATATGATGATCTAATGAATCTCGATGAGGGTTCATTGCTGATGTTGTCCCATGAGATTGCAGTTGCTCCATTATGCCTTCTATGAGCCAGCCTTTCTGGAACAAATCTCAGTGCTCACAGCCTGTGTATTTTAAACTGATATTCATTTTATTAGTTTTTATATTTTTTTAGCAAAGCCTGCTTTAACTTATTATTTTTATATGCTTATCAGCTGCCTCTGACAGAGTTCACGCAGCACATTTTATCAGCCATTGTACAACGTGCACTCTGTGCCTTGTCCAAGGCTGCCATGTATGGTACACGATATGCCAACTCGTATTGCCAGCCCAGGAGCCAGTTCCTATCCACAAGACACATTATTACATCAGGTCTGTTCTCTGAACTCTGAATGAGTTATGATATAAACAACACAAAGGCCTAAGGAGGGTAGATGGCATTCTGCTCATTACCACCCTGGGATGCATACCACACGAGTGACAGCTTTGCTGATCCTGGAGCTGGTTCTTCAGCTTCCCTAGAAGATTGCCATCCAGGCAATAGGCAGACACCTGGTATCCTATTCATGTATGGGGTTGGGGTTACTTCCTTAGATCAGGACATGCATAATGGTTACAACCAGTATGCTCTCAGATCTAGACCTAGGGTTTAGACAAGAATCACTGGACTTTCTAGAACCATACAAAAAGGGGGGTTTATCCTCTTTGTCTTGGTTGTAATGATGATTACCGTATTATGTTTTATTTGTCTTATTTTTGCAGTCCATGCTTTTTTACACTAGGATGCAATTGCTTCAATGAATGCATTGAAATCCAGTTTGCATCTTGTGTCCTGCCTTGACATGTGTGAGTCACTGAGTAACTGAGCGAAAGGGGTATGACATGTTTCTATGATTTTCCTAAGGAGTCAGAGTGTCAGGTTTAGGTTGACACAAATCACCTCTACCCTGATTGGGGTGAGTGAGCCCCTGCAGACTAGCCAAGAGTTAGGCCGACAGCTTCCAAATTGTGTGAGGTCTCTGACACTCCGTGGTGCTTCCGCTCTATACAACCAATCTTATTACCAAAGTAAAAACAGAGGCATTGAAACCGTTGGAGTCTTTATGAGTGGAATGGAGGGGTAAAGCAGTGGCCCTAATGTTGTCAATGTAATTCCACAAAGAAAGAATATTTCTTTACACAGCTCAAAGATAGGTGGAAGGTGAAACCAAACCTGTATTTCTCTACTTGAGGATCTGTAAGGCATTCCACAAAAAATGATGTTTATTAATCCAATGAAGCTCAGTTAGTTATCTTCTACTAGCTATGTTAAGCAAGGTAGCTACTTAGTAAGAAATATTTTGCATTGCAATTTTAACACACAATAGCCATTTTGAATTCACAAAACTCCAGAGACAAAATTATAATATCTTTAGACAGAGAAGTCTTGTGAGTTGAATGACTGCCACTGAAAGATACAGTGATCTGAAGGTCACAATTGTGAATCCCACTAAGGCCAGCATTCTGAAGCTAATAGACTGAGTTTTGGGGTAATATAAAAGGCCACACAAAAACAAGTAATGAATAGCGTTATCTTTTAAGCATATTATTTTTGAATGGCATTCTCTCGTGAGTGAATCACTGTGACGGCCTCGTCTTTCAATTTCTGGGAATGCACTAATCATGACCTACATTTGATTCATAGCTATATTCATTTGACCATCAGAAATTAGGAAACGAGCACACTGCTACAAGCCATCTCAGGCTACACCTGTCTGCAGCATCCACCATCAGCAGAACGGTGTACCGTTACTCATGAAACAGATGCCAGTTGTGAGTGACGGAGGAGTATGCCAATGCATTCCTTTAAAAATTACAGCTACAATCTGCCTTTCGTTGGATTGCTGAACCACCCCAGGTGAACTAAACCAAGAGTGGATCATCTTTGAAGTAAACAATTTAGTAGCGTGTGTTCTGGCATGCCACCTTTTTTTAGCAAAGAGTGAAAACGGTAGTCACTGACCAACATATCAAGTACATGGAGACACACAACCTTCTAGTTGTCTGACAGTCAGGTTTTAGAACAGTCTGTGGCATGGAAACTGCCCTTCTGATAATCAGTTTATCTCTATTATTAGTGAGGGTTGCTTATCTACCTTACTTCTATTAGACCAGTTAAATGCTTTTGACATAATAGAACATAGCAAGACCAAGACCAAGACCAGAATGTAAGAATATCAGAAATTCTTCACTTCGTGCCTATTCAATGGATATGTGAAACTCACCTTTGGTGAACTCAGTGCCACTCTAATAAGGTGGGCTCCATTGTGGCTTATTCTTCTCAATCGGTCCCTTTGATATTTGCATAAAAAACACTCCTACTTTGAAAACAAGCTTTCTCATAGAAGTGAAGGAAACCCATCTATACAGTTTGATACCCTCATCATTAACCATTCAAACAATAATACGGGCTAAATGCAAACTTCTTCAGCCTCAGTAATTACTCAAATTTGTTTCTGTCCTGCAAGCTGTCATGTTTACTAGGGAGTTTTCTGGTGAATAACTGTCATTTATCACTGAGATAATAGGGCCTTGGGTACGACTGTAAGGAAAATTGTTGGTGTTTGATTTAGTGAACTTTCACAAATGCCCACTATCAATCTCAGGTGACACTCCAGCCGTGTCCTTTACTGTAAAGTACGACGCCTGCAAACATTTCTACCAAAGAAGGAGCTTCAGCTTTTCACCATTCATGAGTATCAGCTATTTCATAATATTTGGTCCATCTGGTACTCAGGATGCTTTGAGGAAAGACCTGCTAAAGAGGTCTAATGCATAAACAACAATGAAGTATTATTTCTCTTTGACTGGGTAGTTTGTGCTCTCTGAACAAGAGCAGGACACTGATGAACGCAGCTGATGAACACTGCCGGCTGCTCATTACCCTTCCCCTTCATAAAGCCTTAAAACTCTTTTATCAGATGGGGCCATCCGTATATTAAAGGAATAATTGAAATAAAGAGCTTTCATGTTAGCAAGTCAATATCAAAAACACTTTACAAATTGCGCCACAGAGTGAGTGTCAGGAGAAGGCACAAATTTCCATCATGGTTGTTGTAGAAGAAGGGTTGGCATACTAGTGTTTGCTATTGGGCTGGCACATAGGGAGCTGGTCTAGTCACTTATTGGTCAAACATGGGAGAATTACTAGGGCAAGAAGAGCAGAGACGGGATAAGAAATCACCGTGTAATAGTCTTAATGCCGAGCAACAGACTTTTCTGGGTTTTCCTTGTGCTTTTCGGAGTTTATACCCTTTCTGCAGTCCCTATGCATTTATTTTGTTTTCTCTTGATTAGCTTTCACGTTCAGAGTTCTTTGCCTCTTGCCTTTCTTTACAGGAATCAAGACTACTGCTCAGCGTGTTGTTGATATTCCAGCTATAGCTCTTCTTTCATTTGGCCACTCAGTAGCAGTACACCAGTTCTCAGGGTCCAACTACAGACCGCCTCCGTCCTGTTCGAGACTGATTCGAGGTAGCTCCTAGGCGTGATACAGTGGGATACATTATCTTTGTGAGTAGATATGGTCAATCTTATTTACTGACAGTGCTGGCAGCGTGTTTCCTTTATCACCATGTACCTCTCCTCCTTCTTAATTTATCTGTGGTCCCTGATATTGAGATCAACTCAGTTAATTCTTCTACACCAGAGCTCCTGAGAGGTTGACTGCTGAATCCATTGTTAATTCTCACTCTTCCCATTCCCTCTGTGGGGAGGCCCTCTTGGACCTATGCTGGTTCCCCATTTTTAGCTTTGTTTCATATTTCATATTTACACGTCTTAGTTGTGGTGCTTTTTTGCAGTGACATTTACACACTTTGCTCGCATGATATTATTTTAGGAATGTATTGTACGAGTTTCTTGTTTTAGTTAGCTTTTCATCAGCATATATTCAGTACATTCTGTATAAGGCTAAGAGCAAGGTACATGATATCGTAGTGTTTGTGTTTCCTGTTCGGAGACAACAGAGACAGCTTCTAGCATCTAGACATATCATTGCATCAGAGCTGTGCTTCTAACACAGTGTTGCTTTGATTTTGTAAACGATGCACTGATCTGGGAGGGGCAGAGGGGGACTCCAGCTGAGACCATCTTGGGACAAATGCTGTATTCATCCTGCTGCTCTGCTGGCGCTAATCTACCAGCTTCCTGGAAGGATTGCCATTCATAAACACAGGCTGACTCCTGACTCTGCGCTCCTGGTATGGGGGTTCAGGATAACCTCATAGAGTGGGCAAAGGCAGAGGGTACACCCATTGTGCTCTCAGTATAGGCTTAGGGTTATGTAGGAACCTCTAGAAATCATTTACCATGGTTGGATTGTCGTTCTCCTTATCATGTTCATAATGCTGGTTGCTTTGCTTTGTTTCATCTGCCTAATTATTGCAGACCATTCTCTCTAGGCAAGGCTAACATTGTTCAATAAATGCATTGGAAACTTATCTTGTATCTTTTTTTCGTTTTTGCCTTGTCATGCATGAGTAACACAACAAAAGGGTGAGATTTGTTTCCATAACTTCCTTGGGAGTCAGAGAGTCATGTTTAGGTTGCCACAATCACCTTCCACCTTGGTGGGGCTAGGGGTTTAGGTGAGGCACTGTGAGACAGCTAGGAATTGGGATGACATCTCCCAACAGTGTGGACGGACTTAGTCCCCCACATCCTGAAATTCTGTCGCTCGAATACGCAGTCCTATTATCTTAGTAGGAAATGTATAACACCCCTTTACCCTGTTTTCACCCAGGGTTAACTCCATTCCCTTTAATTCTCAACATAGCAAACTCCCTCTGCTTTGTGAATGAAGGCATCATGGGGACAGAATGGGAGTAACATCCTCGTTCATAACTACCCTTGAGTCCTTTTGTGAGACCCTGACTTTTCTGTACAGGTACTTAATCACACTTCACTCAGGGCTTTGTTAGTGTCTTAAACATGTTGCAATCTAAATTACTTTGCTTGGCTGCATTTTGGAAGCTAGAGCAGTTGGGAGGTGGTGGGGAGTGGAGGATAAGAGGGGCCAGCTATGGGCCTGTAATCTCTATAATTTTCTTACAGTTCCCTTTAAGGCAAGGGAATATTTTAATTGGGCACTAGTTGGTAGAAACCTCCAATTGATGATCTTGGTGTTGACAGGGTGTCTAATGCCCTAGGTAGACCACTGTGACATGAGACAGTTTGACACTTGGATGCCATGGTTCTGACGTTAGCTATCTGAAGAACCTGCAGAACATTGTTGTGGAAAAATAATTGTTTCTTAGAATTGGAAGCAAACACTGATATGTTGTACAGATAGAAAACACAGATGAGACACAACCCAGTCAGAGTCTTCATTGTCTGGAAGTGGCATGCTCCTGAAATCCTGTAAACCACTCTGTACTCACCCACTATCACCGTCCTAAATGTTGACATGAAGTTGGCCTCTCTTTGAGAAACCTTCGCTTTAGAGAATTCAAATATGGAAATTCTGTGTACTAAAATGGCTTTAATGATCCTTAGTGATATCCCCTTTGAAAACGTCTTGGCATGGTCAGCGACAATGAATATGCAGTTATTGCCATAGAAAGTTGCAACCTCAGAAATATAGGTGATCATTATGAACACAGGTGTCCTTACTGCGCCGCCGGCTACAGCTGTAAAAACTGGCAACAGAGGATCGGTCCAGACCGCCAAATAATGAACCAATTGAAACACAGGCATCCAGAAAACCACCCACCACCAGTAGAGGAGTGCCGACGACGATGGCAGAGTCCGCCCACAGGCCGATGGGAAGGCCCAACCCGCAGATCAAATTACGAACCACTAGCCTGCCGCCAGTTCCGGGGCGGGAACCACCGCCACGCAAAGCCAGGTGGAAATTAACCAAATCCAATGAAACACTCACCGGAGGCCGACATAACACGCTGAAGCAGACATGGATAGAGAGCTGCAGATCATGCCAGCCCTGCTCCTTTCCATATACTGCCACGACCGAGACACCGACGAAGACGACGACAATGACGGTAAGTACTGCAACCTACGAAACAAGGGAGGAAAGGGCACAGTTACATACCCACCCACTCCACCCACCCTGCAATGCCCCCAACCCTTCCCAGCAGCACAACCCATACACCCCACAGCAAGAGGTACTTAGCCAACACAAGGCAAATCCAACTTGACCATAGTACATACAAATGCCCCACACGCACTAACAATGAAACAATAGACCAGGGTGCAACAGTGTCCCGCCAAAACACAGGCCACACAGAAATATTTATTAAAAGCTCACAGAGACAACAACTACAACAAGGCCAATGGGCAGTCCGTAGCGCTACAAGTGCCATGGGCAACAATGGACCCAACCTGACTCCCAAAAGTGCACAGTACTCCATCTAATGGGGCAAGAAAGGGGCATCCAGGCACCTAAAGGAATGGGGGCAGAGGTGGTGGGGGTAGGGACTTGCGACGGGGGTGGGGCTTGGACTTGCGCTTGGAAGGTGGAGGGGGTGTGGGTTTGCCCTTTGAAGGATAAGGGGGTTTCTTCGAGCGGGTGGAGCCAGATGGGCTTGGCTCTGCACGTGGCTTCTACTTCTCTGGGAAAGGGGCACAGGAATGTGAGGGGCGGACAGGGGTGGGCTGTGAAGTGGAAGGAGTGGAAAGGGCAAGGAGGTGTGCACGCTTAGGGACAAGACGGGTGGGCTAGTGGGTTGGAAGAGGTCAGCACAGGAGAAGAAAAGTTGCTTTGGAGCAATTGGGGTGGTCCTGGATGAGGGCGTGGGAGTGGATGCAGAGGGTGTGGACATATGTGGTTTCGGGGTGCTTGTAGTGGGTGCAGGTGAATGGACAGTATGCTGTGGTGTGGTGGATGTGTGATGGGTGGGTGTCTTGGTGCGTTTGTGTGTTTTTGGAGGAGGGGGGTTGGACACAGTGGGAGAAGACAGGCTGCCAGTGTGGATGTATGTTGTGTGGGTGTGTGCAAGTTTGGTGAGTGTGCTGCATGTGTCAACTACAGTAGTTGTGGTGAGTGCAGGTGTGGTGTCTGGGGTGTATGTATGGATGTCTGCTATTGTGGTGAGTGCAGTAAGAGGAGCAGCAACAGTGACTGAAGATGCAGTGCATGAGGGTGTTGATGTAGAGGGTATAGACAGGGAGGCGGAAGAGGTGGGCACACTGGGGGAAGTGGTTGATTTTGTGTGTGCATGGGTATGTTGGCTGTGTGAATGCTTGTGGCGGGAGGTGTGGTGCTTGTGTTTTGAAGTGTGCTTCTTGTGTGTTGATGTGCTTGAATGTGTGTCAGATTGTGTGTTTTGGACGGGTGAAGGGAGTAGGGTGCTGGAAGGGGTAGAGGAGTTTGGAGGGGGGACGGAATGGCCAGGGAAACAGGCTGCCGTCCAAAAAGAGGCCAGAGCCTGAAAAGATCTCTGTAGGGCAGGCACGGCACCATGAATGCCATCCAGATAGGCATTTGTCTGCTGCATCTCTGATGCTAGCCCCTGGAAGGCATTGACAGTGGTTGTCTGCCATGCAGAGATGGTTCTCAGGAGGTCAATAGCCTCCTCTGTGAGGGCAGCAGGGCTGATTGGGGCAGGGGAGGAGGTGCCTGGGGCGAAGGAGACGCCCACCTTTCAGGGTGAGCGGGCACGGACAACTCGGTGGGGAGCAGAAGGGAGGGCGGTGATGGAATGGGGGGTGGCAGAATATGTCAATGTAGTGGTGTGGCCACTAGGGTCTGCCACCGCCGGGGAGCCCCCATCGGAAGAAGTATCGGAGTCACTACCTCCAGTGGTAGTTGCTTCCCCCGTGGTACTCCCCTCGCCTTACGTTTGGGACATGAGTACTCACCCCCTTGTGACTGCTGTGCAGCCTTCAAGCGCCCATCGAGGTCTGGGTACGCCACCACCAGGATACGTTGCATGAGGGGGGTCAGTGCCCGATGGGCACCCCTTCCTTGTTGTGAGGACTTCCCCAGCTGGACCTCACAGATTTTACGCTGAGCGCCTGCAGGTCCTCCCACCTCTTCCTGCAGTGGGTGCTCTGCCGGTTGTAGATCCCCAGGGTCCGCACCTCCTTGGCAATGGTTTGCCAAAGTATCCTCTTCTGATGGGCGCTGACCTAAAAGGGTGACACAGAAAAGGAACACAGAGATCAGGCACTTGCAAGATAGGTACAGAGGTGCACACAAATGTCCTTACAACACCATCCATTACACCCAAACAGTACACCCCAAACCCAGACTCACCTGTACCTCTGGCCATCCATAGAGTTTTGCGTACAGGGGCAGGACCACATCCACTAGCTTCTCCAGTTCCTCCAGGGTGAAGGCCGGGGCCCTTTCCCCTGCAACACGAGCCGCATCCATGACCAGAGGCAGGACACAGAAGTACACACAGTGGAGTACCTGTCCGCACGAGATCAGGGAGTCAAGTGAAGTACAGATGACAAATTCACGTACGTACCGCAATGGTGTGCACCGTCACCGCCGGCGGCGATCATGATATGCCAGGATTCCCCATTGGCATCCATGTTAACCAATGACTGTGCTAACATTGGTAAACACCACCTTACGATGTCATGTCAACCGCTAGTGGTTTGAGGTCACTTTCACAACGACAGGCCTGGAATACAGTGGGCAGACATTTTGGCAGTAACTACGCATCTATAAATAAAATTGTGCACAATGCCGGCCCTTCTTGCCACATGAAGCACCTATGCATGTGACCATTTCGTAATATAACACACATGAAAACAGTGTTCCCTCATTGACGTGTAGATGTAGTTCTGTCAATAACTTGTTACTGTTGAGTCACTACAATGAAGTATGCAGTGCACAATTGATGACAATGTGTGCCTATGTATGTGTGTTCATCACACCTTTTTGATATCCCTCATAGATACCAACCCTTGTGGTGAGGAAGGGCACCATCAGTGTACAGACCACTTGTGGATATGAGGACCATGGTGGAGCATCACATCAGAATCAATTACAGACTCACCCGTGCAACAATTCAGGAACTTTGTGCATTACTGGATCCTGCACTACCTCCGGGAAATCGTAATCAGCATGCCATCCCTACTGAAGTGCAGGTGCTCCCCGCACTCCATTTCCTGGCCACTAAATCATTTCAAGTGACTGTGGGCATGGGTGCTGGATTTTCACAGCCAATGTTCAGCATGGCACTGACCAGATTTCTAAATGCATTTGTACTACACCTGCAGTCCTATGTGAGATTTCCCCAAAGTACTGACCTCCCTGCCATCAAGTATGATTTCTGTGCCTTTGCCAACATACCCCATGTGATTGGTGCCATCAATGGCACCCACATACCGATCATACCCCCAAGAGTCAGTGGACAGGTTTACAGAAACAGAAAGAACTTTCATTCCATGAATATCCAATTGGTATGTACCACAGACCAGTACATCTCACATGTGAATGCCATGTTCCCAGGTTCATTCCATGATTCCTTTGTGCTGAGGAACAGTAGTGTGCCACAGAAGATGGAACAACTATAAGAGGACAGAGGGTGGATCATAGGTAAGTGATTCTGTGACTAACTGAAACATAGCAGACAGCCAGGCTGTCTGACTAAGGGGCTTGACAATGACTACTCTGTATTGCACCTTTTCCTAGGTGATTCTGGCTATCCCAACTTGCGTTGGCTCCTGACACCAGTGAGGAATCCTAGGACGGATGTATATAGGAATTACAATGAGGCCCATGGACGTACTAGGAGTGTCAGGAATAAGGTCAGGCGCGGTCCAGGTCTCACCCGAAATTCCGCTGCAGCGCTTTATGCGCACCACTTGTCATCCCCTCTTGTTCCAAAGATGACCATCAGCATCATCTGCCCTGTGGCAAAACTCATAGAGCTGCAAGTTCAGGGTATTGGTGGACAAGATGCACTTATCAATGCTATTCTATGAAGGGACTACAATTTCCATGTTTTTAGAGGCAGCAGCCAACCTGGGGTGTGGCAGGCCTATAAATGCCCAGCCACACCCAAGCACGTTGCTCACTATTTTGAAGACTTCGATGCAGCCAGACCTCATGGGGGTTTCTGTGGAGAAGAGCAGAGTTCCTGAATGGCAGAGTGTTGTCTAATCAAAGTCCCTGGTGCATTAAAAAATGAGTACGTCGTACTCGTAGCGGTAAGGTCTTGCTGAATTCCAGTTTGGAGGAAGTTATTACTTCCAAGAGGTAAAGCGCGTTTGTGCACAGCAATTCAAGGCGTTTCCGTTCATAGATGTAAAGCGCTCTTTTGGCACAGTACTTCACAGCGTTTCAGTTCACAGATGTAACGCGCTTTTGTGCACAGTAATTCAAGGTGTTTCCGTTCACAGGTGTGAAGCGCTCTTTTGGCACAGTAATTCAAAGCGTTTCAGTTCACAGATATAACGCACTTTTGTGCGCAGTAATTCAAGGTGTTTCAGTTCACAGATGTAAAGCGCTCTTTTGGCACAGTAATTCAAAGCGTTTCAGTTCACAGATATATCGCGCATTTGTGCACAGTAATTCAAGGTGTTTCCGTTCACAGATGTAAAGCGCTCTTTTGGCACAGTAATTCAACGCGTTTCAGTTCACAGTTATAACACGCTTTGGTGCACAGTAATTCAAGGTGTTTCTGTTCTTAGATGTTAAGCGGTCTTGGCACGACAATTCAGGCGCTTCAGTTCTTAGATGTAAAGCACTCTTGACATGATAATTCAGGCGCTTCAGTTCATAGATGTAAAGCGCTTTTGGTATGATGATTCAGGCGCTTCAGTTCACAGATGTAAGCGCTTCAATTCACAGGAGGAAAAGGTTCTTGGCATAACAATCTAAGTGATTCAAGTTACTTGAGTAAAAGCGCTTTAAGTTCAATTAGTAAAACCTTTTGGCATTTATGGTTGTGAATGTGAAGATATTTCTGGAGATAAGCAAATCATAGTTTTCATTGTTCTTTGAAAAGCTTAAGATGTGAAAAGCATATTTAATTCTTTGAGATTTTCTAAGTCATGATCAAAGGTTTATGTTGCGAATACATAGATATTACAAGATTGATATTCTGTGTATAATCATAGATCAAAGTTCTTGCCATCTCTTGATTCTGAGTTTGTGTTTTACTTTTGTTCCATGTTTAAAAGAAGGGGCTTTACCCTCATTTCAAAAGAGATCTCAACCTGATATCTTGGAGACACATTTAGTCAAGAGTCGATAAATGAGTAAATGCATATTGTTCTAACCTTTACTTTTCAGATCTCTTTTCCTGCTGTTCCCTTCCCCCCGACTGGCTTCATCATAACTCTGTGCTATAGTAGTTTTCTGAGTTGATGATGCCGGGAGGTGGGCCTTCCGTCCAGCGACGTGCAGATCCCGAGGAAAGGACCCTGTGACAAGAAGGGTGATGGAGCGCACAATAGGTCTCCTGAAGGCTAGATGTCATTGTCTACATATCTCTGGGGTGGTGTAGTTCCATTGTGGATCTTTGCAGGGGTGGATGGCTGTGCACAGGGGGAGGGATGTGGGTCTGTTAGTGGGTTTGTGGCCATGCAGGGGGGTGGATTCAGTGGCTGTTGTCTGGGTGGGGTATTGGTCCTGGTGGGTGTGGGTGGGGTGGTGCATCCATTAAATGTATGGTGTATATGGGGTAAATGTGGACGACTTGCCCGAGTCCATTCCTCCAGTGAGTCCAGTGAGCCCCTCAGGGTGCAGGAAGGGCAGTACCTTTTCTTCCTAATCGGTGTATTTGGGTGGTGTTGGTGGCAGTCCTCCCCCAGTCTTGTGGACTGCAGTGTGGTGCCTTGATGCCATGCCCCTGCCCTTCCCCCGCAGGTCGTTCCATCTCTTCTTGATGTCATCCCTGGTGTATGGATGGTGTCCCACTGCATTGACCCTGTTCACAATGGTCTGCCGTAGCTCCATCTTCCTTGCGATAGGTGTTTGCTGCACCTCGGCCCCGAATATTTGTGGCTCCAACTTCAGGATCTCGTCCACCATGGTCCTTAACTCCCTTTCTGTGAAGCGAGGATGTTTGGGGGGGTGACATGGTGACTATGGTGAATGGTATCGGGGCTGGAAACGCGGTGAGGGTGCTCTTCGGTGGGTCTGTGTGCGTCTTGTGTATGGTGGCGTTCGGTGTCTGCTTCTGGTGCTCTCTGTCTTCTTTGGCCTGGTTTCATTGCAAAGGATTGTGGGGTGTGTCTAGGAGTGTTTTATGGGGTTATGACTGTGTGTCAGGTGTGTGGGTTTCACGCTTATCCAATGTGTGCACTTCTTGCTGTTAAGTCCACTTGCCGCCCGTGGCGGTCGGCACCCCCAATGGTCGTTCGACTGCCACTGACCGCCAAGGTGATTTGTGCATCATTATTCTGAGGGCGGGATGTGGCGGTGGCGGGGTGGGGAGGTCCAGCATTCCCGCCGACAAGGTCGTGGCGGGGACTGGTGGTCTGGAGATTTCTGTCAGGGTGGGAATTTTCGATCATAATATGGTGGGTTTCCATTCACTACCAACGGCGGCCTTCTGTTCACGCCGCCACAGCGGTCGGCGGTGTTTATCGCCGTGTTCATAATGACCACCATAGTGTTTTCAATCCCTACTCTTTAAAAAGAAACCCAATTGACAGAAGTGGAACTAGGGGAGCCTTTGTCCACAGTCCTATGTTGCCTACCATTTGATGCTGACAAGTTTCAGGTTCTACTTTCATACCTAGTAAACAAAAATAAAAATAAAACTGCTCTTGAGCCTTTCAAACTTCAAGATGCTCTGCCAAGATTACCCCATGTGCCACTTGCAAAAGAAAATTTTTCAGTACATTTTGTGATTCCATGCGTCTTAATGGCTCCAGGTTTCAGTCCATCTTCACAGGGAATTCAGACACATGCTGCCTTTTCACACTTTGGCTGTGTCAGGGCTTATTTATGATGTCTTTTGAGAATGGGGCACTAATCCCTCACTTTCATGAACACTGTCTTTTCGAGACCTCAGGCAGAAAGATATTCAAGCTCATCTGTCATGTTATGTACACCCATCATCTGTTCCCTGCAGGCAACTCAGACACCACAGGTTCAAGGGTAGGCATCTCTGCAAATGGATACACTAGAGGTTTGGTTGGTATAGATACCCACAATGACTCTTGTCATTCATTTTCAATCATACCTCCTCCCCCAAATAATCGCCATGGAGTCAGCATTGTGTCTAGCACCCCAGCATCCTGAGGTCATTCTTCAAGAGGCACTGAAATTGTCCCTCACACCAACCCTGACTTCCCTTATATTCTCACATGTGTAGCTTCTGCAAGGCAGTCCAGTACCTGAAAGATTGTCCCATTACTGTAGATGAAATACTTGGTATCATTGATATGATTTTAGGGGGTGAGAAAAAGCAGAGCCTTACATCTCACAACATTTTGCTTCAGAAAGTGACTTCAGAACTGCTGTTCAAGCCCTTGTTCTCTCCTAGGTGGATGGTATCAACACCCTACTTCATAGCTCCCATGGTCTTCCAAAGTTCACATTGCCCTCACCAAAGCCCTTATGTAGCATTCCCCATCAAGGGACTGAAAATATATGACCACATTAGCCCCACCCTGATAGGATTCCAGTGGCCCCCACTGCCAGTCCACAGCATCCTCAAAACCAGCTTATCATCTACAAAGCCTCACTTATGGTAACGCTTCTTAATCTGGGTGATAAACTGATAACCAATGGTAGTTCTGGGCACAGCAGCAGCCAGGAGACCTTCAGACAGTGGAAGAAGTGAAAAAAAGTAAATTAAAACAGGGGAACAGTTCATTTATTCACACAGCATCTGGAAGACATCTCTTTATCGATCAGGACAATGCTGCAAATTGGGAAAGAGCTGATAACACAGGTCTTTAAACAACACTGCATCACAGTGAAGGTGCAGTCCACCTTCACACTCAGAAATCAGCTTCCCCTCTAATCAGTTATTTTTGCACCTTTGCCTTTGCCCCTTTACAGCACCCCTCTGCCTTTGAGTACGGTTTTAAAGGTTTAACGGAAAGGAAAGAAAGGAGACATAAATGATGTCACTGAACATTTTGTGAGTGATGTACTATGTGAGGCCATAAGCAGTTGTTGGTGAGGGTGCAAGTTATAGTTAGTTTGCATAGTTATAACTGGTGAAATTCAATGGTTTTTTGTTTGAATTTCCATGTCATTGCTCAATTGTTTTTACCTAACTATAACTTTCCTTTAACCTTTGTTTTTTAGGGAATTGGGAATTTCTTGGGGAATTGCAATGTGTTTTAACATAAAGTTAGAAGCTATTACTGTACCTGATTTTTTTTTTATGTGTATATTCATGGTTGGGGTAATTTTCTTGAAAACTTAACAATTTCATTTTTTAAATATTTTTTTAAACAAATGTTTCTTATGCTTTTTTGGGGGGGTCTTTTTAAGGTCCCACTAGGCTCTCATGAAACTCTTGCAAGACATCCACAAGAGTCCCTCAGCCAATGGCTTAACTTCTATGGTCTTGCAGTAGTACAGTGTGCCTGCAATAACAACTGAAAAGTTCAGTTTGCTATAAAATAATATTTTTTATTAAAACTTGAGGTTTTCTATCTGGAACAGTTAATTACAATTCCTTGAATGTATATGTGTAAATATTATCTTATTTTCTGGTTTTGTGGTCTCGCTGGAGTATCGCAAGGGTACAGCGAGACCGATGACACATACAGAGCACTTCTGATTGGTTAAAATCATTGTCTTTCTTCATTTACAGGAATATACCACCCTTCAAAATCATGTTGGTGAAGCACTGATATGCTAGCAGTCGGTTTACTGAACCTGCCTCATTCTTTGACATGTATTTTTTCATTTTAAAAAGGAGTTTTAAATGATATCAGGCGAGGAGAGAGTGTCCAGGTGCTGGTGGAGGAGGAGGAGACTAGAGCTCAAAAAAAGATTCCCATGTTTGGTAATTATTTACTGTTCCATCAGAAGAAAAAAAGGTAGTGAAGGTGGTGCAATGCATCATCTGACAGAAAACATTTTCCAGCGGAATGGGCAAAAACCATTTGTGTAGTACCACAGGCATGCATCGACACCTGGCTCAAGCAAGGAGGGAGGAAGATGGGGAACAGCCATTGACATCAACAACACAAGTTGTGACTCCTAGAGACGCTGTGCAAGCGGATATTGTGGACCAGGACTTGACAGTATTCAAGAATACCAATAAATGGGGGTCTACTGAGGGACATGCAGAGGTGGTTGGAGAACAGTCAACCTCTGCATGCAACAAATGTATAAGGGAAAACAACTGACCCACAAAGTAATATTTTTTTATGTTTTGTTATAAACTTCAAGCTTAGGTGCATTTTTCAAAGTTTAATTATAAACTTCAAGTATTGATGCTTTTTTCCAGTTTAATGTAACCTACATTTAAAAAAAAAAAAAAAAGATGTAAAACAAAATATAAAAACTGAGACAAACAAATAAATTTATTTTAGGAAGCTCCTTTGCTGATTCTAAAATAGAAAAAAACATGTTTTTTGTTATGCATTTTTCTTTATAATTGTAAATATTAATAGAGCGAAACAGAGTTTGTGTGTATGTATGTTATTGTGTTTGTGAGTATGTTTGAGTGTGTGAATATAAATGTGTGTGTGTATGTGTGCGGGAGAAGATGTGTGTGATGGGGTGTACATGTGTGCATGTCAGAGTAGGTGTGTGTGTTTATGTGGATGTCACTGTGTGTACATATGAGTATTTGGGTCGCTTTGTGTGTATGCGTGTGTTAGTTTTTGTCTGTGTGTATGTCAGATAGTATATTTGTGTGTGGAAACTCTTTGAGTGTCTGTGTGTGTATGTGTGTGTGAAAGTGTGTATGTTTATGTTACTGTATGTGTGAGTGAGAATGTATCAGTGTAAGTGTGTGAGCATGTGTGTATGTATAAGTGTGACAGTGTGTGACTGTCTATATGTGTCTGTTAGAGTGTGTGTGTGTTTGTATCTGTGTGAGAATGTGTGTCCGTATAAATATATATATGCGTGTGTGTGTGAGTGTCTGTGTGTGTCTATCTAGATGTGACTGAATCATAGAGTGTGTGTGTGTGTATGTGTGTGTTTGCACAACTGTGGCTGTGTGATTGAATGTATATGTGTCTGTAAGATTTGTGTGTGTGTGTGTGTCCACTTTAAAAGTTTTCATTTGAGATGACAAGCACAGGGCACACCGTTTGGTCAAGTCTTATGTTTAAGTAGAAACTGTACAACCATACTGAAATTAGAGTGAAATGCAGAGGTACTTAAAGAGAAATTCCTTAAGAGAGGTTGCCTTAGGAGATTGGTACGAGATGCATATAAAAGAGATAAATATTACAACAGAGAATCCATGTTTGAACCCAGACAGCAGAACAGTAACAACAACTTTGTATGTGGGACCCAACATTCTAACATCAGTGATTAGATCAGGCAAATCATCAATCCCCAGTGACACATACTTAACTTTGGGGTCTGTTGGTGAATCACGGAGTGAATTCCAGATCAGATACAGTGAACATAAGTCAGCCATCCGAAACAGGAGACATTTAGCTCCCATGGTAGACATCTGTATAGAATTTGAATGTACTGAAAATGAACTAAAATGGACTATCCTAGAGAGAATCAATAAAACCAAGGATATATATAATAATACCAACAGAAAGAAAGGGAAGAATTTTGGATATACACTTTAGATGCAGTAAAGACGGGCCTGAATAACAGAATTCATTGGGAAAACACCCTGTAATTTATATACTGTACTAGTGGCTGTGGAAGGGTCATCATAGGAATCACATGGCAGAACTTTTTTTTATCTATGTAGAGAGATCTCTAGTATCCCTTTCCAAATCTCTCATATTAGGAGTGTTCTTATGTGGTATAAGATTCCAAATGTAGTCCTATTGTGAAGCTTCTTGACCCTCCTGTTCCTGTTTTATCATTCTTAAAGGGGATTGTTTAGTCCTTTTAAACACTGCTCTATTGGTGGGGTATGTTGACTTGGAAAGGTTGCAGATTTTTGTTATTTATCTTCCATGTCATACAATCCCTGAGGGCTACGTTTTGTTTCCATCATCAGCCCATTCTTTATTCCTTTATTTTCTGAGGCTTCTTTGTGAACGACCTACCCCCACTAGTAATGCATTACAGCCATCTTGTGATGCATTGAATATCTGAATTACATATCCTTTGTAGCATTTTGGTTGACCTTTTTCATATTTTATACTTAATAAATAGTGTTTTTCTTAATAAGGAGGTTTTCTGATATAGTGATGTGTTAACATCTTACAAGTTCTCATTCAGCCATGTATACACCACAAGATGGCCATTTTCTCCCTATCATGAATCTGTCATCTATTTCTCTTAATTCTGAGATGACATATGGGATGTGTTTAATTCACATTACAAGACCCAGAGGCTCCTAATATGCTAACCTTTTCTTGCATTTATCATAATAGCAGCCAAGTTAAATTACAACTCCCAGGATGCTTAGATAGTAGAACTACAACATGCTGTCATAACGAGCAATAAAAACAACCAGTCATGTCAGGGTAATGTTATAAATATATTTACTCGGAGCAGCAAGTCATCTTTTCTTGCTGCTCGCAGTCAAAGTAAGTATTTCATACATATTTTTTGTTTTATTCATACTGTCACTGATGTGTAGCTAAATGATTATTCTTATATGAGTGAGTTATTGGGATGTATAAGGTTTTTATGACTTTATAACTATTCGTAATCATCTAACTGCTCTGTGCGTCGCACCCTCACAGTTTTTTCTGTCACTCGGTGCGTTGCCCTTCAAAGCTCTTCACACTAGCAGAGCGCCTCTTGTTTTTCTTCATGCTCCAGGCCTAGTGTA
This sequence comes from Pleurodeles waltl, assembly GCF_031143425.1. Lineage (NCBI taxonomy): Eukaryota > Metazoa > Chordata > Amphibia > Caudata > Salamandridae > Pleurodeles > Pleurodeles waltl. Next base: position 171,300,867 of record NC_090450.1, read on the forward strand.
TTTTGCGTTCTCTCCCAAAGGCTGCTTCTTATTGCGCTCGCTCCCTCACGGCCATTTCAAGTTTCCACACAAACGACGATTGTGCTGTTGCCCAGCTTTTCTTCATTCGTTCTGCCTCGGCTTGCCTCCTCCTTCTTCCTGTGACATTGGAGGAGTACATGCTTCCATTGTTCTGCGGTAACGCACTCAGGCCCGCCTTTGTTCTCGGTTTTACCACACCTATTCAATATTAACCCCTTCTAGACATTTCTATTCAATATTGATTTTGCTCACATTAGTCTTAACTACTTTCTGATATGTTTTCTCTTAGTGTACTTATTCCACTATAAATATTTTATATTTTGGCTACCCTCATCTTTGTTATTTTTTTTGTCAAATAATTCATATATTTATTACTTAAATATGGAAGCGTTGTCAGAGGATGAAGAGGCACCGATTTTTAAAGGCAATGTGAATGCCTTTATCAAAGGCTCTGTGGAGCACTCTGTTTCGAATTCCATGGCTATCAAATTCCATGACTAATATTTCTAAAATGCTAAAAGTTTCCATGAAGAAATTGTTGGCCAACGATAAATCAAATATTAATTCTAAAAAGGCCAGAAAACATCTGGCAGATAATTTGGATTCACTTGAGGACTCTCAATCTTTTGCAGCCTCAGTCTGAGGCCAGTACTTTCAAAAAACAAATTTTTACAATCAAAGTGACTCATTTGACTGGCACAGATGATGATATGGGTGACTCAGGCAATAATACGGATGAGGTTGATTCAGACATAATGATCTAGTCAGCACTTGTGGAGAAGAGGTCATAAACTTCTCTAAGTGAATTGGGAGAGTAATCAAAAACCAATAATACTAACATTTTAGTGGATTTTTCCGGTCAACCTATGTCTGATCCTACACCTATCCGTCACCCAGATTCAATGGAATGGTCTCCTTGTGAACATGTGTCTAATTATGTCTCTAGCAAATTAAGACAACCTCTGGACAAGGTATCTCACAACAGACTTTGTTCTGAATATCCTCGACCTTCTTTGCCCAACAACATTTCTGCCACTCCTTCAATTGATCCTAACATGCTATTATTTTTTACAAAATGTGGTGCATCCGAAAAAAGGTGTGGATAGAGCCTGGACAAATTGTCAGCACAGTCCGCTCACCAGAATTTTAGATCTGGCTGAGATAGCACGGATTTATTGCACCAGTGTAGATCCAGTCACCTTGTCTAATTGGGCCCAAGAGCAATATGCCTTTTAGGAAATGCTAATGCAACAATGGTTCAGGAAAGACAGAAAATCTTGCTCTTGAAGAATGACCCAAAATTAAGTAATTTGGCTACCAAAGAAGTGGGTCACGATGCAAATGGCTTGCTCTTTGGCAATTCATTAATTAATGAACTTAGAAAGTACGTGGCCACTTTCGCCTCCATAGATAAAGCCCAGCCATCCTCACAAAAGATTTTCCACAGTCTGGTTTTTGGCAGGGCCAACAAAGACGGGAGCCTCTTTGCCAGCCAGTATCTCTGAAGCGGTGTGGTCAATCAGACCACAGGCTCCTTTATATACCAGCATGATTATAAACCACAATTTATCCCCAGAGGAACAGGATCCCCTGCCAATAAGGTTTACAGTGCCAAAGGATCCAAAATCTCAGGTAAGTGGTCTATGTTCTGGCCAATATATTATGGGGGGTCGGACAGGGTTCTTTCTGCATGCTTGGAGAAGGATAACTTCAGATCCATGGGTTCTACAAACAGTAAAAGGTTATTGTATCGAACTTCGTGCTACTCCAATCCCTGAACAAAATTCCAAATCCCCTTTCCTTCTCAAAGGAGCAATCAGTCATTATTGCAGAAAATTCAGTCCCTTCTTCACAAACAGGCCATAGAAATTACTTCCCCTCATCCTTCAGGATTTGTAAGAACTATTTCTTAGTTCAAAAGAAAAACAAATAAACATACTGTGATAAATCTAAGGCCACTCAACACTCATGTAATATATCACTATTTTAAAATGGAGACAATCCTCCATCTCAGCGATTCTTTGTTGGAAAAAAGATTGGATGGTGCTTTTAGAGCTTCAGGACGCATACCTCTCGATTCAGATTCACCATTCCTTCAGAAAGTTCTTTTAATTTCAATGGAAAGACACTTTATATCAATTCAAAAGCCTACCTTTTGGATTGTCTTCAGCTCTTTGGTGTTTCACCAAGGTATTGAAACCAATCATAACACATACAGTATGAGAGCACAAGGTGTTAGGTTACTAGCTTATCTAGACGACTCCCTTTTATTGCATCAAGACAAAATTGTATCAGTGACACATCTGACAAATTTCATATCCCTTCTTCAAGACTTAGATTTTGTCATCAACAAGGACAAGTCAGATTTAAATATGTCACGTCTGATGGAATTTCTAGGATTCATAATAGGCTCAGACAAATCAATTGTTCAACTTCCACAGGAGAAGATCTCTCGTATCAAGAGAGAAATAGCTCAGGTTTTGAACCAAACTACCTTCACTCTTAGAATTTTAGCTTGAATAACAGATCTTCTGGCCTTTTCAGTTCAAGCCACCTTTGCAGGCCCTCTTCGTTATTGGGCTTTACCATGACTTAAGATCAGGCATCTTCAGAAAGATCAAGACTTTCGACCAGAACTCAAATGGTGGTTAGATCATGTACAAGCATGGAACGGAAAAGCAATTTTCTCTACAGCACCAGATCTTTTTTTAGAATCCGATGCAAGTTGGACTGATTGAGGCGCAAGATGTGGTCATCTCTCGACTGGTGGCATATGGTCAAAAGAGGAGTTATCTTTGCACATCAATTTTTGAGAGATGCTTGCAGATTCCTTTGCGGTTCAAACTTTTGTCAAAATTAGGATAAGTTGTTCCATTCTGCTTCGAGTGGACAACTTATCAGGGGTTCAGTATATAAACCATCTAGGAGGTACAAAGTCCAAGCCTCTTCCCAAATTAGCCAGACATTTGTGGGAGTTTTCTCTCCAGAAACAGATCTCAGTCCAAGCAGAATATCTTCTGGGAAAAATGAATACAATAGCAGATTGGTGTTCCAGGAATCTTCAGGATTCAATCGACTGGCACCTTCACCCATTAATATAAAAAAAACTTTTTCCATATTCGATCCCTTCTCGTGGGTCTATTTGCTTCTCATTTGAACACCCACCTTCCTTCTTATTTCAGTTAGAGACCAGATCTGCTAACTTTGGCAATGGATGCCTTTCTTCAGGGCTGGTCCAATCAGGTGGGTTATGCCTTTTTCCGCTTCATAATGATAGCTCAAGTCCTGAAGACAAACATTCTAATGATAAGCCCATTTTGGCTCGGACAACTTTGGTTCCCTACAGCTCTAGAGTTATCAGTAGAACAACCTATTAATCCATCTCCATTCCCATCATTACTTCAGAATCCTCTGGGATTATCTCCCGATCTGATCGTCAATCACTCCCTCTGGTTACTGGCATTGATGGTTTCGGGTCATCCTGGAGAACCCCAGGAATTTCAGCAGAAGCTGGCCAGTTCATCCAATAGGCTTGGGCACCAGGTACATCCACAGCTTACAAGTCAGCCTGGAGAGTGTGGGACAGTTGGTGCAGATCCATTTTCAGCAGATGTAACATTAATTGTGAACTTTCTAGCTTCTTTAGATGCCCAAAGGAAAGCCTGTAGAACAGCCAACACATACAGATCAGCAATTTCAGTCTAGCACAACACAGTGGATGGAAAACCTGTGGGTGAACACCTGTTGATTTGTCAAGTCTTAAAGGGAGTAAGAATTTCTAAACCTCCTTTACCAAAATACAGTTCAATGTGGGACGTAAATGTAATCTTACAATTTTTTCTGAATCAACCTGATAATTATTTTTATCTTTAAAATTCTATCTGCAAAACTAACTGTTCTTTTATTTTTAGTCTCCTTAAAACTTATTTCCGATGTTAAAGCTCTAGATTTTACCTCTGTACAGTGTACTTATTCAGGTGTATTTTTTCAGGTGCACAGAAGAACTAAAACAAATCTAATGTCTGTTTTTTATCCTTATTTTCCAGATTATCCTAAACCATGTAAAGTAAGTTGTTTAAAAGTTTATATTTAAAAAACCAAAGATTTGGGAAAGTTATTGGAGCCTCAACTTCTGATTTTCTTTAAAACTCCACATAACCCTGTTTCTTCACCTACCTTAGCCTAATGGGTTAAATGGATCATGGGTTTAGAGGGCATTAGTACTTCAATTTTTGGTGCTCACTCTACCAGGGTGCAATGGCATCAAAATTCTTCTGGGCTGAAATGAGTCTAGATGACATTCTCAAATCTGCTGACTAGTCATATGCTTCCACGTTTAGGACATTCTATTGCAAGCCTGTTTCCCATGTTGCTAATAATGTTGTGCTGATGCTTTAAACTTGCCTAATAGGAGCCTCTGGGTCTTGTAATAAAATGGCGATTTTTTTAGCTTCAGTGAATGATGTCTTGATTTTATTAAAGACAGGAGGCGACTACTATCCCTCCACATATATTTTAACCCTACCTTTGTTTTTGCTATGGTTCAAATATCTCTGATAACAAGATGTCTTAATCAAGAACCTCATTGCCATCTCTCTCTGGAAGTTCACAGTTTTCCTACTTTCTCTAACACCTTCTACAAGGTGGAACAATTGACTGTTTTTCACGACTTGGACCTTAGTCCACGGATTCTTCAGATTGTGAACTATTTCAAGAACTTGTTTACTCTTCTTTTAGCTTTTTCAATACTTATGTTCATAGCTACGTTGTTAGAATATTCTTAACTGGTTAGGCAGGAAAAGGGGACTTGTTGCCCCCAGTCAAGATATTTATAACATTACTCTGGCTTGATTGGTTTATTTTTTTCTCATTATGACAGCATGTTGTAGTTCTACTATCTAAGCATGCTGGATTTTGTAGTTTATCTTAGCTGCTATTATGATAAATGCAAGAAATGTTGAGCATAATACTCACCTCTGTATCTTCAAGACTTTCTTTCTCTGAAGATAAGAAAATCTCCATTCCTGAGGCAGTTTTGTGAATGACATGCCCCTCACTAGATATGCATTGCAGACATCTTGGGCTGGGCTGCACATCTGATTAACATATTGTTTGTAGCATTCTGGGCTGCATATCTGATTAACATATTCTTTGTAGTGTATTGGTTGAACTTTTTTTATAATTCTTAGTAAGGAAGTTCATGATAAAGCGATGTGTCAACAACGTATTAGTACTCATTCTGCCATTTATACACTCCAAGGTGTCCACTTTTTTCGCATTGTGAGTCTATCATCTATTTTTTCTACTTCTGAAATGACACGTGGGGTACGTGGGTTAAATGGTGCCTCAGTCTAGTCTGGGGTCTTTCATCCAAGCTTGTGCCTAAGGTGCCTGCCGGATTTGCTGCTTGAGGATTCAGGTTTCTGTTAAAACCCTGGCCCCCCTTTCAGCTTTGAAATACTCTAGATGGGTTTTGCATGAAACATAATTGTCCCTTTGTTTTGTTTGTATGGGGGTTGAGGTCTTTAGTTCCATATAACCCATCTTCCTGACTTTGAAGCATTCTACATGTGGCATACCGGAGCCATTGTGTAACACTCTTTCTCCGGAATTCAGGATTATTCTCCAGAGGTATAACTTCTTCATGGTGGGATTCCTGTACTCCATAGGTACATCAGGTATAAACTCTCAATGTTCGTTTACCATCTTTTTTATTTATTGAGCTGAACTGAAATTACTTTGTATGTGCATTGCACTGTATGTACTGTTAGAAAGCACACCTTTGTGTAACTGAGAATTGTAATGCCTTCCCCATTTGTATCCGCTCATAACAATTAGGTACTTAGAAAGCTGTCCTGGGACAAGCATGCGAATAACACTCACTTTTATTTATTTGTGATGGCTGCATTGTGAGTTATTGAGTTAATTCAGGAGCCAAGGGTAACCACTCTTAGTTGCGCATGTAATTTAGATTTATTGTTCAGTTCACTGTGGATTTTGTGAATCCACAGTGAACTGAACAATATATATATAGTTTGTGAGTGTGTCAAGGTTTTTGTGTTTGTTTTTGGTGGGTATGGCAGCCTTTTATATAATAATTGATTTCCATATATCTATTTTGTTAAAAGTTAATTGATTTAAGTGTATTTGCATAAAGAAACGAATTGTATATCTTTGATAGTAAAAAGAGTTGTGTTTATTGAAGATTTGGCTCTTTTTTGAGCATTGTTGGAGGTGAGTTGTGCTTTTTTCATTTTTCGTGCATGTCAGAGTGGGTGTGTATGTGTTTGTGTGAGAGCATCTCTGTGGGTGTACATAGTAGAGTCTTTTCCATCTAAGGAGGCATGAGTTTAAGGAGGGAGTGGGCTCTATTGAAGACTTGTGTAAAAGGCTTAGGTTGTGTGTTAAAAGGACCTGGCAAATAGCATCTCATTGATTGCGCCTTAGAGATCGCCTACCCGCAAATAGCCTGGTAAAGAGTGAACAGTGTATGTTGTAGGGGCTTCAACATCTAATGAGGCGTGGATGTCTGAAGTGAGTTAGCTTTCCTTAAGGTTCTCTGTACAGGGTTTAGGTTGTGCCTAGTAAGTGCTATGTCACCTTAGTGAGGGTGTGCGTAGTAAAGTGTTTGCCACCTAAGGGTTTTGAGGATCAGAGAAGGGAGTGGGCTCTTCTTGAAAACTTCTGTTCAAGATCTAGGCAGAGTGTTGTAATGAGCTATGCATTCATATCTAATTTATTGAACCTGAAAAATTGCCTACCCCAAATTGCTTGGTACAGGGCGAGGAGTGCACATGGTAAGCACTTAGGGTGCATTTGTTTTTTTTTTATCTGCTCCCATGGTATTCCTGCGGGAGCTAGTGCAGCCCTGTATGCTCTCAGAGGAGTCTCGTAGGTTTGACTGGTGAAACTTTTATTTATGTTTTTTCTTAATGCACCCTTGGGGGAGTCCCTGTGGGATCTCCCACATTACTGCAAGGGCATCTGGGTAGCCCTACCTTGCCCCCTAGCATACTATTTATCGTTTACAGAACAAGGGAACAGAGACAGTGTGTCCTGTAATGAAGGCCGCAACATTTTGATTCATGTTGCTGCCGCCAAGCACATTGATCAGTCTCGTGGGACTCTTGCCAGACTAATCAATCAGAATGCTTAATTTTCCTGGGCGGTGCTCTGCCACGCTTGTGAGAGACCTGAAGCAACACTTATCTATAAATTTCATAAACCTTACTTTCTCTGAAACAGAATTACACCAAATCACAAAAAGCATGTTTTCTCGATAGAGATCTAGCTTTCTGCCAAATGTGGTGCTCTGTTCAGCTGTTTTGGTTGTATCCTTCTCTAATTTTCCCTGTGGAAAATGCATGGGGACAAAGTGTTTTGGGACCCCCTTTTTCTCAGCCCTATTGATGGAACACCACAAACATTTTCTGGATGAAGCTGAGGTAGACAGACCTTTTTTTTAAAAGTTTTGTGAACATTTATCAAGCAATGCTAAACTTATTAGCAAAACAAAAAATGCTCTTTTGGTGGGAAGTCTGACCTAATTATAACCACATAGTGGAGACCACCACTGTGTGATATATATATATATATATATATATATATATATATATATATATATATATATATATATATATATACATATATACATATATAAACATATATCTGTATTTCTTTGGGGGTGGTATATTTTATTCTACGGACATTGCTTGATTTATGAAAGAAAGAGTTTTGATGCCCAAAGCTCAGAAGCCGGCGACCAGTGACATTTAATGTCAGTGCTGTGAATACCAAGGCTGCCAGTCTTCTATTAACTACCAGACACTCCCTGTCACTTTGTTTCACTCTTGATGATTCCTGCTTTCTCCCCTTGTGATGGTTTTACTGTCTTTCACTTCCTGGTCTTCCTAATCTGTATATTTTTCCCTCTTTTGCACTTAGCAAATACCTGATAAGGTGCAATAAGTGTCGGTCCTCAGAAACAAGTGCCAGTGGCTCCCACCAGAAACCACTAGCTCAAACTAAGCAATGTCTATGGGAGTGTGTTGCAGTGCCTGTGAGTGGCCATGTGTGGTACTGGACGTACTTCAAGACTGGGCTAGAGTACATTTACGACTAATTTGGGTACTTTTTGGTTGCAGTGCTTTTAAAAGTGCAGTTGATGAATAGGAATACTCTTTTGTGGGTGTGTGTTTTTTTCATGCCTTTCCCTAAAACCCTTCTTACATTTTTCTAAACTGCTTGTACTTTGAGTAAATACTCCCAATGTTCCTACTTTTTCCACGTGCCCCTTCCACATTTACACCTACATTGTATATTTATGTGCTTGGACATCTCTGCTGCATTGTAGGAGATTGCTGTATTGAAATGATAGGAAAGGTGGAGGACTTCGCGCCTAGGTTATCAAATAGTATTTTGTAGTATGTGAGGAGTACTGCAGTATTAGTGCTTTTACTACAAAATGCAGTTTGTGAATAGGCCACACAGTAGCAGTGTTTCATGTGTACTTGTATATGTTTGAAAAGTAGAAATACTCTCTACTTCCATGGTATGGTTGAGAGCTGCTTTCTGCTTATCCGTTTGTTTTTGGTTTCCACAGCCTCCTAACTATATCTATAGAGTCAAGAGATGGGTCCCCTCCATTCCCTAATGTCTTATCTGGGTTATGTTATCATTTCCAACTCTCTCAGTACTGGTCCTAGTGCCAGTACATGACAGGAGGCAGTCCTGCTCCATCAAGATCTACACTCGAAAGAAGAAAACACACATCATTGAAATGGACGAATTGGGACAATCGCTTGAAGAGAGGCAGCGATCCCAAGCCAGCTATCAAAGAAATCCCAGAGTTCCCAAAAAATCCAGAGACACATACAAGGAAGGTTGAGCTCTAATACTTACGACTTAGGTTGAGATATTCTCACAGGTTGTCAGCATCAGGTCCTAATGTTCACTTTCTAGAGAACATTGGTGTATGTGCTTTTTGTGGAGATTTGTTTTCACTTGTTTGCCATATTAATTAATCTTTTGTTGCACTTCTTTATTTGCTTTGCCTTGGATAATTACTTTTGTTCACACATTTCTGAGTCCCTTTTATTTTCATTGTAAAACCTTTGTGGGTTTATTTTTGGTTGGGAGTGTTGGTTCAACTCACTTTGAGTGAACTTTATATTTGTAACCCCTTCGCTGCCAGGCCTTTTCCCCTCCTGTGCCGAGCCATTTTTTGGCTATTTGGGGCAGTTCGCGTTTAGGCCCTTGTAACTTTTTTCCACATAAGCTACCCATGCCAAATTTGCGTCCTTTTTTCCAACATCCTAGGGGATTCTAGAGGTACCCAGACTGTGGGTTCCCCCGAAGGAGACCAAGAAATTAGCCAAAATACAGCAACAATTTAGTTTTTTTCAAGAAAATGGGAAAAAATGGCTGCAGAAGAAGGCTTGTGGTTTTTTCCCTGGAAATGGCATTAACAAAGGGTTTGCAGTGGTAAAATCGTCATCTTCCCAGCTTTCAGGAACAGGCAGACTTAAATTAGAAAACCCAATTTTTTAACACAATTTTGACATTTTATTGGGACATGCTCCATTTTTACTATTTTTTGTGGTTTCAGCCTCTTTCCAGTTAGTGACAGAAATGGGTGAGAAACTAATGCTGGATCCCAGAAAGCTAAACATTTCTAACAAGTAGACAAAATTCTGAATTCAGAAAGGGGTCATTTGTGTAGATCCTACAAGTGTTTCCTACAGAAAATAACAGCGGAAATAAAAGAATATTGAAATTGAGGTGAAAAAAACAGCCATTTTTCTCCACGTTTTACTCTGTAACTTTTTCCCTGCGATGTCAGATTTTTGAAAGCAATATACCATTACGTCTGCTGGACTCTTCTGGTTGCATGGATATATAGGGCTTGTAGGTTCATCAAGAACCCTAGGTACTCAGAGCCAATAAATGAGCTGCACCTTGCAATGGGTTTTCATTCTATACCGGGTATACAGCAATTAATTTGCTGAAATGTAAAAAGTGAAAAATAGGTATCAAGAAAACCCTTTGTATTTCCAAAATTGTCACAAGATAAGATGTTGAGAAGCAGTGGTTATTTGCACATCTCTGAATTCCGGGGTGTCCATACTAGCGTATGAATTACAGGGCATTTCTCAAATAGATGTCTTTTTTACACACTGTCTTACATTTGAAAGAAATAAATGTAGGGAAAGACGAGGGGCAATAACACTTGTTTTGCTATTCTGTGGGCCCCCAAGTCTCCTGATAAAAATGGTACCTCACTTGCATGGGTAGGCCTAGCGCCGCGACAGGAAATGCCCTAAAACACAACGTGGACACATCACATTTTCACAACAGACACAGCTGTTTTTGCAAAGTGCCTAGCTGTGGATTTTGGTCTCTAGCTCAGCCGGCGTCAGGGAAACCTAGCAAACCTGTGCAGTTTTAAAAACTAGACACCTAGGGGAATCTAAGATGGGGTGACTTGTGGGGCTCTGACCAGGTTCTGTTACCCAGAATCCTTTGCAAACCTCAAAATGTGGCCAAAAAAACACATTTTCCTCCCATTTCGGTGACAGGAAGTTCTGGAATCAGAGAGGAGCCACACATTTCCTTCCACCCAGCATTCACTCAAGTCTCCAGATAAAAATGGTACCTCACTTGTGTGGGTAGGCCTAGCGCCCGCGACACAAAATGCCCCAAAACACAATGTGGACACATCACATTTTCCCAAAGAAAACAGAGCTGTTTTTTGCAAAGTGCCTAGCTGTGGATTTTGGCCTCTAGCACAGCCTGCACCTAGGGAAACCTAGCAAACCTGCGCAGTTTTGAAAACTAGACACCTAGGGGAATCCAAGATGGAGTGACCTGTTGGGCTCTGACCAGGTTCTGTTACCCAGAATCCTTTGCAAACCTCAAAATGTGGCCAAAAAACACTTTTTCCTCTCATTTCGGTGACAGAAAGTTCTGGAATCAGAGAGGAGCCACAAATTTTCTTCCACCCAGCGTACCCCCAAGTCTCCCGATAAACATGGTACCTCATTTTTGTGGGTAGGCCTACTGCCCGCAAAAGAAAATGCCCCAAAACACTATCTGGACACATCAAAATTATCAAATACAAAACCACCTGTTTTTTGCATGGGCACCTGCGTTTTTGGTCCTGGGCTCTGCAGCCATCTACGGAAACCTACCAAACCCAGAAATTTCTGAAAACTAGACACCCGAGGGAGTCCAGGGAGGTGTGACTTGCATGGATCCCCTAATGTTTTCTTACCCAGAATCCTCAGCAAACCTCAAATTTAGCTCAAATAAATCACATTTTCCCCACATTTCTATGTGAGATCACCGCACCGGGACAAATTTCATACCACCCAACATTCCTCCCAGTCTAGCGATAAAAATGATACCTCATTTGTGTAGGTGGGCCAAGTGCTTGTGATAGGGAAGAGCAAAAAACAAGTCGAAATTGAGGGGGAACCAAAGCGGGTCCAAAAGGGCAGTTTGAAAAAAAACATTTTTAGGCCGACAAGTGTTTCAGAATTTTTATCGGTATAGATGAGACAATGCTGGGTGGTAGGAATTTTGTAGATTCCTGCAGATTCCGGAACGTTCCATAACAAAAATGTGGGAAAAGTGTGTGATGTCCAGCAAAGTTGGAGGTTTGCAGGGCATTGTGGGTAAGAAAATGGTGCGGGTACATGTGAAACACACCACCCTGGAATCACCCAGATGTTTAGTTTTCAGATGTGTCTAGATCTTGTGGATTTTTCTACATGGCAGCTTCCTAAGGTCCACAAAGTGCAGCCCTCACTATTCCAAGTGGGACGATGTTGAGAGTTAGCCAAGCTCTCATGGCCCACATGTAAAACCAAAACCTAAAATAATCAAATGCCTTCTTGCTTGCTGTGGGATAAGATGGTTTAGTGTGTGAGGGAGAGCTGAAAGACTGTTACCCCCTTCAGTTGCCTAAGGGGTCTCTCCCCTTGCGTGAAATTGGCACAAAAAATAATCCCCGGTTCCTAGTGGTTTCTGCCCCTCTTGGGGGCAGATTGGCCTAACAAAAATCATCCGATCTGCCTAAGGGGTCGCTCCCCACCTCTAAAAAACAAAAAAAACAAAAAAAAAAAGATCCCTGTCGCCTAGAGGCTTCTGCCCCCCCCCACCCCCCCCGGGGCAGAAAAAGCCTTGAAAAAAATTGCCCCCCTGGGGAGCGACCCTTGCCCAAGGGGTTGCTCCCCTTATGCCAATTTCCTTTTCATAATAAAACCCTCGTGTCTAGTGAGCATTTCAGAAGCCGGATCGCTTCACAGTCTGGCTTCTGAAATGCTCTGAGAGACTTCAAAGGGAAGGAAATTCCTTTCCTTCCCTTTGAAGCCTCTCAGACCCCCATCACATGATCGGAAGAGAAATGCTAAGCATTTCTCTTCCGATTACGCTGGAAGCAGAGCTTCCAGCGCGATGGGGAAGTGGCCTCTGATGAGGCGCTGACGTCATCAGATGTCACTGTGGGGGTTGGGCGGGTGAAAGGGGAAGGGCTTCCCCTTCCATCCCCGCCTTGAGGGGGTGGGAGGGTGGGCCTTGGGGGGCTCAGGAGCACTGTGCCGGTGAACGTAACCATTATGTCCCCAGCACAGAAGGGGTTAAGGTGCAACACATAAAACAATGGAGTGAATTGTGGTCCCAGCACTCCAGTGCATCAAGTCAAGTCAAAATCTTTATTTGGTCATAAAGACCATAAAAACACACAACAAATATCATAGTACATAACTTAATATAATGTTAGTCACCTAAGATGATCATACTAAAGCAAACTTTAAACCCAATGAAATCAAGTCTTATACTAAAAACATCTAGTATTCAATTACAAAAAGGTCATAAAAGCACGAGTAGCCATCCTAGAACAATATGATCAAGGCCAAATCAATCCTGAATCAATGTTCATAATGCATATTTCATTCACTTTTAAAGCAGGCACAATAAAATTCAATTTTGAAATACATATTTACAGTGATTCAAGGTGCTGCAAAAAACAGAATACCTTACTGATGTGTCTTAAAGGTTCTACCATATAACGTAGGACATAGGAATTGTTTTCCAAAAGATGACTATAATGTGCAAAAGAGCATAACGTGCTTTGTTGTTGTTTGGGAGGATTTTATGGCAAATGTGGTAAAGGGCTAAACCAGGTACCTGTGGTGGGAGAGGCCACCAAACAACCAAACAATGTATCAAATTCAGACTGAACCGTGTAAGATAGTGTCTTGACACAGGTTCCCTTTTCATTTAAGTAAGGCTCCATTTCTTGAAAGAGAGTAACCCTCTCAAAATACTTTGCTATCCTAATATTTTCTTTTTGCCCATAAAACCTTTCTTTGACTAGTATCTTAGAGCAAGAATTAATATCAGTGGGCCTGTCAAAGAGGCTACTCAGACCTAAGTCTTGTAAAGTGGTTTTACCAATCTTAAGCCAAGGAATAGCTAGCATATGCCTTTGCTTCAAACAATCCTCCACTATTTAACTTGTGAAGCCCATTTTAGGTGATGCATCGAGTCTATCCTGTCTAAATTTAGAAGCAGCAATGAAACTTCATCAATCGGGCCCATCTCTGGGAGATTTCCCTATCGCTCACTCTGTCTCTGCTGTTGTTGAATATGCAATTTGTTCTCCAACAAAAAGTAATTTCAAGATACAAGTTATAATTCTAAATGCACACTGATGATATTAAAATACACAATCATGTGAAAGACAACCAAGACCAACATTTTCAGATCTTAAATGCATTAGGCATTTGTACTTCTGGATAAGAGAGGACTTCATATGCCTGATCGTTTCCAAAATGGAGGTTAAAATCACAGGAAACTCAACTGAAACTCAACTGACTCTTGTCCACTTTTCAATTACCCTGAGAAACTTGAAGAAGCTCCAACACCAGTACAATCAGTAAAAAAGTATGAAAGTTTGGCTGCAATTTTGAGTTCTTGTTCATTCAAAAAATCACTGCTGTGTCAAAGACCACTTCTGTTACTATAATAATACTATCTCCAACTTAAGCTGCTCCACAGAGTCCTACCTTTGCTACATCTAACCCACCAAATTGAACTCTTGAGAGCCCCTGGCCAGTCTTAGCTGGGCTATCAAGATATAGGGCCTGATTCTAACTTTGGAGGACGGTGTTAAACCGTCCCAAAAGTGGCGGATATACCACCTACCGTATTACGAGTTCCATAGGATATAATGGACTCGTAATACGGTAGGTGGTATATCCGCCACTTTTGGGACGGTTTAACACCGTCCTCCAAAGTTAGAATCAGGCCCATAGTCTAGATCAGTGTCCCAAAGAGGAACATACCAAAAAACCTCTGTATCTATCTGAGGAAAAACTGACCACATCACTCCAGCTCAAAACAAACTCCATTACCTCTCAGTGCAACAAAGGATAAATAAAAGTTCCTTTTTGTGGAGAAGATCTCAAGTACCTTTAAGCCACAAGTCCCCGATACAACATAGGCCCTCATTCTGACCCTGGCGGTCTTTGACCGCCAGGGCGGAGGACCGCGGGAGCACCGCCGACAAGCCGGCGGTGCTCCAATGGGGATTCCGACCGCGGCGGTAAAGCCGCGGTCGGACCGGCACCACTGGCGGGGTCCCGCCAGTGTACCGCGGCCCCATTGAATCCTCCGCGGCGGCGCAGCTTGCTGCACCGCCGCGGGGATTCCGACCCCCCCTACCGCCATCCAGATCCCGGCGGTCGGACCGCCGAGATCCGGATGGCGGTAGGGGGGGTCGCGGGGCCCCTGGGGGCCCCTGCAGTGCCCATGCCACTGGCATGGGCATTGCAGGGGCCCCCGTAAGAGGGCCCCTACATGTATTTCACTGTCTGCTGCGCAGACAGTGAAATACGCGACGGGTGCAACTGCACCCGTCGCACAGCTTCCACTCCGCCGGCTCGATTCCGAGCCGGCTTCATCGTGGAAGCCTCTTTCCCGCTGGGCTGGCTGGCGGTCTGAAGGAGACCGCCCGCCAGCCCAGCGGGAAAGTCAGAATTACCGCCGCGGTCTTTCGACCGCGGAACGGTAACCTGACGGCGGGACTTTGGCGGGCGGCCTCCGCCGCCCGCCAAGGTCAGAATGAGGGCCATAGTCTGGATAGCAGACCCAGTAATGCAAAGTTGATTTGTTTTCCCCAGTAGAAGAGGGCAAATACTAATTAGAGCACTGGACTCCATTGTTGCAACTTGCTGGAGTTTAATCTGAGATCAGTAGCCACCCTAACATCATTCAGAAACGTTCTAGCTTATATTAGTTTCTTATTGTCTTTCTCCTCCATCAATTGTATACGAATTTCCTCCATTTACCACACTGAAGGAGAATTAGATGGTAGGTAAAAAATGTGAATCTTTTTATTTTTTCTCTCCTTCACCACTCTCACTAAGACATTCAACGCAGAGACCCTCGTAGTCGATAACTGGATTGAAGACATACTAATGATCTCAGCCCAAATATGTTCTGGCTGTCGGCCACTAAGGGGCAGATTTATTAACACTTCGCACTGATGGAAAGTCACAAAAAGTGATGAAACTGGCCCAAAGTGTGGATAAGCCATTATATTTCGAGGATAAAACTGTTTTTCCACCAGAACAATAATGCTTAAAATAATGCAGACAGCACTTTGCTCTGCATTACTTTGCGTCAGAGGGACCACACATGAATGGTACACAGGCATACCCTGCTAACACCGATGTATTTTTACACAAGTCTCTATCTACCAACAATGATAGTCAGGGCTTTGAGGCAGGTGCCAACAAGGAAAAACGTTCTAATTTCCCTCATTACATGTGAGCTGCATTGTACAAAACGTTTACGATGTGGTAAAAGTTGTAAAGTTCGTTTAACCAAAGAACTTTGTACTGAAAGTGTACCGTTACAGTACAAAGCCTAGGCTAGACATCACACACACAGCTAAAACTTGTGTGTGGCCGTAAGCAGGCTATTTGAGCGCCAGTGCAAGGAGTGACAGCAGTATGATTCTGAATATTAGAATCAGCTCATCTCCACCATCCCGAGGGCACAAGACATGGGCACATGTTTGGCAGCAGACAACACTTACTATCAAGTAAAGCATTGTTTAACTATAATCGTTCTATTAAGTGTAGAGAATTACATCATTTTGACTGCAGGAGGTTTCAGTCTTAAAAAAATCAAGATTTTTTATTTGGAAAAGATTATTGCCCTTTTATCTTGCTGACATGATGAACGTATTTAATAGTGAAATACATCAAAGCGGCAACGTTTTACAATCCAGATACCTAAATTAATGATTTTTTTTTTTTACTTTAATCTTGCAGCTCACTTGTGTGCAAGACGATGGTGGACAATGTTCACATTGTACCTCGAAGCCAGCTTCACTGTAACACGAGCTGCTGCATATTTCATCATAAGAGAAGAATGTTGAAAATGTAAGCTAAGACCTTCATTCATCAAAGTAAAGTGCCCTTAGAATTACAAGCATTTTAGACCACATGCCTAAAGCGTGTTTTTTTCTGAAGCACATTTTTCCAGTGTTAAGAGTTTGCACATGTTTATGTCAAACCGATCCAATCGCAAATACAAACACACACACTATAGAGGTGGACTGTACTTTATTTCATGTTGGGCGCGAAAACAAATCTAGGTCTGTTAAAAAACTGTGAATAACTTCACAAAAATGTATTTTGGAAAATTGAGTGAAAGCCCCACTGTGCTTGCCCGCACTGTAAATAGCTGACCATATGAGATGGCTGTCCACATTCACGGCAACACAGTAGCACTTCAGAAAACACGAATCTCCATGAATTGTGACTTTGGCCTTCTAGGAGAGGAGATTAATGACCTGAGAGTGTAACCCTCAAGTCCCTGGAAAGGGTACAAGAAACTTACTGTTTCCCAAAACCGACCCTTGTCTGTTTTAGAATTTCGTGTACTTATATGCGTGCATACTATCACACTTCTACCAGGAACTAGGAGAACCTGTTATGAAGAATAAGGCTTTCTTAATGTGGTAGACCATTGAAATTGAAAGTTTCCAAATATAATTTGTTGCCAAATAAATATGCAGCAGAGGAATATGTTTTAAAATAGCATCTAGTAGAAAAAGGAATTCAAACAGAGTGGCTGTAAATCGTTCTGTTTACCTATCAATGTGGAACCAAATTCAAACATTTGACTTGCAGAAATTTATAGATTCAGATATTAACAACAAAATAGCCATCCATTGAATAACCACAAATCCATGAACAGTGCCATATCAGACTCAGGATAGTCATAATTCAACTTGAAACTTTCAATTGGTGGTCAAGGTTGCTGGTTCCACATATATTAGAAAATGTCTCCCTCACAAAGCCTGCTCTGAGTAAAAGTGGCCGGCCTGGATATGAAACAAGCATTGGCAAAACCAAAAGTATTCACCTATACTAGAGCTATTGGCTTTGACAATGTGTTTTTGCCATGTTGTACCCCAATGTGGCTGCTCTTCAGCATGGCTAAACGTTAGTGGTGTGGAGTGTCATAGAGTGGAGTGGGCGAGGAGTGTGGATTGTTTGGAGGAGAGTGAATGGAGTTCAGTAGAGGAGAGTAGAGTTCAGTGGTTCAGTGGCAGAGGATGTCGTAGAGTGCAGTGTTGTAGAGTGGAGTTCAATATGGTGGACTGGGTAAGAGAGGACTGAGGTACTAAGGTGGATTTGTTTTAAGTAGCATTGGATTAGGGTCCAGTGGATTGGATCCGATTGGGTGGACGAGATGGGGTAAATTGGATTGGAGTGGGGCGGATAAAAATGGGGTGTGGTGGATTGGATTGGGTGTATTGGAGGGGATTGGACTGAGGTGGATTAGAGTGAGGTAGATTGGATGGGGTGGGTGGATTGAACTAGAGTGATAGGACTGGGTTGGGGTGGATTAGGCTTGATTTGAGTGGGGTGGTTTAGAGTGGTGTGAATTGGAGTGGGTGGGGTGGAGTGGAGGGGTGGATTGGATGGGGTTGATTGTATTGGAGTGGGATGGATTGAAATGGGGTGAGGTGGATTGAACAGGGATGGGATGGATTGGATTGGGGTGGACTGGATGTGATTGGATTCGGGTGGGGTTGTTTGTGGTGGGGTGGAATGGAGTAGGGTGGGATGGACTGGACAGGAGTGGATTGGACAGGAGTGTGTTGGATTGGACTGGAGTCGGTGGAATGTATGGACTGGATTGGAGTGGTGTGGTGTAGGCTGGATAGATTGGATTGGAGTGGGGTGGACTGAACTTGGCTGTGTTGAATTGGATTGGGGTAGAGTCGGGTGGATCAGAGTAAACTGGATTACAGTGGAGTTGGTTGGAGTGGTCTGAGGTGGATTGGGTGGGATGAATAGGAGTGGGGTGGACAGAAATGGTGGATTGGATTGGGTGGGGTGAATTTGGATTGGTGTGGGCTGGGTTGGATTGAGGAGGGGTGGGGTAGTGTGGATTACAGTTGGGTAGATTGGAGTGGGGTGCATTGGATTAAGGTGAGGTGGATTGGAGTGAGGTAAATTACATTGCATGGGGTGGATTAGATGGTGTGGATCAGACTGGAGTGGGTTGGTCTGGAGTGGGAGTGACTGGAGTTGGGTGGATCGAATTGGAGTGGGGTGGGGTGAACAGGAGTGTAGTGGATTGGATTGGAGTGAGGTGGATTGGATTGGAGTGAGATGGATTGGATTGAGTGGGTTGGATTTGATTTGGTAGGATGGATTGTGATGGGGTGATTGGATTGGTGTGGAGTGGATTGTAGTGGGGTTGATTGTGGTGGACTGGAGTGAGTGGATTTAATTGGAGTGCAGTGAATTGGGACGGAGTGGGGTGTATTGGATTGGTGTGAGGTAGATTGGGTTGGGTTGGGGGAAAACTGTAGTGTGGCAGACTGATTTTGATTGGAGTGCGTTGACTGGAGTGGGGCAGATTGGAGTGAGGCAGTTTGTTTTGGACTGAAGTGGGGTAGACTGAAGTGGGCCAGATTATTTTGGATTGGAGTGGGGCAGATTGCTTTTGATTGGGGTCGGTCAGATTGTTTGGAGTGGGGCGGAGTGTTTTGGATTGAAGTGGGGTGGATTGATTTTGATTGGAATGGGGTGGATTGCGATGAATTGGGTTGGAGTGGGATGGATTAGATTGCAGTGGATTGGATCGGAGTAGAGTGGATTGGATTGTAGTGGGCTGGGTTGGATGGGAATGGGTTGGGTTGGATTGGATTGGAGTGAGCTGGGTTGGATTGGAATGGGGTGAGGTGGCTTGGACTGGACTGAGGTGGATTAATGTGGGGTGAGTTGGAGAAGAGTAGGTTGGAATGGACTGGAGTGGAGTGGGTTGGATTGGACTGGAAAGGGGTGGATTGGAGTGGATAGATTGTAAAGAATTGCAATAAAGTGGGATGGGGTGAGATGGATTGGATTGTGATTGATTGAATTAGGGTGGATTGGATTGTTGTGGGGTGGACTGGATTGGAGAGGTGTGGATTGTGGTGGATTGTAGTGGGGCAGACTGGAGTGGGTCATATTGTTTTGAATTGAAGTGTGTCAGATTGGAGTGGGATAGATTGTTTTGGATTGGAGTGGGACAGACTATTTTGATGTGGAGTTGGGAAGACTATTTTGGATAGGAGTGGGGCAGATTGTTTTGAATTGGAATAGGGTGGTTTGGATTGTAGTTGTATAGAGTGGATTGGGCTGAAGCTTGAAGCATGAAGGTTTGAACTGGATTGGTTTGGAGTCGATTAAAATTGAGTGGGGCTCATTGAGGTGGATTAGAGTGGGGTGAATTGGGATGGAGTGGGGTGGATTGGGGAGAAGTGGATTGGATTGGAGTGGGCATGATTGGTATAGGCTGATTGGAGTGGGGCAGATTGGAGTGGTGCAGATTGTTTTGATTGAAGTAGGGCAGGTGTGAGTGGGGCAAATAGATTTGGAGTGGAGTGGGGGAAGATTGGAGTGGGGAAGATTGTTTTGGATTGGAGTGGGGCAGATTCCTTTGGATTGGAATAGGGCAGATTGTTTTTGATTGAAGTGGGGCAGATAGTTTGGGATTGGAGCTGGGCAGATTGGAGTGAGGCAGATCGTTCTGGATTGGAGCAAGGCAGATTGTTTTGGATTGGAGTGAGGAAGACTGGAGTGGGGCAGATTGTTTTGAACTGAGTGGGGCAGATTGTTTTGGATTGGAGTGAGCATGTTGTTTTGGACTTGAGTGGGGCCGATTGGTGTGGGCAGATTTGAGCGGGGCAGATTGTTTTGGATTGAAATTTCCCACAATAGGCAGGTCTGTAGAAATTGAGCTACATGTCACATTTCTGATGTCAGTGGCTATGTATATAATCCCTCCAGATTATCCCAGAAGACATCACTGACACCACTCTCCATGAGTATCATGGTGCCCTGCGCATCCTATATGTTGGTAATGTGTGTAGCAGGGCATTCCTTATTCGCCAGGTACACCAGTTATTTGTCTGATTTACCTTTCTCCCAATGGAGGGCCATGTATAGTGCTTCGCTGTCATTTGGCTAGGTTCCCGCTACAACAATACCTTATACAGCCACACATATTAGAATGTCCCTGAGTACCACCTGGCTGAAAAGTTTTCTAGATCTTTTCTTCTAGAACACAGTCCAGAATTCCATTTTCTAGACCCACTAGCTCCAATAACTCAGTCAATGTTCTAATCCAGTTATACTGCCACCATCCCACAACCCACTAAGCAATATTACAGTGAGATGTGTTTCAGGTAATGATCAATTCCAAGAGACATTATAGGGAGAGTCAGTGAAACTTGAAGCTGTAGTTAACGAAGAAGACACTCAAGAGCACTAGGAATCAGATGACACATTTCAAAGATTTAATTTTAAAATCCTATCCTAGTGCACACATTATGAACTGTAACTCCAAAAAAGACAAATGGATCAGAAGCTGCAATGTTTGCTAAGAGTTTAAACAACATGAAAAACTCCAATATAGTTACTGTATAATTTTATAGCAATCTGTGCTCATTCTTCCGCTTACTAAATCAACTTTAGCATAAAAGAGAAAAGGAAGCTTAATTTGAATTTCTGAGATTTCCCACCTGCATACCTGATTGATCAGTAAATCTCATTTTAACAATAATAGCAGAGACTGCGATTCTTCGCTTGTGCAGCTGGTTGCTAAGCATTGCAAGAGAAGGGTGAATGCCTGACAGATAGCCTTTAGTTAAATGTGAGTGTCCGTATGTCCTCATTAATTGCATTGACTAGAGGTTGTTGACCAATAAGTAGAAACGGGCCTGACACCATTTTGCCTATTCTCATTTCTGAGGACTGTGTACTTTGAATAATGATAACAATAAAAAAATACAGTTATTAGCTTTCTATGAAACTTTGCTCATAACTCAATAACAGTTTTTTAGGACAGAACAGTCAGCACTGATTACACACTGTGAATATATTTGAGCAGACTTGATTACCATGTTGCAAAGAAAAAATAACATAAAAATTAACCTGCATTCTTTATCATTTACATGCATTCATTCCTAAACAATTAGCATGTCACATAAAATAGCACTACCTAGAAGAGACAAGAAATGAGAATAATACTAACCCCAGAATGATAATAAAGGTACCAGCGATTAATATACTTGTATAAATGTTTGCTTATATGCACAATGATAAATTAAAGAAGCTAGATGATTATATTCGTTTGCTAACTCTATGCTGATAGAACAGGATGTCTGTGTCAATTTTGCACAACTTGTATTAAGTCAAAAAGTAAAAAATACAACATGAACAGGTTCTTAAAACAAATATACATTCATTTGGAACTTTTCACTGAGCCTTGAATCCCAATTTCTTTCTTTAGAGTATGCATTTAACTTTATCACATCCCAACATAGATATTGATTAATACACTTTCATAAGATCTTTATTCCGATGCTGTCAAGCCAAACAGGTGTTTCGCAGAATATTACTCTAATGTCAACATCCCAGATTTCACCAGAAGAGAGGAAAAATTTATTTTGGAGACTCAGGTTTCAACAGGTCATGATTCTGAATCACTAAACCATGAGTATTCACTTTTCGAGACGCTGGAAATAGCACAAATCGATCTTCACATTAATCCCAACAGAGAAAAAGGTTTGTCACTCACAGTATCCCTGTCCAACCTCCAATTGTCACTTATCTATACGATCCACCTCATCCCTCACTTCTCCAAAGTTGCTTAGTTTTTATTGACTTCCCTCTTAAATCTTTGAATCCATGCATGCATCA
Organism: Pleurodeles waltl; assembly: GCF_031143425.1. Taxonomy (NCBI): domain Eukaryota; kingdom Metazoa; phylum Chordata; class Amphibia; order Caudata; family Salamandridae; genus Pleurodeles; species Pleurodeles waltl. The sequence goes on from NC_090450.1 coordinate 171,323,168, forward strand.
ATGTGGTAGGTCCAAATTATATCCCAGGACACAATGTTGTATCAGACACAATAAGTTTAGTAATCAATGGATCACCCTTCAGTCTTTTTTCAAGCTGTGCAATGAAATCACCTAAATCTTTAGTGTGCTGTCTGCACAGCTCCTTGTAGTCACCATCTACAACAATTCCCTGCACTGCAGCACACGCTGTGGTGTACTCCTACTCTGTACCAAACTCAGGCTGTGCAGAACTGTCTGTGTAGAACATGCTTATACTCAGGGATGGGTGAAACATTTAGAGTTTGTGGTATGTTTTGTGTGTATTGTAAAGATCTGTGCATGGAAAGTGTAGGAACATATTCAAATGTTATATCAGCAGCATTTAACAAAATGGCCCACTGCACCCAACACAGATTTAGAGTGAAAGCATTAGGACTACTTATTTTCATTGCTCCTTCTAGTGTGAGCATAGGAGAGCCTATGCACCAAAGGACACTCTTCTAATATGGCTTGTGAAAGTTAGACATTGTAAAGTAGTGCACTTCTAAAGTATGTCAAGTTCCAATCCCATACCCTCACTGGATAACTCTTACCTAAAGAAAACTACATTCCAATATGGAGTTTTAGATTTCTTAATTTTATACCCATGTCCACACATCTCACAACCAAAGGAGGCGCGAGCCATTCCAGACACTAAGGGCCAGATGTAGGTAGGTAGGAAATTGCGACTTGCAATTTGCAAGTCCGTGCGACTCGCAAATTGCAAGTCGCAATTTGGTATGCAGAAAGGTGTCTCAGACACCTTCTGCAACTCGCAATGGGGTCGCAAAGACCCACCTCATTAATATTAATGAGGTGGGTCGCAGTTTGCGACCCCATTGCGAGTATGGGCGCTCACGGGGATGGTGGCCTGCTGGAAACAGCAGACCACCATGTCCGTGACTGCTTTTTAATAAAGCAGTTTTTATTTTCTATCTGCAGCCCGTTTACCTTAAAGGAAAACGAGCTGCACTTAGAAAAAAAACCTAAACCTTTTGTTTCGGTATTTTTCAGAGCAGGCAGTGGTCCCTTGGACCACTACCTGCACTGAAAAATGATTTTTATTTCCATTCACAAAGGGGAAGGGGTCCCATGGAGACCCCTTCCCGTTTGCGACTGGGTTACCATCCACTTCAAGTGGATGGTAACTGCGATTTCATTTGCGACCGCTTTCGCGGTCGTAAATGAAATTGAATTGCATTGCGAGTCGCAAATAGGAAGGGAACACCCCTTCCTATTTGCGAGTCAGAAATGCATTTTGCGAGTCGGATCTGATTCGCAAAATGCATTTCTGCATAGCAAAGAGGCTTTTGCGCCTCGCAAACGGCATTTTTCGCTGTTTGCGAGGCGCAAACACTTTGCTACATCTGGCCATAAGTGCTATAAAATGCTGCCACCTGCCCCTGTGACAGGGACTCTAAGGCCACTGCCAGAGACTACAAGCCTCAGAAAACTCAAGGCCCGAGGAGTCAGGGAGGAGGTGGGCCCTTTGTCAGAACCCCGTTAAGAGGGCCAAGAGGCAAGCAGGAGCTAGTGGGTCCAACTGTGGGGATTGTGGCATTTTGCTCCTGATGTCCTGAGACCTGACGTACTACGGTCTTTAAGTCAGTGGGCCAAGTACTACCCCTTTAGCACTTGCCTCTCAGTGGTAGCCTGGGTTGAACGGTTCAGGCCTCTTCAGGGGGAGGTAGTTGTAAGGTATTTGAGGATTTAAACTCAAAATACTGACAGTGTCCCCAGTAAAGTGATTCTCCAATCCAATACTGATTTTAGTACAAAACAGTACGTATTATGCACACAAGACACATATCCATAAATAAAACATGATCTTTTAAGACTACCACTGTATCACTGAACAGGGCCATATTACCCCTTCTGGTCCGCTTCTGCCCTCCCCTTCTCTGCAGTCTGGCACAGCATCCTCTGGAAGAACTCAGGAGGTGTGGCTAGGGGAGGCCCACACTAGTGTGTTCAGCAATGTCTTGCTTTGGCCATAAAAGTCGGCTTTCAGGCGGTGCACTGCAGAGAATGCACAAGTCTCTACGAAGGTCCTGCAGCCCTGTTCAGTTTGACCTGACAGCTGTCTTCCAAGTGTTCGGGAGCATGGGCTCTCCACTACCCCAATTCTCCCACAGCTGGCCGCATGCACTATGTTTCCTCATGCACAGTGGGGGTAGCTCTGATGAGGTGGTCACAGATGGGGCAGCCTCTGGGCCCAGCGGCTCCTTCTTTGTGGTTCTTCTAAGTAATCGGACAATGCAGGGGCCTTTATTAGGGCAGCTTCTAGTGTCCTGCTTCTGAGAAGATTGTGGGGACTCCTCTGACATATCAATGCCCAAACAGTACTGCTAGCGTCCTTTGTCATCCGGGGTCACAGACATGGGCAACAGTCCTAATCTGGTCAGATCCTGTTAGCGAAGGACCCTACACTCTTCAGTAGCCACCTCGAGGGACATAGGAGTGTCACAGGGTGACAGCCCTAAGTCTCAGTAGCACCGGGTGATGGGCCACACAGTCTCAATGGGAATGGACGACAACACCAGCTGTGTTTGAAAGCCCCCTTCTGCTCTGTGGGGGTCAAAGACATGAGCCACAGCACTGATGAGATCAGTTGCACTGTGCAATGAGCAGCAATTTCATGGCAGCCCTGATGACAGTTATTGAATTCTGCAAGAGAGCGGATGGCTCTCTTAGAAATCTGGACCATATTAGACTGGGTGCCTTATACTTTAAGCCCTGGGATCCACTCACAAGAATCCCTGCTGAGTCTCACTCCCTCCAGTCTCTTACCTCCTCCTCATCAGATCCACTGGTCTCTGCAGGCAGGCTTCTAAGGGCTCTACTCCTCACAGAGGCTACTGGTCTTGGCTGGCAGGCGGATTGCTGGTGCTTCACTCACAGGTCAAGTGTCCTTGGCTCCTGGATGGTGGCCTCATACCCCACACTGGGAATTGTGGTGGATTGGAGTAGGGCAGATTGTTTTGGTAGACTGGCAGACCTTGGTCCTCAGTCCGGGTTCTAGAAGCGAGAAGTCTTGGTGATCTTTCCTCTCCTAATGAGATGGTGCTGTTCAACCAAGTACGGGCACATGGTTCCATCTTTATAGTCCAAATCCAGGCACCTATGAGGTTTAGTATCTTGCCTTTGAAATTAGTGTTGGTGGTGTCAGCTCCTTTCTCTCTTCTGCAGTGCCTTTTGCCAAAAGGACAGTCTGCCAAAGCAGGATTGACTTCAATTCTGAGTGACCCTTAAGGCAGGCCAAAGGAGTAACAGAGGATCACACCTAGCTGTCAGCCTTCATCGACATATGTCCATAAAGATTCAAATGGCTAAGCCTTGCTCTCTATCAGATTACCTGGTAATGTTAACCTTATCAGTGTCACCTTTTCCCAGACAATGAGCCGAGGTACCACTGACCAGTAACTTTTCCTGGAATGAAAGAGCCCTTTGATGTGCACATAGGTTGCTCTGCTCTTCACCCTTCAGTGGGTGTGTTCCACCTCAGCCCCCAGGAATGTCAGCAATACACATTTCCTGACTGGGGGTTGCAGGTATAGGTCACAAGGAACACACTTGATCTGTGTACGCTCATGACTAAAAATCAGTAATAGGAATCTAAATAGTAATGCTGCTGGGGCATTCAGAACAGAAGTTCATGTCCATCACCATGAAGGGTAATTTTCGATCCAACACCCTTCCAAACCTCCAGCACGACAGCGTGCTGCCAACTGCCCCACTGCGCAGGATTCTACAGATGCTACCAGGGGACAAAATACCACAGAACCCTCATGGCCCAAGGATTAGAGAGAGGAGGCAGGTCCTTCCAGACCTCAAGCATTACAAAGTGCCACCACCTGCAGGACATGCGTGGGCTAAGGGTGAGCCTGTCTGCACCTACTTGAGCTAGGAAAAGGCAGAGCCATGCCACCCCTTTGATATTTACTTTCTGTGGCTCTTCTAAGACCATTGCCCCTGCAGGGTATACTGTGTTCTTTCCTTCCAAAATAGTGGCATTGGCGAGAGACCATCTTTGGTGGTCCAGTGTAATATATGATTTTAACTTTTGGTAGTGCCTAACGTTTTTTCTACGGGTAAAGAAAGACCATTGGCAGCCCATTAGGCTCACAAAATCAAATAAAAAGAAGCAAAAATGCAGCTGAAATATGGACAACTGAGACATCAACACTTTAATATAGAAGGTGTTTTTATATAAAAAAAAATATTATTTTCCAACAAATACACCATTGACAACCATGACTCCCACAAGGAATGACAGATGATACATTCCCCTATTTCAAGACTTGGGTTACCGGGAGAGTATGTTCTGGCAGCAGAGGAGGTGTAGCCCCTGCTGAATGAAAAGGACTCGACAAATGAGGCTGTGGAAAATGGTAAAAAAGTGGCAAAAATATTCAAGAAGAAAGCCATATGACCAAAAAGTAGCTCTATATTTTCCAAGACAGGGCAAGTACAAAAATCTAGTTCAGATTCAGCTATCTCAAAGGTAGACTATTTACCCAAACAGTCAAATTGAACGTGTACACTTAAAGCCAAAAATAGTATGCTCCATTAGGTTTCAGTCCCTTTGGCATTCCCAAGTTAAATCTCTATGTGATGATATCCTGGAAAACGAGTGTGGCATGAAATCTCCATTTGTGAGAGAATTTCCTGATTCCTCTCATATCATTTGATGATAGTTACTCAAGAAAAGTGATCTCAGACAGGTCATGAATACATTAAGAGACATTTCCATTGGTATCAAATTGCCATACCTTGATAAATACCCAGTGAATCTGCAACTATGGAAGTCCCATGCAATAATTTAACTGCTAGTTTCCCTGCTCAACCGCAAATTAGTAGAAAAGAAGAGGTGGGTAAAGTAGCTCATGCAAAGGTCCTAGTAACTAGGGGAGACCATACTGTAACAACAGAAAGGAACATAAGTCTGGGGTATTGGGGCATAATCCAATTGGGTGGAAGCAGGATTCACATAGTGGGCCTGTATTATTTGAGAGTGAGCGTAGATTGAAAAGTATCCCAGTTAGATTTGATGATAGTCTAGGCTGTGCACAAAGGAAGGTGCTTGAAAAGGTCTTGCAAAAACACTGCTATGTAGGAACTCTGTTTAAGCCTAATAAAATTCCCCATCACAATATTGTTGTTGGTTCAACCAAAAAGTTATCTTTATGAAACGTTGTCCAAAACCGCAGCAGGTTATGCAGATTTGCATGAAGATGAATGCTCCTTTGCTCCCTAAAGAACAACATGAACCATTAGATTTGAAATGTTCATCAATGTATTCTATTGTTGGCTTCACTTATGTAAAACACCATACAGTTTTGACAGCAAAATGGGATTACATTACAATGAAAATTGCTGAGTCTAGACTTGTTCGGGAGGGTTAGTTTCACTGGAGCTCAGATCCCCTCTAATCAGAGGCTTCCAGATCCAGTTCAAATTATAGCTTTGTCATAATCTGCGTCTCAAATGATCAACAATCCTAATAGTTTTAGCTTTAACAAGTTTAAACATCAGTTTACCACTTGAAATGCCAGAGGGTTCCTCCTTAAAAATGGTCCGATAACTTATGGGCATCCATCAAGTTGCTAATAGGAATTTATCTCAATGTTTGGATCAGAATTCCAACCATGACCCCTTTTGATCGAGAATGTGGAGCCCTTCACTTGTGATCATGCTTATGATAGTTCAGCTGCTAAACTCAGATAGCACTACCCAATCCATTTATCTGTAAATGATAATATGAACGCCATTCAAGTCCAAAAATCAGGGAAGGTCCCAGCTTTGGCCTAAACTCCCTGTGATCTGCACTGTTAACAACCTACAATCTGAGGTTCATACATAAATACATTATCCAATGCCATAGAAGCTGGTGCCTATCCTTGATACATGGAGGAGCACTGAGGTTCTCAGTATTCATAAGAAGGGCTGTCATAGCCACCCAGGAACTAGTGCCCCATAAGTTTAATTGCCAACTTAGAGAGCATTTTTAATAAAAAAGTATTGGATAAGATAACCATGTGGAGGGACGAAAAACAGATTTTGACTCATTTACAGGCAAGATTTAGGCTAAAGGTCAGTATAGTGGATCAAGTTTTTTGCTTCCTTTTAACTACGTGGCAAACTGTGGAAGCACTCCCAAAGGTGGGAGTTCTATTGAGTTTACTCTCTTAAAAATTCAACTTTAGTCAGAAAACTTATCTCAGATGTTTTCAGTAACTAACAGAAAAATAACCGAGACAATTAAGATTAGTAGGGGAGTTCCACATGGTTGTGTATTTGCTACAGATTTGGATCCTGGGTGAATTGGTTTCTTATAGAGAAGCACTGCAAGATGTTAATCATAGGCTTGCCACTCTGAAGATATAATGGGTCCCTTATGATAAATCATGCTTGGGCACTCTGGGTTTGGTCAAATCCTACAATGATTCCTAGAAAAGGTTCCATAAATGTAAAAACTATATACTGGGGAGTTGTTCTTGGCAAATAACTATCTGTGCCACCAAGTGAGAGTCTTCCAGATATTTCTTTTCATTTAAGAGCAACCTTAAATTGGAAGCATTTTTAGATTATATTAAACCAGTTTCTACCAAGGCATTATAAATTAAATCTAGGCTTGGCATTCTTCTCGTGGCTGTTTTTATCCAAAAGTGGCCACTAATACTTCAAAATCTTCTACTAGCCTGGGAAGTGACATTCCGACAGAGAACGAGGAACGTTTGTTATTCCTCTGCTGGGCCTAGCGCAAACCAAGGTGTTAATGCCTCTCTGTGCCAGCTTGAGATACACACACACTAGTGGATAACTTTGAGCCAGGTATTTGTTTTATCTCTGCTGTTTCTAAATGTTTACATTGAGCATGGTATATTGGAACCCATCTTAAATAATACTACAACTGTAAAGATTGTATGTAATATAAATACATTTTTTGTGAATTTGCTGTTTATATTTCATGATCGTTTTTATTATGTTGATGCATTATATAACTTGATTGAAATATATATATATATATATATTTATATTTACACAATCAAAGATTATTCCATGTGAACCATCCAATTTAACAATAAAACAACACTGTGTTTATTATAATTTTATTGTTAAAGGAGTGGGGCCATGGGGCATGACAGGGACAGAGGGGGAATGGGTTCACTCCCCCTCAATGGGGATGTATGTTTGGCTGGCCATCTCGGGCCGGCCAAACACACATGCACACTGTGTTCTCTTCAGCCCGGCACTGTGCTGCCGGGCTGGAGAGAGTAGGCAGAGGCTCCCAGTTTGCCTGGGAGTGCCAAGCCAAGGCGCTCCAGCCAATCCTAATGCTGCTTTCATGCAGCGTTAGAATTGGCTGCAGGGCATGCTGGGAGCCTGTGCCTCCAGTGACCAGGAAAGTGGTGCGGCGCAGCGGCGAAGCAGGTACGTTTTTAGGTTGTTTTTGATTGAATGTTTATTTTGTCCCCCGTACCCCTGGCTGCGATCTACCCTACCCCTTCACCCTTTTTGCTTGATATATTCATCTTTTATGTAATACTCAATCCATCCGCCCTTTTCCACAACAAAACAACACCGCCACAAACACACATTTTCTATACTGCCTGCTCAGAAATGCTCGATCACTCTAAAAAAACAAGAACCACATCTACAACCTGCTCACGGACACACAACCTGGCTTACTATTCGTAACAGAATCAGGGTTGGGAGATGGCATGCCCACAGTGTTGCATGAAGCCGTTCCTCCAGGCTATCAAACCATCACACAAAACCGTATAGGCAAGAGAGGAGGTGGACTAGCTAATATATTTAAACAAGCAATACCTCTTAGTGAAAACAAACAACATTTCCATACAAGGTTGTGAGGCCCTCCTGACAAGATGGAACCCTACATCAACTTCCTCCTATAACTTTCTCCTCCTTTACAGATATCCACTTAACTCAACATTCCCAGACACTTTACTAGATACAGTCTCAAACCATATAACATTATACTCAAACCTATGTATTCTTGGGGACTTAAACATTTGATTTGCTAAACCCAATATGCCCATCCAAAAGCTATCACCACTGGCCTAGGCACATTCAACCTACTTCAGATAGTACACAATTCCATACACATCGCTGGACACATCCTAGATGTCATTTTTGCAAAGCCTCACCTAGTTACCATTCAAAACATCATGCCAATCGCATGGTCAGACCACCATTTGGTAACTTTCAAACATAAAACCCCATAAATCAACACACCCCATAGCAACTTACATAAGTGCCTCTATCGACCATGGAGCAAACCCAATTTGAAAGACTTAGAAACACAACTAACAGCCAACACTGATCTAGATACAGTTAATCCTGTTCCAAAACTTTATGAGTGGCTACAGGAAGCTTACGATATCCTAATACCACTCTGAAAAGTTAACCAGGACAAAAAAAAACAAACACCTTGGAGAAACACAGAACTTAAAAAGATAAAGCAACAAATCAGAAGGCTGCAACGGACCTGGCTCAAAACAAACAACATTCAAGACAAAATTCAGCTACACAAACCTAACAGGATATACAAACCACCAATCAAAAAAGCTAAAAAAGGTACTAGCAAACAAAATTCAAAATGCTCAATTAATTTGTTAATACCTAAACGCATGGAAGGAAGTCATTCCACTACTTAGGATTTCACAAACAAACTGGCAACTCATTACACAACCAAGGCAAATACATTGGACTTCTGTTTGAAACAGAAGAAAACCATCAGCACCAACCCTTTTCCTAAAATTCCCTCTAAGAATAAACCAACCCAGCCTCTGCACCCCTTCTAACAAATATCACAAGGTGAATTTATGGATTTGGGCAGAGCAAGCATGCCTTCCGGTTGCCCTTCTGACCCTTGTCCACCACACATCTTCAAAAACATTATTTTATCTACTTCTGCTGCCTTACCTGTAAGAAGAATCATCAACAACTCTTACACTACAGGATGTTTTCCCAAAGACCTGAAAAAGGTATACCTACGTCCGTTATTTAAGAAAACAAACCTAGACCCACAGGACCCGAACAACTACAGACCAATCACAAATGGACCTTTCCTGGGCAAACTGATAGAAAGAGCAGCTTTCGCCCAGATGTCACAAATTCATTGAAGACAATTCCATACTTTCAGACTACCAAACTGGATCCCGCCCTGGAAGAGGCACTGAATCGGCATTCATAGCAATCTGCAATGATCTTAAAACCACTGTCAACCACAATGGAATTGCTGCACTACTTCTCTTGGACCTCTCAGTTACCTTTGATACTGTTGACCATGACACCCTAATTCAAAGACTCCATGAAGCCGGCATAGAAGGGACTACTCTCGACTGGATTACATCCTATCTTGAAAACAGAACTGATATTATCTATTCTCCCCCCCTTCTCATCCAAACCCTACCTCACAAAAACAGAGGTACCCCAAGGATCAATCATCTCACCTATGCTTTTCAACATTTACATGATGTAATTACCAGAAATGATCAATGATTTTCAACTCACATGCTACAACTATGCAGATGACACACAAATACTACTTAAATTGGAATGACCCAAAGACATTGAAAGCTCACAAATCTTCTGTTGCTTAAGAGCCATTGACCAGTGGATGACTTGGAGCCATCTCAAACTGAAGGGCTTCCAAAACGGAAATACTCACATGTGGCGAATGGAAAAATTATGACCCACTGTACGCCTGGCCTCATGATCTTGGACCACCTTCTCAAGTATCCAACGAAGTTACAAACCTTGAAATTACCATGGACTCCAAGTTAACAATGAATGCCAAAATGGACAAATTAGCACAATCAAGCTTTATAACCTTGAGGACTCTGTGACGCATCTTCCCCACCTTAAATTTCCACACAAGGTGCAGCTACTTTCTCTCTTGTGCTATCCAAACTGGATTATGCCAATGGCCTCTCCCATGGATCATCTCTAGCTATTATGAAAAACTAGAATGTATTAGGAACTCAGCTGCCAGGCTACTCTTACAAGTAAAGACTCAAGGCCACATCTCCTCTGCCTTGAAAGCACTACACTGGTTACCCACTGCCAGAAGATCCACCTTCAAGCTGCTTTGTATCACCTACAAAGTTATACATGGAACAGGACCGCGTTTCATCAGAAAAAATATAACCAAATACATTCAAGAAAGAAACCTCCACTCAAGATTGGCACCTCGCCCTAAAACCATCTCAGTTCAAGCACCCAAACTATGAAATTCATTACCCCAAAATATAAGATCCACAGATAACTATCTTGTCTTCAGAAAACTACTCAAGAGTTGGCTCTTTCCTTCATAACCACCCCATTCAAACAAAAATGGACTGCACATGCCTGTGTTGATAAATATTTATAATCTGATTATGTGTACATTTTCGATATGTATAGTTCTTTAAGAAATATGTATAGTTACTATCACATAATAATAAATTATACACATAGGGGGTCATTCTGACCCTGGCGGTCATCGACCGCCAGGGTCGACGACCACGGAAGCACCGCCAACAGGCTGGCGGTGCTTCCTTTTGTATTCCGACCGCGGCTGTGAAGCTGCGGTCGCCCAGCCGGGTCCGGCGGTTTCCCGCCGGATTACCCCCGGCTGGGAGAATCCTCCATGGCGGCGCTGCTTGCAGCGCCGCCATGGGGATTCCGACCCCCTTCCCGCCAGCCTGTTTCTGGCGGTTTTCACCGCCAGAACCAGGATGGCGGGAACGGGTGTCGTGGGGCCCATGGGGGCCCCTGCACTGCCCATGCCACTGGCATGGGCAGTGCAGGGGCCCCCTAACAGGGCCCCAGAAAGATTTTCACTGTCTGCATTGCAGACAGTGAAAATCGCGACGGGTGCAACTGCACCCGTCGCACCCCTGCAACTCCGCCGGCTCCATTCGGAGCCGGCTTCATTGTTGCAGGGCCTTTCCCGCTGGGCCGGCGGGCGCTCCTTTGGCGGGCGCCCGCCGGCCCAGCGGGAAAGCCAGAATGGCCTCGGAGCGGCCAAGTGGCGGTTCCCGAAACTCGGAATGAGGGCCATACTCTTTAAGCCTGCAAATGCATATTTACTCACACTTAAATCTCTCTCTCTCTCTCTCTCTCTATATATATATATATATATATATATATATATATATACATATATATGTGTGTATGTGTGTATGTATATATATATATATATATATAATAATAATGTGTGTGTGTGTGTGTGTGTGTATATAAATATAAATGTGTGTATTATTCTATGCTTAACATGTTCATAGGTCATTGCATAGCTCGTGCTCGTAGATAAGTTGTTTTATTAGATACTTATGAACCCCTGCTTTCAATTTTTTATATCACAATGATTAAATGTTATCTGATTGATTTAACAGCAAGAATTTCACTATTCAAAAACTGAGGAAAGATAAATGAATGTTAGAAAGGTACACTTATTAGTTAACTTCAAATACTACATATCTTGAAAGTCTGTGTTTATCCAATACTGCTTTTCTTCTCATATTATTATACCCATTATTATGTTCCTTGTACATATATTCCCCTACTATGTATTTACAGATTTATTTATTTATTTATTAATCTAATCCTACTGTACCAGAGAAAAATAAATAAAAATAAATAAAATCTATAAATTAAAAATATATATATATTTATGTGTGTGTATATATATATATATATATATATATATATATATACAATAATAATTGCATACAAAATAATATCAATTAATAAAATAATAAATTATACTATCTTAAGCATTACCCTGTTCCCCATCACCCTATGTCTCTATCAATGTATCCTCCATCCCCACTCTGACTCATCCCAAACCCATTCTACTACTTTCCTCTCCAAAATAACTCTGCCTAAGCTCTTCCCTCCTCTACCACATCTAGCTCACCCCAAACATCAGTTTACTTCCATGATCTCCAAAAACAACCCAACTAAATTCTCCCTCATTTATCTCACCTTTTACTAATCCAAAACCCCTTCTACCACTATGATCTCCCTAACCCTTTCCACAGTCTCTTCCCTCCCCCATCTCTCCTTTACTCATTCCAAGCCTCCTCCTATTACTATAAACTCCCAATTAATACTTCTGGATTCTTCCCTCCTCTATCCCTCCATTACTCTAACCAATCCAACTAACAAACTAACATATCCTCTGCTCAAATTATCTCATAATAATACTAAAACTGTACTCATACTTCCCTTTAATAATCCACCACTAATTCCTCTTAGGTTCCGGAGTAGCGTGCTACTTGCCGAAAAGCACTTCAACGCCTTGTCAGGGGTAGTAAGTGCTATATTAATACAATTACAATTACAATCCACTTTTTCTGCCCATTTACTGTCCTGAGTCCTGAAAAGAACAAGAAAAATGTCTATCAGGATACTGATATCGATCTAGCTTTATGATTTTGTCACTGTAGATCAAATTATATCCACCCATACTGGATTCCTGTGTTGAGGAAGGTATAGTCCTTGCTTTGGTTTCTGCTTTGGCTTTGTGACTGGTGCAGCCTTTTCCTTACTGGAATCCTCACTCTCATTTTTCGATTTGAGATGTAGTTTAATAGCCTGTGAACCTACGGTATTTTGACTCACAGAGATGTAACTTCTGAGAGAATCTTTGGGTCCTGTTCACGATCCCGAAGGAGAAGTGCTGTCAACCACTGCCAAACTGAAAGAACATTAGCTTCTCTATGAATGTTACTCATAATAACTGAGGAGACTGTCTTATAATTGCCCATAAATGTCATCCCAAAATCAAGAGAAGGTACAGCTCCATGCTAATCATGTGCTCGTTTTAAGCACCTCTGGTAGGCCCACTAATTAGCATGTGCCATATGCTGCAATAGAAATACTCACAAAAACCATTGCAGAAGTTGGAGGCTTTTCTAGCAGTGGTACGGTTCCAAGGGGAAGACACATAGGCCCTCATTCTGACCCTGGCGGTTCTCTACCGCCAGGGCCAACGGGGGCGGGAGCACCGCCGACAGGCCGGCGGTGCTCCCTTGGTCATTCTGACCGCGGCGCTTTGGCCGCGGTCAGAACGGGAAAACCGGCGGTCTCCCGCCGGTTTTCCACTGACCTTAGAATCCTCCAAGGCCGCGCAGCTCGCTGCGCCGCCGAGGGGATTCTGACCCCCCCTACCGCCATCCTGTTCATGGAGGGAAAGCCGCCATGAACAGGATGGCGGTAGGGGGGGTCGCGGGGCCCCTGGGGGCCCCTGCCGTGCCCATGCCAATGGCATGGGCACGGCAGGGGCCCCCGTAAGAGGGCCCCGCAAAGTATTTCAGTGTCTGCCTTGCAGACACTGAAATACGCGACGGGTGCCACTGCACCCGTCGCACCTTCCCACTCCGCCGGCTCGATTACGAGCCGGCATCCTCGTGGGAAGGGAGTTTTTCCCTGGGCTGGCGGGCGGTCTTTTGGAGACCGCCCGCCAGCCCAGGGAAAAACTCATAATACCCTCCGCGGTCTTCAGACCGCGGAGCGGTATAATGGAGGGCGGGATCCTGGCGGGCGGCCTCCGCCGCCCGCCAGGGTCATAATGAGGCCCATAGGGCCTGATTCTAACTTAGGAGGACGGTGTTAAACCGTCCCAAAAGTGGCGGATATACCACCTACCGTATTACGAGTTCCATAGGATATAATGGACTCGTAATACGGTAGGTGGTATATCCGCCACTTTTGGGACGGTTTAACACCGTCCTCCAAAGTTAGAATCAGGCCCATAGTTACGATTCTATACCTACCATGGAGTGTTGTATGAGGCAAGGCCTCTTCCAACGACTGGTCTTACTAGCAATCCATATTGGAATGTTGTCTCACTTTGCTGGTGCCTTGTGCTTTATTAGCCTGTGGACTAATTGCCTGTACTGAGGCATGTACGTATTTTGTGGGTCCAGGACCAACTATTCCAGTAAGTAGTTTGCTCTGGTGATTGTTGGTGGGGGCCACTGCACTGATTTTTGAGAACTGGCACTTATTTTTCTGCATCAATTATTAATGAAAACCAAGAGATTGAAAAACACTCAAAGTGGACAGGCGGAGGAGGAGAATGACAGGAAAATCATCACGGCAGGAGAAATCAAGAATGCGCAGAAGTGAGATAAAAGGGCGGAGAACATCTGGTAGTGGATTGAAGAGGCATCAGATGGTTTTGATGCTAAGCTGCCTCGGTATTCAGAACACCAACATTTATTAGCACAGACCACAAGCTTCTTAGGAGAGCTTTGGGCATCAGCACTAATTCTTTGACAAATTAAGCACAGAAATACTCCCTTAAAAGACATTTGTAAGACATACTTTCGGAGTTGTTTATAAGTAGCCACTACCTGAGGTAGTAACTGTAGCGTCTTCCCCAGCTTGGGTACCCACCAGTGACTATGCCCATCACCGAACTGTAAATCACAGATCTTTATTCCTTTGCATGCACTTATGAACTCCAACATTATAAGCCAAGCTTTCATTACACTCTATTCTAACTGTTACATGACACTGATACAGGGTCCACTGGGAGTCAGAAAGGTTCAGTTTTAAATCATGCATGACACTACATCATTCCTTCTGTTAAATTAAAAAAAAAAATTGTAAAATTATTAGACAATCTTCAATCAATCTTCCTGCCGCTTTGCGAATCTGACACGATCTGGTTACGGGAAACAGTAAACTGTCATCTTCAGTGTCAGAAACTCCTAAAGATGGTAAAGAGACAGCAACAGTCACTGTCTTTCTCAAGTCAGTCTTTCATTCATCATTTCAATTGAAGACAGATAAAACACAGATATTAAGAGGGATGAGTCTTTGGTAAAAGACTTCATAGGGCGCAAGGCAGTCACCATGTGTCTTTTAGTAGACACCACTTGGAAAGGCTCAGAATGATAAGGAGCATCAGATTTTTCTTGCGCATCTGTTGAGCGTTTACCAGATGAGAATACGAGTTGTATTTCCATGTTGGCTCTTGTATGCAGAAACTTCTGTTTGTTAACCAAGTCCCTTGTAGGAATCATGTTTTCACTTTTTTCTCTCTCCGTGGTCCATTGAGGTAACTTGATTATCATTTCTCTCTTGAACATCAAAGTCGCAGGACTTTCACCTGTGGCCTGGGGGGACATTTAATGATAATCTTGTAAAGTAGAATTCAATACTGTTCACAACTTGAGCTTTTCAAGAGGTTCACAATGCACTGCTTTCTTTAGTGTCCTCATTGTAGAAGGCTGGACTGGCTTGTAGTGAGTACCAAGGATTACTTGCACCTTGCACCAGGCCCAGTTATCCCTTATTAGTGTATAGGGTGTCTAGCAGCTTAGGCTGATAGATAATGGTAGCTTAGCAGAGCAGCTTAGGCTGAACTAGGAGACGTGTGAAGCTACTACAGTACCACTTAGTGTCATATGCCCAATATCATAAGAAAACACAATACACAGTTATACTAAAAATAAAGGTACTTTATTTTTATGACAATATGCCAAAGTATCTTAGAGTGTACCCTCAGTGAGAGGATAGGAAATATACACAAGATATATGTACACAATACCAAAAATATGCAGTATAGTCTTAGAAAACAGTGCAAACAATGTATAGTTACAATAGGATGCAATGGGGACACATAGGGATGGGGCAACACAAACCATATACTCCAAAAGTGGAATGCGAACCACGAATGGACCCCAAACCTATGTGACCTTGTAGAGGGTCGCTGGGACTATTAGAAAATAGTAAGAGTTAGAAAAATAACCCTCCCCAAGACCCTGAAAAGTGAGTGCAAAGTGCACTAAAGTTCCCCTAAGGACAAAGAAGTCGTGTTAGAGGAATAATGCAGGAAAGACACAAACCAACAATGCAACAACAATGGATTTCCAATCTAGGGTACCTGTGGGACAAGGGGACCAAGTCCAAAAGTCACAAGCAAGTCGGAGATGGGCAGATGCCCAGGAAATGCCAGCTGTGGGTGCAAAGAAGCTTCTACTGGACAGAAGAAGCTGAGGTTTCTGTAGGAACGAAACAGGCTAGAGACTTCCCCTTTGGTGGACGGATCCCTCTCGCCGTGGAGAGTCGTGCAGAAGTGTTTTCCCGCCGAAAGAACGCCAACAAGCCTTGCTAGCTGCAAATCGTGCGGTTAGCATTTTTGGATGCTGCTGTGGCCCAGGAGGGACCAGGAGGTCGCAAATTGGACCAGGAGGTAGAGGGAACATCGAGCAAGATAAGGAACCCTCTTAGCAGCAGGTAGCACCCGGAGAAGTGCCAGAAACAGGCACTACGAGGATGCGTGAAACGGTGCTCACCCGAAGTCGCACAAAGAAGTCACCGGAGAACAACTTAGGAGGTCGTGCAATGCAGGTTAGAGTGCCGTGGACCCAGGCTGGACTGTGCACAAAGGATTTCCGCCGGCAGTGCACGGAGGCCGGAGTAGCTGCAAAAGTCGCGGTTCCCAGCAATGCAGTCTAGCGAGGTGAGGCAAGGACTTACCTCCACCAAACTTGGACTGAAGAGTCACTGGACTGTGGGAGTCACTTGGACAGAGTTGCTGGATTCGAGGGACCTCGCTCGTCGTGCTGAGAGGAGACCCAAGGGACCGGTAATGCAGCTTTTTGGTGCCTGCGGTTGCAGGGGGAAGATTCCGTCGACCCACGGGAGACTTCTTCGGAGCTTCTAGTGCAGAGAGGAGGCAGACTACCCCCACAGCATGCACCACCAGGAAAACAGTCGAGAAGGCGGCAGGATCAGCGTTACAGAGTTGCAGTAGTCATCTTTGCTACTATGTTGCAGTTTTGCAGGCTTCCAGCGCGGTCAGCAGTCGATTCCTTGGCAGAAGGTGAAGAGAGAGATGCAGAGGAACTCGGATGAGCTCTTGCACTCGTTATCTAAAGTTTCCCCAGAGACAGAGACCCTAAATAGCCAGAAAAGAGGGTTTGGCTACCTAGGAGAGAGGATAGGCTAGCAACACCTGAAGGAGCCTATCAGAAGGAGTCTCTGACGTCACCTGGTGGCACTGGCCACTCAGAGCAGTCCAGTGTGCCAGCAGCACCTCTGTTTCCAAGATGGCAGAGGTCTGGAGCACACTGGAGGAGCTCTGGACACCTCCCAGGGGAGGTGCAGGTCAGGAGAGTGGTCACTCCCCTTTCCTTTGTCCAGTTTCGCGCCAGAGCAGGGCTAAGGGGTCCCCTGAACCGGTGTAGACTGGCTTATGCAGAATTGGGCACATCTGTGCCCAAGAAAGCATTTCCAGAGGCTGGGGGAGGCTACTCCTCCCCTGCCTTCACACCATTTTCCAAAGGGAGAGGGTGTAACACCCTCTCTCAGAGGAAGTCCTTTGTTCTGCCATCCTGGGCCAGGCCTGGCTGGACCCCAGGAGGGCAGATGCCTGTCTGAGGGGTTGGCAGCAGCAGCAGCTGCAGTGAAACCCCAGGAAGGGCAGTTTGGCAGTACCAGGGTCTGTGCTACAGACCACTGGGATCATGGGATTGTGCCAACTATGCCAGGATGGCATAGAGGGGGCAATTCCATGATCATAGACATGTTACATGGCCATATTCGGAGTTACCATTGTGAAGCTACATATAGGTAGTGACCTATATGTAGTGCACGCGTGTAATGGTGTCCCCGCACTCACAAAGTCCTGGGTATTGGCCCTGAACAATGTGGGGGCACCTTGGCTAGTGCCAGGGTGCCCTCACACTAAGTAACTTAGCACCCAACCTTTACCAGGTAAAGGTTAGACATATAGGTGACTTATAAGTTACTTAAGTGCAGTGTAAAATGGCTGTGAAATAACGTGGACGTTATTTCACTCAGGCTGCAGTGGCAGGCCTGTGTAAGAATTGTCAGAGCTCCCTATGGGTGGCAAAAGAAATGCTGCAGCCCATAGGGATCTCCTGGAACCCCAATACCCTGGGTACCTCAGTACCATATACTAGGGAATTATAAGGGTGTTCCAGTAAGCCAATGTAAATTGGTAAAATTGGTCACTAGCCTGTTAGTGACAATTTGAAAGAAATGAGAGAGCATAACCACTGAGGTTCTGGTTAGCAGAGCCTCAGTGAGACAGTTAGGCACCACACAGGGAACACATACATATAGGCCACAAACTTATGAGCACTGGGGTCCTGACTAGCAGGGTCCCAGTGACACATAACAAACATACTGAAAACATATGGTTTTCACTATGAGCACTGGGCCCTGGCTAGCAGGATCCCAGTGAGACAGTGAAAACACCCTGACATACACTCAGAAACAGGCCAAAAGTGGGGGTAACAAGGCTAGAAAGAGGCTACTTTCTCACACAACCCCCCCCCCCAAACGAAGGACAATAAGGCTAACCTTGGCCAGTTGAGACTTTATTGTCTAAGTGGTGATAAGTAGAGAGTAGCTCTGCAATAGACTAGTTACTCCCTTTATCATCCACTATATGGTTACTTCCCTGTGGGGATGTAAACCACCCTGTTTGAAGTTTTTTAGCTAAGCAACAATGTGAATATGTATTTTTAGAGTTTCTATCAGTAAGTTTTAGTTTAGAGCAGTGGGAATTGTCCACTGAACCTATTTGTAATGATGGAAATGCCAGACAGGGATGCTGTCTCAGAAAAGCCATAGCTGGGCAAAAACTTTGTCCATATGGCTGGAAGAGAGAACAGGGATGCTGTTTCTCTTGAGTTGGAGCGGGACAGGGATGCTGTCCTATGAGCTCCACACTAGGGCAGGGATGCTGTCCTAAGTGTTGTGAGGCAGTGCAGGGTTTCTGCACTAAAGTTTCTCTGGGAGGGTTGGAGGGATGCTCCATGTTAACTAAAATGGTGCTCTTTTTCTCACCAATGTTAGTTATCCCACAGAGAGGTACTTCTACCTCAGGGAAAACAGCTTTGCCAGCTGATGATTCCCTTGGAACAGGTGCCACCCCAGGAGAGGTTTCTCCCACCACAGGACTGGTATCCTGAATGGTAGGGTGGTTAGGGGATACTGTGATACCTTTTTTACCTGTTGATGGAGAGGGATCCTGAGTTTTCAGGCCTTCTCTCCTTTGCTTTTTCATTTCAGTAGAAATGAGAGGGAACAATTCCTCAGGGATGCCCAGCATGGCTGCATGGGCATAAAACTCTACATCAGCCCAACTTGAGGCCTCTAGGTCATTACCTAAGAGACAGTCTACAGGTAAGCTAGGTGATACCACCACCTGCTTAGGGCCAGTAACTCCACCCCAACTAAACTGAATTATAGCTAAGGGAAGAAACTTAGTGGAGTTATGGACATCAATAATTTTATACTGTTGTCCAATGATGTGTTGTTCAGGAGCCACTAGGTTTTCAGTCACCAAAGTGATACTGGCACCTGTGTCCCTGTAGGCCAAGGCCTCAACACCATTTATTGAAACTGTCTGCCTGTACTTATCCATTGTAAGGGGACAAGCAGCCAGTGTGGCAAGGCCAATGCCACTAGGTGTGACAGAAACTGTCTTGGGACTGACTACCCCAGTTTCTATTATGGACCCATAAGTGAACCCAACTACACCCTTACCTTGACTGTTGCCAGCAGTCCCACCACTAGTACCACTACTGCTAGGGGCACTAGAGCTTGATGTATTAGTGGTGGTAGGCTCAGGGGGTTTACCTGGACAGGACTTATCCCCTGGCCTATGGCCTCTGTTTTTACACACAAAGCACCAAGGCTTTTTAATGTGTGCAGGTTGAGAAGAAGAGGAAGAATTTGTTTTATCCCCACCCTCTGAAGAGTGTTTAAGATTTGAAGTGGGATCTTTGGTTTTACCCTTATCCCCATGCTTATCTTGAGATTTTTCACCATCTTTCTTCTTATTGCCATCTTTGTCACCCCCTGTATGAACTTTTCTGTTCACCCTTGTTCTGACCCATTTGTCTGCCTTCTTTCCCAATTCTTGGGGAGAGGTCAGATCAGAGTCCACCAGGTACTGGTGCAACAAATCAGACACACAATTATTAAGAATATGCTCTCTCAGGATCAAGTTATACAGGCTGTCATAATCAGTAACTTTACTGCCATGTAACCACCCCTCCAAGGCCTTCACTGAATGGTCAATGAAATCAACCCAGTCTTGTGAAGACTCCTTTTTGGTCTCTCTGAACTTTATCCTGTATTGTTCAGTGGTTAAGCCATAACCATCCAGGAGTGCATTCTTAAGAACTGTAAAATTATTGGCATCACTTTATTTCACAGTAAGGAGCCTATCCCTACCTTTTCCACTAAATGATAGCCATAGGATAGCAGCCCACTGCCTTTGAGGGACATCCTGTACAACACAGGCCCTCTCAAGTGCAGCAAACCACTTGTTAATGTCATCCCCCTCCTTATAAGGGGGAACTATCTTATGCAGATTCCTGGAATCATGCTCTTTTGCAGGATGACTATGGGGAATACTGCTGCTGCCACCATGGGTTTCTAAACCCAACTTCTGTCTTTCCTTCTCTAATTCTAAAGACTGTCTATCCAAATCCAGCTGTTGCTTTTTAAGCTTCAGTCTGGTTTGTTCCACCCTCAACTTATTGAGTTCCCTCTCTAACAATCTGTTATCAGGGTTGGTGGGGGGGCATTCCTAGATACAGAGGTGTGATGGGAATGAACAGAAGGAGACCTGTCCCTTACAGAGGGCACCCTAACAGCTTGGCTGACAGTGTAATGTGAGAGCACATCATCTGTATGATGTGACTCCACCTCAGTACCAACTATGCTAGACTGTCTAGTAATGGGCAGGCTAAGAAGTTTCTTTCCTGAATCTTTTCCTGGGGGAGTCCCTGGATCAGATTGGGAACCATTAGCTACTTTTTCAACAGATGGGGCACTTTTTGCCTTATCATGTTCTCTAAGCATGTTAAGTAACAATTCCAAGGAAGGATTCTTCCCTACACTCAAACCTCTCTCTATGCAGAGACTCCTTGCTCCTTTCCAGCTAAGGTGATCATATGCAAGTTTGGACAGATCAACATTTTGGCCTGTGCCAGACATTTTTTAGAGAGAGTTAAAGTGATAGAAAAAGAGAAAAAAGTTTTCAGAACTTTTTAGAAAGACAGAAAAAAACTTTTAAAAACTTTTTAGAACTTTTTAGAAGTACTTTTCAGCACTTAGAAAAGAGTGAAAAGAGGAAATGCTAAACTTTTTAGCTATGTGTACACACACTGAACTTGTTTTGTATATTTTTCTCTTATGAAAAGTACAATGACAAGAGTGGTAAGTAGTCTCAAAGCACTTATCCCACCGCTGCACAACCAATGTAGGAGGCTGGACTGGCTTGTAGTGAGTACCAAGGGGTACTTGCACCTTGCACCAGGCCCAGTTATCCCTTATTAGTGTATAGGGTGTCTAGCAGCTTAGGCTGATAGATAATGGTAGCTTAGCAGAGCAGCTTAGGCTGAACTAGGAGACGTGTGAAGCTACTACAGTACCACTTAGTGTCATATGCCCAATATCATAAGAAAACACAATACACAGTTATACTAAAAATAAAGGTACTTTATTTTTATGACAATATGCCAAAGTATCTTAGAGTGTACCCTCAGTGAGAGGATAGGAAATATACACAAGATATATGTACACAATACCAAAAATATGCAGTATAGTCTTAGAAAACAGTGCAAACAATGTATAGTTACAATAGGATGCAATGGGGACACATAGGGATAGGGGCAACACAAACCATATACTCCAAAAGTGGAATGCAAACCACGAATGGACCCCAAACCTATGTGACCTTGTAGAGGGTCGCTGGGACTATTAGAAAATAGTAAGAGTTAGAAAAATAACCCTCCCCAAGACCCTGAAAAGTGAGTGCAAAGTGCACTAAAGTTCCCCTAAGGACAAAGAAGTCGTGTTAGAGGAATAATGCAGGAAAGACACAAACCAACAATGCAACAACAATGGATTTCCAATCTAGGGTACCTGTGGGACAAGGGGACCAAGTCCAAAAGTCACAAGCAAGTCGGAGATGGGCAGATGCCCAGGAAATGCCAGCTGTGGGTGCAAAGAAGCTTCTACTGGACAGAAGAAGCTGAGGTTTCTGCAGGAACGAAAAAGGCTAGAGACTTCCCCTTTGGTGGACGGATCCCCCTCGCCGTGGAGAGTCGTGCAGAAGTGTTTTCCCGCCGAAAGAACGCCAACAAGCCTTGCTAGCTGCAAATCGTGCGGTTAGCGTTTTTGGATGCTGCTGTGGCCCAGGAGGGACCAGGAGGTCGCAAATTGGACCAGGAGGTAGAGGGAACATCGAGCAAGACAAGGAACCCTCTTAGCAGCAGGTAGCACCCGGAGAAGTGCCAGAAACAGGCACTACGAGGATGCGTGAAACGGTGCTCACCCGAAGTCGCACAAAGAAGTCACCGGAGAACAACTTAGGAGGTCGTGCAATGCAGGTTAGAGTGCCATGGACCCAGGCTGGACTGTGCACAAAGGATTTCCGCCGGCAGTGCACGGAGGCCGGAGTAGCTGCAAAAGTCGCGGTTCCCAGCAATGCAGTCTAGCGAGGTGAGGCAAGGACTTACCTCCACCAAACTTGGACTGAAGAGTCACTGGACTGTGGGAGTCACTTGGACAGAGTTGCTGGATTCGAGGGACCTCGCTCGTCGTGCTGAGAGGAGACCCAAGGGACCGGTAATGCAGCTTTTTGGTGCCTGCGGTTGCAGGGGGAAGATTCCGTCGACCCACGGGAGACTTCTTCGGAGCTTCTAGTGCAGAGAGGAGGCAGACTACCCCCACAGCATGCACCACCAGGAAAACAGTCGAGAAGGCGGCAGGATCAGCGTTACAGAGTTGCAGTAGTCATCTTTGCTACTATGTTGCAGTTTTGCAGGCTTCCAGCGCAGTCAGCAGTCGATTCCTTGGCAGAAGGTGAAGAGAGAGATGCAGAGGAACTCGGATGAGCTCTTGCACTCGTTATCTAAAGTTTCCCCAGAGACAGAGACCCTAAATAGCCAGAAAAGAGGGTTTGGCTACCTAGGAGAGAGGATAGGCTAGCAACACCTGAAGGAGCCTATCAGAAGGAGTCTCTGACGTCACCTGGTGGCACTGGCCACTCAGAGCAGTCCAGTGTGCCAGCAGCACCTCTGTTTCCAAGATGGCAGAGGTCTGGAGGACACTGTAGGAGCTCTGGACACCTCCCAGGGGAGGTGCAGGTCAGGGGAGTGGTCACTCCCCTTTCCTTTGTCCAGTTTCGCGCCAGAGCAGGGCTAAGGGGTCCCCTGAACCAGTGTAGACTGGCTTATGCAGAATTGGGCACATCTGTGCCCAAGAAAGCATTTTCAGAGGCTGGGGGAGGCTACTCCTCCCCTGCCTTCACACCATTTTCCAAAGGGAGAGGGTGTAACACCCTCTCTCAGAGGAAGTCCTTTGTTCTGCCATCCTGGGCCAGGCCTGGCTGGACCCCAGGAGGGCAGATGCCTGTCTGAGGGGTTGGCAGCAGCAGCAGCTGCAGTGAAACCCCAGGAAGGGCAGTTTGGCAGTACCAGTGTCTGTGCTACAGACCACTGGGATCATGGGATTGTGCCAACTATGCCAGGATGGCATAGAGGGGGCAATTCCATGATCATAGACATGTTACATGGCCATATTCGGAGTTACCATTGTGAAGCTACATATAGGTAGTGACCTATATGTAGTGCACGCGTGTAATGGTGTCCCCGCACTCACAAAGTCCGGGGAATTGGCCCTGAACAATGTGGGGGCACCTTGGCTAGTGCCAGGGTGCCCTCACACTAAGTAACTTAGCACCCAACCTTTACCAGGTAAAGGTTAGACATATAGGTGACTTATAAGTTACTTAAGTGCAGTGTAAAATGGCTGTGAAATAACGTGGACGTTATTTCACTCAGGCTGCAGTGGCAGGCCTGTGTAAGAATTGTCAGAGCTCCCTATGGGTGGCAAAAGAAATGCTGCAGCCCATAGGGATCTCCTGGAACCCCAATACCCTGGGTACCTCAGTACCATATACTAGGGAATTATAAGGGTGTTCCAGTAAGCCAATGTAAATTGGTAAAATTGGTCACTGGCCTGTTAGTGACAATTTGAAAGAAATGAGAGAGCATAACCACTGAGGTTCTGGTTAGCAGAGCCTCAGTGAGACAGTTAGGCACCACACAGGGAACACATACATATAGGCCACAAACTTATGAGCACTGGGGTCCTGACTAGCAGGGTCCCAGTGACACATAACAAACATACTGAAAACATAGGGTTTTCACTATGAGCACTGGGCCCTGGCTAGCAGGATCCCAGTGAGACAGATAAAACACCCTGACATGCACTCACAAACAGGCCAAAAGTGGGGGTAACAAGGCTAGAAAGAGGCTACTTTCTCACACTCATAAAACGCTCAACAAGTCAATTAGCCTGCGGCCATAAAGGTGTGATCTTTTCATGCTTTATTTTCAGACACTCCAGAAATTCTTTAAATTCTTTACTGTTGCAAGGTGGACCAACGTCAGATGTTACATTTTCTGGTACACCCCATGTAACAAAGAAGCCATTAAGTCTTTCAATTACTCGTTCATGAGTCATGGATGAGAGATCTTCAACCAAAGGAAAATATGAGTATTCATCTACAATCACCATTAAATGATGCCCATTATGAAGAGGACCAAAGAAATCAATGACAATTTTCGCCCAGGTGTGTAATGGGAGTTCTGTCATGTTCAGAATATGTTGAGTAATCTTGGTTGACAGGCAATTTCATATGTTGCAGGCCTTGTTTTCCTTTTCAACTCTAAGTATGGAAACGAAACAGCGTCGGAGAGCTCTCTTTGTAGCAACAATACCACAGTGTCCTTCGTGAGCCACTTTAATCACTTGTTGTCACAGACCCTCCGGAATCAGGATCCTCAACCCTCATAGTATAACTCCTTCCTGAATTATGGACCTTCATCTTTGACATTTTTTATATTTTTCATATTCACCATCATTATTGTGAGGTCAAATGGGTTTGTTCCACTACTGATGTGTAATTATGTCTTTTAACTTCAGCATGTCACTTTCATGACTTGTGGCAATGACAATCTGGGCTAATGATACAGGACCTGGTGTGCTTATCTTCACAGTGGATTTAATGTAGACCTCAGCCATCTTGGATGGAGTGCCCTGTTGTTGTATAGGCACTCTCGAAAAGTCGTCAGTAGGATTCTGATAATTTCCTGCATAATGCAGAATAGTATAAACATATTCTTGCAATCTTAATCCCCATAGTTCAATGCAAGGAGGCATCTTGGCCTTTGGATTGCCAAGGATTGTCATCAACGTTTGATGATCAGTCACCAACATAAAAGGCTTTCCATACAGGAATACATGAAAATGATCACAAGCCCATGCCACAGCCAAACTTTCTTTCTCAGGCTGTGAGTAAGCACATTCTGTTTGAGACAAAATCAACCAGCATAGGCCACAATATGCCATTGAGCATTTGGGCATCCACTATGCTGCAAGGATAGCACCTAACCAAACCGGACTAGCGTTGACCGCAACCTCGGTATGAAGCTTTGGATTAAATTATGCCATTTCCATAGCATTTTCAATGACGTGTTTGATTCTCTTGAAGCTTTTCTCACATTCTTGTGACCATTGAAACAAAACATTTTTCTTCATCAACTCTTAATGTAGCAATAGCAGTGGCAAAATCTTGTATGTATCTGGAACAGTATCTGGCCATGCCAAGAAGAGAATGTACCATTGAAACATCTTTTGTGGGGAAGTCAGCATTTGACAAAGCTTGTATTTTTGATACTTTTGAAAGCTATTGCTAAAGAATTTCAGTTTTGTCTTGTTGAACTCTCAATTGTCTGCATTCAAGGTCAAACCTGCATTACTCAGTAATTTAAACATTTGTCTAAGAGCTCTATTATGCTCCTTCTGTGTAGCTCCGACAAATAATATGTCATTGCTATAGCTGAATGCTTTCACAATAGGTAGTATGATGCATGGAATGATGTCTTGTGAAAGTTCTGCAGTGGATGACACAGCTAAACTAAGGGCCTCATTACGACTTTGGTAGTCGGAATCATCTGACTGCCAAAGACATTGGGAGGAGGCCTACCCCACAGTAATATATCGATATTTCCACAAGGCTGATCGGCAGAAACATTGTATTATGATGTTTCCGCCAGTCAGACAGACGGAAACAGTGCCATGGCATTGGCCCGGGCTCCCTTATGGGAGCCGGGCCAATGCTGTGGTAAAACAGCACCCTCAGTCGTGCATTCTGAGGGTGCTGGCAGGGGGGCCCTTCACTTACTTTCTGGCAGCCTTTTCATGGTGGGGACCCAGCAGCAATCGGACTCGTGATCAGCAGAGCAGCGCCGAAGTCAGCGCGCCATGGCTGACCACAACACCAACCGCCACCACCACGCCGGGATCCATGATTCTGTAGGTGGTGGCGGTCCGACCACCAGGATTGTAATCTGGCGGTCGAACTTCCTGGAGTACGCCGGTCCAAGCACCATGGCAGATTTGGTGGTCGTTCTTGTTCAATTATTTTGTTTGCCTGATCCATGTCAATACATATTTGCACAGATCCTTCGCTGTCCATTTTGGGCACTACTAGTATGGGTGAAACCTATGGTGCTGGCCCATTGGAACGCTCAATCCTGTCATGTTTAAGTAACACTTCAAGTTCTTTTTCAACAGCTTCTTGTAAATGAAAACCAACTCATCTACGTCTCTGAGCAACAGGACAGATATTCTCATAAGTGTGCAGCTTTACTATAGTCTTTAATTTTCTTAAACTATGAAACAAAGAAGGGAATTTACTTACTATTTTATGATGAGCATTCATTTTGTAATTCAAATAAATCAGTCCCATGTCAGCAGTTGTGTTGAAACTGAGCAAACAGGCACTTGCCGCTGTACCTTGAAGCTCATGGATAGGTGCTTGTACCTTTGTTTTCTTATGTTTGACTGTCTCTATAAATGAACCTTGACTCCTCAGTGGCGTCGATGCAGCCCAAGTATCCACATTGGTCTTCGATAGCCTAGGCCACTGTAATGGGGAACGTTCACTGTATTTCTCTTCAGGCATTATTTTTATCGATGCACCACTCTTGATAATGAAAAGTATTGAATATCCATTAATTCTCACTGTAAACTTTGGACAGTGTTTATATGATGCTGTTGCTTAGGTGTGTCAACTTTTCTTTGACTGACATTTTCTTCACATGCGACCAATCCGACATGTGCACCTTTTTTCCTGTGATCAACATCAACATGGCACAATCATTTTCTTCACTTTCACTTTTTTTTGAGGCAGAAGATCTATTTGGCAATGATTCGGATGGTAATTGACTTTGTTTATTATCTATTTGCCTCAACTGATGACGCCACTTGGCCTTTAGGGCGTGCATCAAACGTTGCTTCTGGAATGTTCTTGTGGCCATTTTGTCTTCAAGCCATGACATACTTAATTTTTCCTTCGCTTTACACATGGTCACAAAATGGTTCTCTTTACCACAACCTTTGCACATCTGTCTACTGGCCAGACACTTTCCTTTGTGTGGAAACAAAAATCCACATCTGAAACATAACTTCTTTTTACATGTTTGGTCTTTCAGTCTTTTGTTTTTGATTACTTTTCATACTCATGACTGACTCGCTTTGGGCACCTCTGGCCTCCCATGCAGGGGCAGCTACTTCATAAGGGCGGAGGAGCGTTCCCCCCCCCACCAGGCACAACCGCTGCAAATCCTTTTATAAGGAAGGAATAATAAACTGTGTTTATTATCCCTTCCTTGTGAAAGGGGCGGGGCATTGGGGGTGACGAGCAGAGGGAAGTGCAATGTGCACTCCTCTCAGAGCGCACGTGTGTTTGGCCGGCTGTCTCGGGCTGGCCAAACACACATGCGCACAGGGCTCTCTACAGTCCAGCAACGCAGTTGCGAGGCTGGTTAGAGCCTGCACGGGCTCCCAATCTACCTATGAGTGCCTAGGCTGTATTGAGTAGCATCAGGATTGGCCGCAGCACAGGCTGGGAGCCTGTGCCTGCAGCTGAATGCAGCAGAGGACACAAAGGAACAGCCCGGGAGTGGAGGTAATTTTTTATTTTTTAAAATTTTATTAGATGTTATTAATTCCCCCCGTGCACTGCACCACCCTACCCAGAAATCCCCACAAGCTGCGACTGCTCCCATGTCAGCAGCTTGCTTCTCAGCACAGGCAGACATCAATACTCATTCCAGACTAAGAGTTTCCCTCAGCATGCATTGTATTGTATTGTATTGTAACCATATTTATATAGCGCTTACTACCCCTGACGAGGTGTCAAAGCACTTTTCGGTGAGTAGCACGCTACTCTGGAACCCAACAAGAATTAGTGATGGATTAGTATCGGGAGATAATGAGTACAGTTTTAGTATTATTATGAGTTAATTTAAGCCGCAGATATGAGAGTTTGTTATTTAGATTGACTGGAGTAATGGAGGGCGGGAGGAGGAAAGAAATCCAGAAGTGTTAATTGGGAGTATATCCTTAATTTACTCAACCCAAAGGCTTGGGATGAGTAAAGGGGGGTGGAGGAGGGAAGAGTATGTGGAAGGGTTAGGGAGAGCATAGTAGCAGGGTGAGATAAATGTGGGAGAATTTAGTAGGGTTGTGTGGGAGGTCACAGTAGTAGAGTGAGGTTTGTTGAGTTAGATGTGGAAGCGGAGGGAAGAGCTTAGGCAGAGTTATTTAGGAGATGAAAGTAGTAGAAAGCATTTGGGATGAGTCAGAGTGAGAATGGAGGATAGTTTGATAGAGACATGACACATGATGATGGGTAGATAAGTGTGATAAGATGAGAGCAGGAATTTATAGATATCTAGAATAACAACCCACCCAGGAGCCATGCAATGACTCACGAACATGCCAAGCACAGAAACAACATATACACATACATACAAACACATATATATATATATATATATATATATATATATATATATATATATATATATATATACATACACACACACACACACACACACACATGAATACACACACATATGCACATACAATACATAATTAGAACCATGGGTAAAAATATACTTAGTCAAACAGGTTTAAAGAGTGTGTGTGTATTTTATTGATATGACACAGTAGTGATACATATTTTCTAAAGAAACTAGAAATAACTAGAAATATACACATAATCTGAAAAAAATATTTATCAACATAGCCATATGCAGTTCATAGTTGTTTGAATATGGTGGTTATGAAGGAAAGAGCCAACTCTTGAGTAGTTTTCTGAAGACAAGAAAGTTATCTGTGGCTCTTATAGTTGGGGGTAATGAATTCCATAGTTTGGCTGCTTGAACGGAGAAGGATGTACCACCTATAGTATTTTTCTTGTATGGTGGTGTACTAAGGCGGGGTGCCAATCTTGAGAGGAGGTTTCTTTGTTGGATGTATTTTGTAATTTTGTTTCTGATAAAAAGCAGTCCTGTTCCATGTATAGCTT
Source organism: Pleurodeles waltl (assembly GCF_031143425.1). Lineage (NCBI taxonomy): Eukaryota > Metazoa > Chordata > Amphibia > Caudata > Salamandridae > Pleurodeles > Pleurodeles waltl. Next base: position 171,352,650 of record NC_090450.1, read on the forward strand.
TGTGGGTGATACAAAGCAGCTTGAAAGTGCATCTTCTGGCAACGGGTAACCAGTGTAGTGCTCTCAAGGCAGGGGAGATGTGGACTTGCGGCTTTACATGTAATAGTAGCCTGGCTGCGGAATTCTGGATATGTTGTAGTTTTTTCATAACAGATAGAGATGATCCACGGTAGGGGCCATTGGCATAATCCAGTTTGGATAGTACAAGCGAGATAGTAGCTTGCACCTTGTGTGGAAATCCGAGGTGGTGGAAGATGCGTCATAAAGTCTTCAAGGTGATGAAGCATGTTCGTGCTAATTTGTCCACTTGGGCATTCATAGTTAACTTGGAATCCATGGTGATTCCTAGGTTTTTAACTTCCTTGGATAATTGAGGAGGTGGTCCGAGATCGTCAGGCCAGACGCACAGAGGGTCATAATTTTTCCAGTCACCACATATGAGTATTTCTGTTTTGGAGGTATTTAGGTTGAGATGGCTCCAGGTCATCCACTGATCAACAGCTCTGAGGCAACTGAAGATTTGTGAGTTTTCAATGTTTTTGGGGCATTCTAATTTAAGTAGTATTTGTGTGTCATCTGCATAGTTGTAGCATGTGAGATGGAAATCATTGATCAGTTCTGGTAAAGATATCATGTAGCTGTTGAAAAGCAAAGGTGAGATGATTGACCCTTGGGGGACCCCTGCTTTTGTGACGTAGGGTTCAGGCGAGAAGGGGGGCGAGTGGATGATATTAGATCTTTTTTGAAGATAGGAAGTAATCCAGTTGAGAGCAATCCCTTGTATGCCGGCTTCATGGAGCCTTTGAGTTAGGGTGTCATGGTCAACCGTATCAAAGGCAGCCGAGAGGTCCAAGAGAAGTAGTGCAGCAACTCCATTTCGGTCGACTGTGTTTTTAAGATCATCCCAGATTGCTATCAGTGCCGAATCAGTGCTTCTTCCTGGGCGGAATCCAGTTTGGAAGTCTGAAAGTATAGAATTGTCTTCAATGAATTGTGACATCTGGGCGAATGCTGCTCTTTCTATCAATTTGCCCAGGAAAGGTCCATTTGTGATTGGTCAGTAGTTGTTGGGGTCTTGCGGGTCTAGGTTTGCTTTCTTTAATAAAGGTTGTATGTATACCTTTTTCAGGTCTACAGGAAAAGTTCCTGAAGTTAAAGAGTTGTTGATGATTCTTCTTACAGGTGTGGCAGCAGAAGTAGATAGAAGAATGTTCTTGAAGATTTGTGGTGGGCAAGGGTCAGAAGGGCAATCAGAAGGTCTGCTTGCTTTGACCAAATCCATAAATTCATCCTGGGATATTTGTTTGAAGGACTGTAGAGGTTGGGTTGGTTTATTCTTAGAGGGTATTTTAGGAAAGGGGTTGGTGCTGATGTTTTTCTTCTGTTTTAAATAGGAGTCCAATGTGTATGCCTTGGTTGTGTAGTGAGTTTCCAATTTGTTTGTGAAATCTTGAGTAGTGGGATGACTTCCTTCCATGCATGTAGGTTTTCGAAATTCATTGAGAATTTTATAAAATTCCTTGGTTGTAGATTGAGCATTTTGAATTCTGTCTGAGTAGTACCTTTTTTTAGCTTTTTTGATTGATGATTTGTATATCCTGTTAAGTTTGTGTAGCTGCAGTTTGTCGTGACTGTTGTTTGTTTTGAGCCAGGTCTGCTGCAACTTTCTGATTTGTTGCTTTATCTTTTTAAGTTCTGTGTTTCTCCAAGGTGTTGGTTTTCTTTTGTTGTGTTTAGTTTTTCTGAGTGGTATTAGGATATCAAAAGCTTCCTGTAGCCACTCATAAAGTTTTGGCACAGAATTAATTGTATCTAGATCTGTGTTTGCTGTTGTGTTTCTAAGTGATCCAAATTGAGTTTGCGCCATGGTCGATAGGTGTATGTATGTAAGTAGTTGTGCGGTGTGTTGATTTGTGGAGTTGTATGTTGGAAAGTTATCATATGGTGGTCTGACCAAGTGATTGGCATGATGCTATGAATAGTAACTAGTTCAGGCTTAGTAAAAATGACTTCTAGGATGTGACCAGCGATGTGTGTGGGGTTGTGTACAATCTGATGTAGGTTCAATGCGACTAGGCCAGTGGTGATAGCTTTTGGATGGGGCATGTTGGGTTTGTCAAACCAAATGTTTAGATCCCCAAGAATGCATAGGTTGGAGTATAGTGTAATAAGGTTTGAGACTGTGTCTAGAAAAGCATCTTGGAATGTGGAGTTGTTAGGTGGAGGTCTGTAAAGGAGGATAAAGTTACAGGAGGAAGTTGGAGTAGGGTGGCATCTGGTAAGGAGGGCTTCACAACCTTGTATGGAGATGTTGTCTGTTTTACTGAGGTTCAATGCCTCTTTGAATATAATAGCTAGTCCACCTCCTTTCTTGCCTATACAGTTTTGAGTGATGGTTTGATAGCCCGGAGGAACGGCTTCGTGCAACACTGGGGCCATGTCATCTCCCAACCAGGATTCAGTTATGAATAGTAAGTCAGGTTGTGTGTCTATGAGCAGGTCGTAGATGTGGTGCTTGTTTTTTTAGAGTGATCGAGCATTTATGAGCTGGCAGTTTAGAAAAGGTGTGTTAGTGGTAGTGTTGTTTTGTTTAGGAGAAGGGTAAGTAGTATAATGTGAGCTTGAAGCAGGAGTGTTGCTAGTTGTGATAACTGTTTGAGGCTCACAATAGTCTTGCTTTTCAATATAGTGTTCCTCTTCCAGCAGGTTAAGGAGGCATTTTGTTGGGTCTGTGTGTGTGGGTGGTAGACTTGGTGGCTGAGGTAGCCATGAGGAGTGTACTGTTTTTTGTAGGGTAGTTTTATTATGTAATAGACAAGGAAATGTGAGGTTGCTATGAGTGGCATGTTTTTTATTTTGTTTGCGTTTGTTTTGTGTGGATGGAGTATGGGTTAGGGGTGGTGGAGGAGCATGTGGATCATGATGTAAGGCTCTAAATTGTGCATTGGAGGAGAGGCGAGTGAATCAAAGTTTGCTGGGTTGGGGTGCTTGTGGTAGGTGTTTGTGAAGAGTGAGAAAGTAGGGGTGGAGATAGGATGGAATTTGTATTCTTTGTATAGTCCTGAGGGTGGGAGTGGGTATGACGATAAGTGTAATGTAAGTTTGTGTTGCTTTGATGTGCTGATGTTTGTGGTCAGTATTGTTTTTGTGGAATAGTAAGAGGGGATATTGGTGTAGTTGGTTTTGGTGAGGGATTTGCATGTGAGTTAGTGCTGGTTAGTGGAATTTGAGTGTTAGATGGGGTGTTGATGTGTTTTGGAGATGAATGTACGAGGTGTGTAAGAGGTGATGGATGTGTGTCAGGGGAGTTAGTATTAGTTGCGATGATTGGAAGAGGTAATATGTGTGGTGGAGTGAAATGTGGGGATTGTATGGTTGTGTGTAATTGGTTAAGAGAGGGGAAGAGTGTTTGTAGATGGTGTGTTTGAAGGCAGGGTTTGGGCATTGCTATGATGACAGGTGGTCTGTGTGGAGCAAACAGCGGATAGTGTTGTTGGTTAGCATGAGGAGAGAGTGTGTATCTGGAAGGCTGAGACTGAGAGAAATGTATACTGTAGTTTTGTGTTGTGTGGGCGATGGCAGGTTGTATTAGTGGGAGTGGACAGAGTAGTGCTGGCTGTGAGAATGCAGGTGTTTGACTGTAGTAGTAGTGGGGGATATGTGTATATGTGTTGGATAAAGGGTATTGTGTTGGGTGATGGGGCATTGCAATCTGTCTGTGGTCAGTTTGTGATGTACGAGTTGGATGCCTTTGTAGAATATGTGTTTGCATGTTGAGGGATGTGTAGGGGCTGGAACCAATCTTGGTCCATTGAGAATTGGGCAGCATTTGTGGCCCTAGTCCCTACCTGTCCCGAACAGGCCCAAACAGGCAGCTGCCATTGTCCTCTCCGCCCTTAGACTTGATGCCCGGGCTCAGACGCCCTGAGTCCTAGCCTTTAATAGCCATACTGGCCAATAAGAAGCTGGTCCTAACCCTAGCCAATCCAATTTCAAGCCCTGATTCAAACAACTAATGGGAGACCCAGCCCTAATCACCAATCATAGCCCTATTCCTGACCACCAATCACAGCCCCAGCCCTAAAACCAGCAACCAATCAGAATCTCAGCCCTATCCACCAATCACAGCCCTAGAAACAACAGCCAATCAGAATCTCAGCCCTATCCACCAATCACAGCCCTAGAAACAACAGCCAATCAGAATCCCAGCCCTATCCACCAATCAAAGCCCTAGAAACAACATTGTCTGAAGGAATTGGACAAGCATCCTCCATAGCAATGCTCCTTCGTTAAAATCATTGAATGTACAGCTTCTGATGTGTGTGTGTTGAGTCTTCCCACAAAATTATTGATTGTTTCACCAACTCTTTGAGATTCTTAACTAAAAACATATCTTTCATAATCAACCTTTATTTGATATTTGATAATCTTTCTGTCATCAGTCTCTTCAAGTGCATGAATTAAATCTTCAAGGTCTCTATCCAAGCAGTCCATCTATCATCAATATTTTGCTTTTTGTTGGTATTGAAAGGTGGTGGTGGTTTCAGGAAGGCAGCAGCGTGGTAGCTTTTCCTTGGAGATCGAGGGTGGAGCTCTGTCTGCTGCTTTCGGCAGCCCCTGGGAATCTGCATCATCATTAAGGGCCAATGATCATTCAACCTCTGGGTCATCCAGGACAATCTTTGAAGTTTTGACCTTCTTCTTGGTCTCCATCAGATCTCCGTCACTCAAGAAGACCTCTGGAGTAGTTCTGAGCCCCAACCTGGCAGCTTTGATAGTATGCGGCTTCGGGTATTAGACAGCTCAGTAAGCACAACTCCAGTGTTTCTTTTTGGGTCTCCCCACCTTGTGCTGAGGTTGCTCCACTTATCAAGACTCAGGTAAGAGTAAAAGTAGTATGTTCCCTTTTCACTTGTTCTGTCAGCCAGTGCTATTCTTCTTCATAATAAATAACAAATTCTGATTTTATTTAACTGTGCTTAATAAGCCTGGTTGTATTTCCCTTCAGCGTTAATGCACTGTAGAATGTATAACTTTATTTTGTGTGGCAGGACAGTACCGTTCTGTAAGCTCTTGGTCATAGCTTCTTTACCAATGATGCGTAGACTTCTTGGTGAAGCTTTCTTTCCATCAACACGCTTCACACCTGCTGGAGCTGCATTTTGTCGATACATACACCAACCATTGACTCTCCCCTCTTTGATGAAGGCATACGTGGCACACACGAGCAGTTTGCTTGGACAGGGCAAACTCTCCAGGACGAGACTTTTTGCTTCAGGTTACTCATCCCCTAACTTGTCAACAGTTGTAGCGTCTTCCCCATCCTCGATACCCACCGATGAATATGCCACACAAGGAGCTGTAAATCATACATCTTTATTCCTTTGTGTGTACCTGTGAATTCTATCATTTTAAACCAAGCTGTCATTACATTATGGTGGTCATTACAACCCTGGCGGTAGTTGGTAAAACGGCGATAAGACTGCAAACAGGCCGGCGGAAAACAAAATGGAATTATGACCGCAGCGGTCCTCCGCCACTTCACAATTCCGACCGCCATGGCGGTGATGACCGCTGGGATGGAGATTTCGGTCTCCAGCCCGGCGACCGTCACTAGACCGCCAACGGTATCAGGACCCTGCATACCGCCATGGATTTCGGGTGATTGGGAACCGCCAGTAGGCACTATCAGTGCCAGGGAATTCCTTCCCTGGCACTGACAGTGGTCTCCCCCACCCCGCTACCCCCCACGAGTCCTCCCCCCACACCCCTTACCCCCCTGCAACCCCCAAAGGTGGCACAACCCCCCTCCCCACCCTCACCCCAACATGCACATATATACATATACACACCCCTATACGCACACACCCCCAACATGCACATACACGAACCCCTACACGCACACATACATCACGAGAACACATACCTGCACGCATACAAACAGACATGCACACCGACCGACCCGCACACATTTCCCATACACACAGCACCCCCCGCACGCATACACGCACTCACACACCCCCTCTACACACTCACACGCATACCCTCATGCACGCACACAACACACATCACCCCCCCACCCCCCTCCACCAGCACACTATCACCAGAACACTGCCACACCGAATCATGCAACGCGAATCTGTGGGCGGTGTTCTGTTGACGTGGCGGTGGAGGTTGAGCAGCCTCCACTTTCCCACCGACCGCCAGTATGGCTGCTGGCGGCTTTCCGTATGGAAAAGGACGGAGGGCTACCAGCGGTCATAATACGCGGCGCAGAAGACCGCCACCACTGGCGGTCTTCAGCACGGCGGAACCTCAGCGGTCTTGCGAAAAGACTGCTGAGGTCGTAATGAGGGCCTATATTCTTACATCACACTGATACAGAGTCTGCTGGGAGACAGAAGGGTTCCATTCTAAATCATGCATAACACTCCAGTAACTATCTTACTTCTGCAGCATTTAAATGTGCTGTTTCGGGGTATGATCTGCATCTAGCCAAAATGGGCTATGTTGTCCCATCATTATTTAAGGAGCCCATTCTGATGTTTTGCATTACAGAAGTTATGAGACCACCAAACCATGCATGGTGATCTTGAAATCCTAATGGGATTGCAAAGTCACAATATGTTTCATAATTAGCTAGTAGTGCTGATGGCTGTATGTAGGGAAGTTCCCAGTATTGAGATCATCGGAATCAAACTCCACTCATGAGTAAAATGTTTCAAATGGGTATGCATCATGTATATTTACAACAAATGCCTCGTGTTAAGGATGCTCCAGTAAAGGTATGTTGTGTGATTGGTGCTCTAAAATTTACCCATACAGAAACAGGATCTTGTGCATTTTCAACAGATTCACTAATCATGAGATTCAAGTACCACAAATCAAAATGGGGGATAACTTTTTTTATGCCAAGTGCCTGACAAACCTCCAACAAGAAGTACCTATATAAGTAAAGGAGGTACCCAATATTAAAACAAACATCTCTGCTAACTTTACTACTTGTTTTGTTTTGACATCAGATATTACTCAAGGATCTAGAAAACTCTGTGCTCTGTGGCATGTGTACAAAATGATACATTTTCTAGATCTTTTGTTATAGAATATGCCCAGAATTTAGTTTTATACACCCCCTGAACTACAGACTTAGGGCCCAATTTATTTCTTGTCAGAGAAGACTTTAAATACAGGTGGACTATATTTTGACGTTTCTGCTATGTTCAAACTCCTTTGACGGCTTGCCAGAGTTAGGCCCACCTAATTTAGATGGGCAGGCATTTAGCCATGGTGGTAAGGGACACTGAAAAGAGCTCAATGCCTCCTCGTCATAGATGGAAACTCCCATAGCAAGGAATGCATTTTTTTGTATTTTTCAAAAAGAAAATCCTGATTTGGAATTTGTTTTTGAAAATAAAAGCAAATTTGTGAGTTTGCCTCATGGCTCCATCATGTTGATGGAGCCATACTGGAAAATGACAATGAATTGAAAGGAACTGCTGTGATGGCAGTTCCTGTCAATTCTTGAAATGTCTGCTGGTGCTGATTGACATTTCATAATTTGGCTGGCAGGGACTTCCTCGGGGTGACAAAGTAATTTACTCCTTCACCCTAACAAAGTTTACTCCATCTGCCAAAATATAAATCAGGCCCTTGGTCAATGTGCAGCCTGTACCAAACCATTTGGATTGCAACCACCCCTAATCCACTGAGCAATATTTGATGAGATGTGTTTCAGGTAACAATCAATCCCAAGAGACATGGCAAGAATGGTCTGTGGCACCTCAAACCCTCTTTCATTAAGGACGAACACACCAAAGAACACTAGGAAACAGAAGATACATTTTAAAGATGTATTTTTTAAATCAAAATTGTATCCTAGTGCACACAATATGAAGTGTAACTACAATAAAGACAAATTGAGTGGTAGGTGCAACTTTTGTTTGAAAGTGTAAACAACAGGAGAAACTCCACCATACTTACTACATTATTTTATAGTGACTCTCCACTTGTTTGTCTGCTTCTCTTCACTAAAATTATTTTAGCACAATATAAAAAAGAAAGCTTAATTTGAATTTCAGAGATGTTCATACCAATGCACCTTTTTGAACAGAAAGACCTACGTTCACTATAATAGAAGAGTCTGCAATTATTGTCTTGTACTGGTTGCAGACTAATAAGCACCACAACTGAAGGCTGAATGTCTTCTCAGGGTCCTTCAGCAAAAGGTGGGTTATGAGATTCTGTATGGCCTGCCTCATTTGTTGTTGAATGATACAATCACACCCTACACCTGGATTTTATGAGAACTAATTAAATATTTTAGGAGAAACAATGAGAATGTGGCATTATGCCCTTTTGCTTATTTGCATTTCACTGTGGGCTACATGTAGAAATCTTTATTGCGTTCACAAATGTCTTGATTCACAAATCAGCATTTTTTGTATGTAACAAGCCCAAATGGTGATTCGCTAACCTGTTACATAATCACAATTTGTGACTGTGAATCGTTAATTAGAAGGAGCGTGTTTAGGGAGTCCCTAATACAGATTCACATTGGTATGTACAAATGTTTTGCAACCAAAATGCAGTTGTAAAGTATTCACTTTTTACTAAAAACTTAAAGTTGGTAGTAACTCATTTGTAAATGGGAAAAGACTCCCAAGAGAAACCTTCTACTTTGAGAACAGTTGTAAAACATTTTTTTCTGAACAGTCAGTGGTCCTAAGGACCACTGCCTACTCTTAAAAAATAAAAATAAAATCTTTCCTTTTTTTAATGCACCCCGGTTTACTTTAAGGAATATGGGCTACTTTTTAAAAAAATGTATAGCTTTATTTAGAAGCATTTAGAGACATGGTGGTCTGCTGACCTAAGCAGGCCAATATCCCTGTGATTTTTGTGATTACTAGTGGGTCACAAACTGAGACTTACCTCATTAATATTCATGAGATAGGTCTAGTTGTGACCCACTGTGAATCGCAACAAGTGTCAAACACACTTTTGTCCATTATTGTTTGCGATTACGATATAGCGGGTCAAAAACATTCACTGTTTGGTAATCGCAAACACTAATGTTAGTACATATGGCCTTGTGTTCTTTGAGTAAAGCAACATAGCACGCAGTGGGCACATCCCAAGAAAGAGATGGGCCTGATAAGGGAATCATAAAGATTAGGGTTGGGGCCTTTGTAATCAACTGTTAGGCATATATCAGTGAGGCTGACATTCAAGTGTGATCCACGAGTAATTCACATGCCCTGTGTTGTGGGGCTATCAGGGTTGTAATCAGTCCTGCTGTAAACAAAATCATGATTTCCCTAAGTTGGAAGCATTGTGCACACCATTCAATACAAGCATGTCTTACATCGCTTGTTATGCAATGAAATGTTTTTTTTTTTATCTACAAAGACAGCAAACACTTAACCCTTCTCTAATTGTACTTACTTTATCAGGATTAGTTGTAATTTAGAGATTTGTTCAATGGTGCCAAAGGCATTACTATGTTACAGCCACAACCTTCTGTTGCTTTCCACCACTGGACAGTCTCCAGTGTTACAGCCCCCTTATAAAATGCAAACACAAACCAATGGGACTTGGGTGTTATTGTTAAAGGCTCAGCTGACTCACCCCTTGGATCCCAGATTTTTTTCAATGGTTGCTACACTGTGCATCCTTTAGCATCTTGCTGCGGGGTTTCCGAAATTGCCATTCTGTTGAGTGTGTACCCCTAGCAACATGACAGCCAAGTGGTCATGTTGGTGGACACACCTGCATTACGTGGACTGCATGCTAGAATACTAAATGGTTTATATCCCAGTAATGTTCCTTCTCAGTTGTACAGAACCTTGTTTCCAGTACATATGCAAGCTGTGTGTAGCATACTTTTGATTTCACATTCCACGGATGATACTTTTTCATGTGGTGATAATAGGTATGTATGTGTAAAGTGAAGAAAAAGGTGTGTCCTAGAAATACCATCTATCAAAACATGTCCAAAGATGTTGTACTTATTATGTGAGAGGGATGGTTTAACTAGGCTGAAAGGTCAGAATTAAATAACTAATACAGATCCCATTATTTGTTATGGATTAAATTAGTGTGTTCAGGGCAGTATTCTATTCCAATAGACTTACACGTCAAATTGGTGATAAATATTTTTATTCCATTTGCTCTCAGATCCAAGTGTATGCAGTTCTTTAAGTCACTATGCATTTTAACCTTTGAGATCCATTCTCTCTACTGTCTTTTTTGAGGCTGTGGCTTTTGAAAGAGACACATACATCCTTGTAATTAAGTTACTGGCATTAAGGCTGGATGATCAGAACAGTGGCAGACAATGGAGACCTACTCTCCTCCACAGCACATGCAAAAAAAGAAATTAGGTTTTGGCTAGATAAGAGTTACCCAAAGTGACAGAACGAGTGACCACTGCGAAGCAGGACACCCTACAACAAAGACACTGTGATTCACCTGCAAAAGCTGACAATCACTGATTAGATGAATGGATGGAGGATTCTGAGGGATGGGCCCACTGGAATATCTTACGTTTTCTGGGGTTTCTGGAGAGGACGGAAGGTGACTCTACTGAATTATTATTGGAGGACAGGATTACTACAGTATTTCTTCCCAAAAGGCTATCACATTTTTCAAAATTGAGAGGGCTAATAGGTCATTCTCCCTACCCCCAAAACCTGGGGAGCCGCCCCAAGAGATTATCCCCCATCTGTTCAACTTTTACAACAGGGAAGCTATCCTGCAGCATGCCCGCGCAAGGGATCAGCTGATGTTTGATGGCCATATTATATCCATCTACCCTGATTACCCTCAGAGTGCAGGAACAAAGAGAGACTTTTGTGTCAGTCAAGAACCGATTGTGAAACCTTAACCTGTAATATAGCCTTATACTCCCAGCAAAATTGAGGGTTCAGAATGACGGCAAGGCTCTCTTCTTCTTTTCCACGGAGGATGCCAATTCTTGGCTTAATTCAAAAGGAGGCATATTCTCCCAGGAATTGTTCAGGCAATCTCATCTTGTCATGCTGAGCTAAATCGGTCAACGCGCCTGCGGTGGTGCCGGGGCTGATGGTGAAGTGCAACTGAGGATAATAGGTCAGAGAAAATAGTGGACGGGCCCGATGGTACTCTGCAAACCGAGAAGGTGGTGCCGGACTCGGCGGAGGTCTCCCAGGATTTACAGGAAGACCTGACACCCAGAGACAATAACTCTGCCCAGACCTGACCCCTGGCTGACATGGGACCTAGGGTTAGTCTGGGAAGACTGAACCTATGCCTGAGCTCGGTGGGTACCCCTCCTCCACTCCCCTTTACTATGACATGACTCAATCTCATTGAGGACACGATGTGCGGAGTATTGTTATTTGATGTACTGTGAGTTGTTGATTTTGACCTTTCCTGTTGCTGTGAGGGTATACTCATTCTCCCTTTCACAGTCAATATGTACTTATGTTGATTGGAATGTGGCATCTTAGAGGCTGTTGCCAAGTGGGGGAGCTTGAGTGCCTCGGCCTCACACCTTCCCTGCTGACTTAGCTTCTTGCTGAGCGCAAGTTGTACCAGGTGTTTGGGTAGGAGTGTTGTGTTAATGTGCTTCCTCCCACCTAACTGAAGTTGAAGTATGGGGCAGGATTTTCTGACCACCATGTTGTCTATCTTTGGATCGTGTGATAATGCCCAAGGGGTGGGGGGAGTTGGGAGAACATGTTGGGAGTTTAGTTGTGGTATTGTTAGGGAAATTGATACTGCTTTGATGTGTCTGTGACCTTTAGAAAAGGTGGGAGTATGCGTTCTGAAGGCTTGACGATAGACAGTTACGGTAGACTGGGTGGTGCATTGCTGACCTATACAGAGTATGGCTGCTACTACGAGTAAATTGACTACCTGGAATATTCGAGGATTAGCCCAGTTCAAGAAACGTAGACAAGTGTTTTCCTTATTTGAGGCATCATAAGATTTCCATTGCATTTCTCCAGGAGACGCATGTTTGAGGGATTGCATTCCAAGTCTGAGCAGTGGATGGGGCAAATTTATGCCACATCATACTCTGGCTATGCCTGAGGGACGCTTATCTGGGTGGCCCCCAGAGTACAGTTTAAACACCAAAACCAACTAGTGCATCCGGAGGGGAGGTATGTTAGATCGCATGGCACCCTCTATGGCAGGGAACTGTGTCTTATTAATGTCTATGCCCCAATGATGATTGCCCAAATTTCTTCCCCAAAGTCATGGTTAAGGCGGCACCCTATGCAGATGTGGCCGTGGTCCTCACAGGGACTGTAATTGTGTCTTGTATGGGGAGCACGACCGGAAGCCCCCTCATCCAAACACTAAATCCTGGCTCACGTTGGCCCTCAGAAACATGATAGGTGGCCTGAGTCTGTATAACATCAAGCTCAAGAGGAACCCTACAAAGAAATTGCTCTCTTGTTATACCCTGGCAACAGGTACTTCTAGCCGCCTGAATTATTGCTTGGTCTTTACCAAATTGGTGTCAATTATTACCCAGATATATTTCCGACCACTCCTAGCTCCCGATGACCTTTGTGGGAGAGCCAGGTCACCCCGTGATACCTTTGTGGCATCTCAGGGCGGAGGCCATAGAGGATGCCCCATTTGTACAGGTTCGAGAGACACTGACTCATTACTTTACGGACAACTGGGGCTCGACCGCCAACAGAACCCTCGAGTGGGAGGCCATGAAAGTCGTCCTGTGCGGGGTTTGCATCACCATGTCCTATAGGGTCTGATGGCAATTAGAGTGCGATATCCAGGTTCGGGAAAAGGAGAAGGCAGCTTAGGGACTGACCTCCCCCTCAATCCCCATGTGCTGACAGCATGGTGTGCGGTGCGTACCGACTTATTGGAGTACTGGCGCCAGCTTAACAAACACCATTGCACAACTTGCAGACAGCGACTAATTGCAGAAGGGGATAGGACAGGAGCACTGCTGGCTTGGCTGGTTCTGCTGGAATCCCCTGTGCTGTCAGTACGTGCTGCCACGGGTGCCCTAGTATACACTCAGAGGGAAGTCAACAAACTGTTCTACACCCACCTGCGCCATGTCTATACAAAGCGGCCACTACGGTTATCAGAGGCTCTGTCACAATTTATGACAAATGTACCGCTTCCTCACCTGGACTCAGATTCCAGCGACACATTAGATGCCCTGCTCTCTAAAGAGGAGGTCGTAGCGGCAATTAGATGCCAAAAGACAACATAACCCGGGGCAGTGATGGATTGCTGGTGGAATTTCATCACAAATATGCAGATGTCCCGGCCGAGAGGCTATTGGAGGTTTATAAGGAGGTATTAGAACTCCACACATTGCCGTCCTCCCTACGAGAGGCAGTAGTGGTCATGATATTAAAACGGGGCAAGGATTCAATGACTGCTTTGGCCTACAGGCTGATATCCTTGCTATAAAAGGACAGACATGAAAATTCTCAGAGATGCCCTGGCAGCCCGTCTCCTCCCCAAGGTGCCCACTCTGATACACCCGCACGAATCAGGCTGCATCTCAAGACGAAACACTATGCACAATTTGAGACGGTTGGCACATGTATACCATTACAGCTTCTAACTGATGATTATGCCCTGGCACTCCTAGATATTGAACAGGCATTTGATTCCCTGAATTGGGAATATATGTGGTGAGTGCTCCAGAAGATGGGTCTAGGTCCTGGATTAATTTGTTGGATCTGTCTACTTTATTTGGAACCCTGCACCAAGTGCATTACGGGTGAATGGTGTCGGAACCCTCTTGGCTAAACAGGGGCACCAAACAGGCCTGACCCCTCTCGCCAATCCTGTTTGCCATAGCCATGAAGTCCATAGCAGAGTTTCTACGGTGGGCACTGGCCCATGGGGCATCACGCTTAGAGAGACCACGCATGTCTCCCTCTTTGTAGACGATGTGCTGGTGTTCCTGCAGCAGCTGACATATTATGTGCCTCTCCTACACAATATCATGTGAGAGTTTGAAGAGATCTTGGTGCTCCAACTTAGCCCAAACAAGTCTATATTGTTTCCGCTGGGTAGACTAGCTTGGATTTCTGCTGAGAATCTCCCAGAAGTGTTTTTTTCCTGTGAGCCGTGGTACAATCGATATCTTGGTATACAGCTGACTCATACAGCCTCAACCTACCTTGAGCAGAACATTCCTCAAATCAATTCTGGAGGTAGTTGCCACTATACCTAATGGGAAAGATTGCTATAACTAGAATGATATTACTTCCTCGTTGCTTTTATGCCCTATAGAGTGCTCTGTCTGCTATGCCACAACACTATTTTTAGACTTTATACAGTCTCATGGTGGACCTGCTCTGAGGGCCCCGGCGCAAATGTGTTGGGATCACAACCTTGAAAAGACTGTCGGAGCAAGGGGGGGCTTTAGGTCCCCCAGTTGGAACTTTATTATATGGCAGCCCAACTGCAACATGCGGTGCATTGGCTAGACCTGGATGACAATTGGGAGAGGAGACTTCTACAGGGCACGCGTGAGGGGAAACCCCTGAAAGTGCTGCTGATGGTGGAACAAAGGATTCCCTCCACCTTTACCCACATCAATCTCCTGCTAGTACTGATGGGTCAGCTTGCATCATCTGCTAAGAAACAGCTGAGCAGAAAGATTGTCCATATTGGGCTTGCCCTAGCAAAGAGATACATAGCCATTGAGTGGCTACGGTCGGCACCCCCTACCTACGCTGTGTGGATGAAAGATGTAGTTGAGTGGGCGAGTGCGGTGGACGTGCAAATGAGAATTGTTCATAGAGATGAGCTCTTGGAAGATGATTTGCGCGCTTGGTCGTCTTTGTTATCTGACCTGCAGGAAACACAATACTCTCCTGCTTCTGAGTTGGAGGATGCCTGACTGGTTGAGGGCTCTGAGGGGAGAGTGAAACAGAGAGCACACACCTTATGACACTTGGGCTAGTACAGTAGAGAGACAGACGCATCATTCACCGGACTCCTTAACAAACTTCATGTGCTGACCACCTAACAAGCAGACCAAGAGGGGCTCGGGAGAGGGGAGTTTTTATGTTATATTAAATGTTACGTTATGATTTTCTTTGAAGTGTAATTATGCTCTTAGACAGTTTCAGGACTCTATTTTTGTCCTTTAGGATCCGGGAACGAGCGAGCAAGATGCCCCGCGATGTTACAATTTTTTTGTTTACCTATGGTGTACAATCGGTCATCATGCTAGGCCCACCCTGAGTGGCTAAACAATGTTATTGCCCTGATGGTATTGTTCTTATACCCAAAACAATGCATAATGGAACACAAATTTTGCGGGAGTCAATATTACTCATATCCTGAGACCTATGATGTAACAGATATGTGATATTCAGAAAATCAATAGAGTTCTTTAAAACACTATGTAAATTAAGAGCCTGGCTTAATATAAAGAAGGGGAGGCAGAACTAGCCATTGTGTAATCTCTTTTGTGGGATGTCTCTGAAGGCTAGTATAGGAGAGTGGTGTGGAATGAAAATATATGTGAAAGGTCTGCATAAAACGTAGTGTGATATAAAAATAACAATGGGTCCAATATTAATGAGAGAACAGGATATTTTATCTTGTTCTTAAAAATAATATCTGAATTGGCAGAAGTTCTAACACTGATTTGGACTTATTAAATTATTTTTCAGTTAGTATCTATTCCTGATCTTCTATGTACGTTACATTCAAATAAGCTACATAGGTTAACAAAATACAAGCACATTATGGATTTGATTGCAAACCTGTCATGGTTTTTTGCATTGTTTTAAGATTCTACTCATGCACCATGAGTTGACTCTTGTAGACTGTGTGAGAAACCTCTCAATATATTGGCGTGATTGAGGCTAGAGATTGTAAAGCACAGTGATTTGAACCCATTTAATCGGCTATTAGCCAATCATCCCCCCCACAACAATTGTTTTTATTTTTTATATTTACAAGTGGTCTGTGTGTTTAGAGTCATTCCTGTAGCTGGTATTTTCCACTCAAATGAAACAGCAGAAAAGATTTTCCCAATCCTGGTTCCAAACTGAAACTGGGACATAGTTTAAATGTAAACAAAAAAAATGAAAATTGAATTGATGGATCCAGCACCATAGGATGGACCTGGCAAGTGAAAATTGGCACATACACCCAGTAGTTCACATCTCTAGGGTTAATAAAGCAATCAACGCAAACAAGGTGCCAATTGTAATAAGGTATATAATTGTTATAACTGACTATTAAGTGGAGGATATTCTTAATTTCCATAGAGTCAGAGGGCAGTAACAATATATAGTGCCCTGGAAAGGGTATGATGCCTCAGATAAGATCTTGGGAACTTGCATCATTTGATGGTGCACTCTAACTATTCCAGTCATTCAACCATCTTTTTCCAGGTCCTGATTTGAAGGAGTTTACAGGATCCTATAGGGAAGGTGATGTCAGAAATCCAAGTTTGTGCTCTTCATACATCATGTCCAGTGTTAGAGGAATGCGGTCACATTTCTCAGAATCCACGATACAAGATTCGAATGGGCAGCTCAGTGGTGGCTCGGCAGGAAATGGAGGGTAGAAGAATCTGGTTTATATCAAAGCATTAAAGTGCCCCAATCCTCGACATGCATGGTTGTCTGGGGGCTTTTCATGGCCCTTCTGCTTCCATTCCATGCTAAGCCATTCTACTGATACTCACAATACAGTGTTTCCTCCTATACACAAAACAATACTCAGATTAAGTGGTCCTGAGTATGTGTTGATTTGGTGAAATGTGCATGGACTGTAGCTGGTGCTCAGCCAGCACTATGCTTCCCCTCAGCAGGTCAAGTAATTGTACCTTGTCCTATATGATTATGGGAGTTACCAGTTAGTTCAATGCAGGCTGAGGGTCCATGCCACAGCTTACACCAGCCTCTGCTTCCGAGGTCAACTGCCTCAGAGGCTTATGGATTGTTTCTTTTCTCTCTATTGCTCTTCTGTTTTTTGTTAGAGTTCATTACATATCTTATTTGACTGAAAGAGGAAGGAGTGCGGCTAGCATTGGAGTACCGGGACTGAATTACAGTAAAATCCTGAGAGAATCTTGAACGTGATTTATATGTAATTTTATAAATCACAAATTTTGGATTCATGTTGTATACTATTCTATTCTGGGTGATTTATAGAGTGCATGGCTACCCAGGGGCTTCCCAGTGCTAAACAACGTGAATAGAGGCGAAGAAGTCTATTTAACATACAAAACAAGCTTTTAGGTGCTTCCTGAAGCTATCACTATTTTGAATTGTATCAATCCTAACTGGAAGGGCATTCCATCACTTTGGAACACGGTATGAGAAAGACCTGGTGCCAGCCCTTGCTTTGCATTGCATCTGCAGAATTGCATTGCTCTGCAGACCTTACCACCCTGTAGGGGATGTAAGGCTGTGTAAGGGGGTAAAGCTGTTGAGAGCCTCTTTTGTGGTGTACCATTCAAGCTATGTAGAGGGCCTTGAATTGTATTCTCTGCTCTATTTGAAACCAATGGAGTGAGACCAAAATGCTCATGTTTGATTGATGCCTAGGGAGTTTTTGTAATAGGCGTGCAGCAGCATTTTGTACTCTCTGCAGTATTTTTGTCACATATTGCGGAGAACCCAGGTAAAGGGAGTTTCCCTAATCAAGTTGCGAGAGGACAAGTGCTTGTACAACCATCCTGCTGGGGGTGATTGGAAGGAGGTCTAGAATTTCCCTCAGCATCCTAATCGTACCGAAACTGTTTCCTGCAACTTCCCTTGCTTGGGTGTCAAAGTAAGGGACCTGTTCCAACCTGATGCCCAGGGCTTTTTTGAAGATTTGAGAGAGGGAGCACTTCTTAATGAATCTGGCCAGTTTACTTGAGACCAAGCATTAATGTAATTTCCAACCCCCATAACTTCGGTTTTCTCACCTCTACGTTTAGGCAGCAGTGTGCCATCCAGTCAGCCACTTCCAAAAGCAGGTTCCCAATTGTTGTTCTTTAGCATGCTTATCAGAAGTGAGGGAGAGCACCAATTATGTATCATCTGCATAGCTAACAGTCAAGAGGCCAAAGGATTGCACTATGTCAGCCCAGGGGCGTACATAGAAATTAATCAAAGTGGGGTTCATAGAGGAGCCCTGAGGACCACACATTTCAGCAGAAAGACCTAAGAATAGCAGGGGTTGTTGCACACCTGAAAACTCCTTTTCTCTAAAAGGAGAGCCAGTCCAGTGCAATACCACGTATTCCAGCACTTGCCAGCACTTTCCAGGATCTGTATAGACTCTAAGATGGTGCAAAAATGTATTTTTAGAGCTATGTTTGTGGCACGTTTATTGAATAAGGCAAAATAGAAATGTAATGGTCCCCCCAGGGTTTGGATGGTTGATGAAAACCAAAAGAGTACACTACTTTGAACTTGTTTATCATAAGATAATGATAAGAGAATGATGCAGTAAGTAAAATCGAGGCAATCTGGGTTCAGTTTTAGGATGAGTTTCAGTCACGATTGATATAGATTTTATCTTTTCAGGAATGTCGTCGAAGTCAATATATTTATGCAGTCAAGGATTTTTTTTTATCTCTGTCAGCTCAAAAATATGATTTACTTCCAAAGCAGTCTTTGGATCTTTAGCAGGAATGAGGATAGTGGGCCCAGTGGAACAGAGTGGTAAACAGTTTTGTGATGGAATATCCCTGGATCCGTACAGGTTGGGTTGTAAACTGTCACGGGCACCCTGACTGGAGATGACCGGTTTATGTACAGAAATATATGTGTGGTGGGACCAGCTTTAGCCTGAAAGACGTCTTTGTGTGTTCTAGTATTTGCAGACGTCACATGGACGGAAAGGGGAGGTTGTCCAGGACCTCGAAAATCACATTTCTGAGTAGAGATAACTATGTTATTTCAACATCTCATGCCATTTCCCTGCAAAGGATATCACTTACCTGTTACTTTCTGAAAAGAAAAACATTACATTTTCCAGTTCAGACCATGAAGAGAACAACTTTGCAGCTGCATGTACTTATTTACAGATGTGCTCTGGTGGAGTCACGTGTAGCCGACGGCTATTAAGATGTTTACTGGGAGTAAAAGCAGGTTTACAAACAGTCCATACATCTAAAATACGGCTGTATGTAATAATAAGGTGGATTGCAATTACACAATCTTTGTTTACCTTATCCAAAACTAACAAAAAATAAAGCTAATGTAGTATTTGCTCATGTGTTTGCCTATAATAATGCAAACAGAACAGACATTTTTATTTTTATTTTATATAGTTTTAATCTTTCATCCGAATGTTCATAATGCACGCCCGCAAGCTACCATATTATAACCTATTCTTTACCATATTCAGGCATTTTTGCATTTGTTTCTCCACACCCTGTTTGTCCACCTAAGCCATTATTATAAGTGGCATCCTAATGTATCAGTTAATTCCTTCATCGGAGCAGTATCTAACTTCGAGTCAAAGAAAACTCAGCCCATTGCAGGTGGTACTCTGATGGTCCACCTTGGAAGTGGGCTATGACATGGGAACTTTAATCATCCAGTTTCCCAGGTTATTCCACATCCTGTCCAGTTTTGCCCCAGGAAATGTTGGCTGATTTGAACTGCCAGAGTCCTGATGCAGACTGCGGTGTTTGCCACTATTGGGCCCCATCAGGATTACCAGCTGCTTATAATGAGGTCCCTAAAATTGCAGTTGCCTAATTCTGCTGGATTTTTTTAAACTGCTTCCACAAGAAATCTATTCAGGCCGTTCACTTGAAATTTAGCTGTATTATTTCAGCTGTTTTTTTTTATTGAAATATTCCAGCCTCATCTCTTCAAATAGAAGGTGGCAGTGGCATTGACCTTCTTGCCTGGGAAGCCATTTTAAATCTTTAGTGAAAAAGAGCCTTGGAACCCGCGAGCAGAAAACCTCAGCATCAATGTTTTTTTCTAAATAATAATTTGTTTTATTCCTCATTAGTTTTTGATACAAGATTTATTTTAAGTCTTTTTTGTAAATTTGTTTCATTGACCACATTATTGTATTGCATGTCATAAAATACAGCAGAGATGCAAGGGAGATATTGACCCAGGTAGTGTAGAATACATTAATCCACACGTTAAACGTTAGGCCTGCCCAGGTTTTCCGAAGACAAGACAATTTTTTTCTGGTTCTAAGACAGCTCAGCTGGTTTTGTCTAACGACAGTGGATAAACGGCATTGCATTCAAAGTCATGTCTTGAGAATGCACTCGGAATCCTGAGAGACGTCAGATTTTATTTAGTGTAGTGCCAGCAACGATTTATTCAAGTTTCTCCGTGGCGCCCATATTTTAAATACCACACCTCTCCCCGTGTGAGTCACTGCAATAGCTCTTGGCACTTAAGGCAGACCACGGAATGCGAGGAGCTCGTGATCCGCTTCAACGTGACGTGCTGTCGTCTCTAGCCCAGTGTTTGCTCTTTTAGGCCCTACACAATGACACCTATTTACTTGCCAAACACATTTGGCACAATCAGCACTTTACAACCCTTGTCATAGGGCCAGTGTGAAAATAAAGGAAACATAGAGGCCAGGGACACAGATGAATAAACTCAGGCGTGGCAACATGCTGCAAAGATAGCTTGGAAAGTCCCTGCTTATGCAGAATACATTCCTTTTTATGCAGAATGGAGAAATGTTGGCGCATAATTTTATCTCCTGGCATTGAAGCCCGGGCTTTAAACTACTGACCACTGGTGCTGATTTGGGGGTGAAAGCCGCGACTTATTTGGGGTGACAGCCGACAAACCGTACGTGTTAGTACAGCTCTAGCCGTCCACGGGCCGTGCGGAGGAGACGAGAACTCTGGAAAGGAAACACGTTTATTGCAACTCCACGGAGGCCGAGAGCTAGGCATAAAGAAACAGTGTTAACGCGCATAGAGTTTCGTCTGTGTACCAATGTGATTGGAATGTCAAAGTGAAACTCTACGCAACATTTCGATAAAAAATACTGAAACACCTCGCACTTGCATTGAGAAGAGGTTCAAACGCTGGATTTACGAGTTAAGTGCTTCAGTGTCCCCCCACCCCCCCACCCCCAAACAGGGATAGAATAGTAAGCGCTATATAAATGCTGCATTACAATACAATATAATGTTTAATCTTATATATATATAGCGGTCGCCAGAAGGTAGTTAAAGTTGGGTCCTAGTTTCCATAGGAAAAGCATTTTTTGACTTTGCTATATCTTTGGCGGTGTTTGATGAATCTGATTTTTTTTTTTTAAGTGTGCCCAAATATCTTTTAGATGGAAAGTTTCGGGGTGATCCATCAAGCGGGGGCTGGGAAAAAGGGGGGTAAAAAAAAAGTATATTTCCCATTTTAATCTGTATAAAGATTATGAACACGACTACAGACTGAACGTTTCGACGGAATTATACCAAATTTGGCAGAAAAGTAGCTTTTGGTCCAGAAAGCACACGTTTTGTTATTTGGTGTAAATCCATTCAGTAGTTTTTGAGATATTTAAAGAAAACCAAATTTGTATATCTGAGCAGAGCTTAAGCATTGATCTCATGGTGAGATCTGTTTGGCTGACAGCACTTCAATCAGGAAGTGCTGGCAGCCATCTTGGGCCCAATATACATAATAACACCTCATTAAATTGCATTGGAGTGAATTACAGATTTTGAGGGTTATAAAATGGAGAATATATAAAGGATGATAACAGATCTTAGTTACAATATAAATTATTTGTTGATGGAACTATACTAATTTCAGGAATTGTGGTGTGTTCTAAGGTGATTTTCCCCTGTGAAAAAGCCTTCTGAAGGAATTTCATGAACCTTGTTTTCTCATGATTTTCCCATAGAGGTGATGGAATGTGCTTCAGAGGCTAAAATGTGAGCATATTTTCTATAAATTCACACTATCATTCTCAGCCTTATGAGAATGAAGTGTGACATTCTATGCCATGACCAGAGGCTCCAATTATGCTTCTCTTTCTGTACTATAATTCTCACAGCAGCCAATCAGAAAACATGAAAAAAAACAACATCCCTTATGAACCCAATGTCACATGACCCAATCAGTAACCAACACAGTTCTTAAGCACCACTGTCACCATGCTGACCTCCTCTTCTTTGCTGCTCTGCAGCCAGTTAAGTGCTCCTTTATTCTGTATTATTGTACTGTGTTTTTTTCTTAACAATGTGTAGCCCATAATGTTTTGCAATTGATATATACATATTTTAATAGTTCCTGGATCTCCAGGGTTTGTGCCTCGCTTAGCGCATGGCAGTCGCTGCGCTACTTCTTGAGTGTATGCGTTTGTTTCTGTGAATTTCTGTAAAAAAAAAAATTCCCTTCTAGGAGAGTGTTTCGGCCTCCTAGGCCATAAGATCCTTCGCAGACCTCCCTGTGTGAAGAGGGAGCAGGAAGCGGCAACCATCTTGGATCGGCCTTAATCCGTTATTCTAGTCCTCTGTGACTTATTAGCACACATGCATGTGCAATAATGGCGTGCAACTTCTAATCCATGGCTGAGGAGGCTTGGGCAGCGTCGGGAAGTGCGCTTCACCGCTCATTAACTTTGCACCCCAAAAGAGGATTCCTTTCATGGTTTCTTTTTCCTCTGTGCTATATAATTTGCTCCCCGCTGTAGGAGGCTGGCTTGGTGTGTAGTGGGTACCTTGGGTACTTACACCTTACACCGGGTCCATTTATCCCTTATTAGTGAATGTAGCAGTGTTTTAGTAGCTTAGGCTGATAAAGGTAGATATAGCAGAGCAGTTTAGGCTGAAGTGGAAGACATGCAAAGCTCCTGCAATACCACTTATAGTTACACAGTACATATACACAAGTAAAGACAATACTCAGTGTTACCAAAAGCAAAGGTAGTTTATTTGGGTGACACAAGGCCAAAAAGATCTTAGAGGCAATACTCCTTCTGGATGTAAGTATTATACACAATATATACACTAGACACCAAAAATAGGTAAGTAATTAGACATAGGATAGTGCAAACAGTAGGAAATGCTATAGAATACAATGGTAGAAAATAGGTCTGGGGCAACTCAGACCATATACTAAGAAAGTGGAATGCGAATCAAGAATTCCCCCCAGACAAGTGTAGTGTGTAGAAAATAGCTGGGAGAGTAAGAATACAGTAAAGGTGAGTAAATTACCCCACCCCAGTGCCCAGGAAAGTAGGAGTAAAGTACTGCAAGTTTCCTTAGGACACACTACAAGTCGTGATTAGAGTTATTGCAAGAACCAAGCAAGACTGCAACAACAAATGGTAGATTCCTGGACCTGAAGACCTGCAAAGGAAGTAGACCAAGTCCAGAAGTCGGGAGAAGTTCCAGGAAGGACAGGAGCCCCTACCAACCCAGAAGAGGGTGCAAAAGAAGAGTCTCCGGTTGGACAAAGACTGCAGAAATGCACCCAAGGAAGATGCCAGTGGGTTCCTGCATGATGCAATGGATGTCCCATGAAGAGATTTTGGATGCAGGTGAGTTTTGGTGCCGGATTCGTCCAACAAGCCTTGGTTCTGGCAAAGTAATGTTTTGAACCAAAGTGACGCTGTCTGGACCCAGGAGGGACCAGGGGGCCTCAACTCTGTGTGAGGAGAAGAGGGGGCTCTCAACACTTCAGAGAGCCCTGAGAAGGTCAGACAGTACCCACGGGAGTCCCAAGACATGGGGACAAAGGAGGTGTAAAATGCGGTTGGTGCAGCACTACAAAGGAAGGTCCCACGCTGCAGGAGAACAACTCAGTGAGTTGAGCGTCGCAGGATAGAGTGCTGGGGCCCTGGGCCAGGCTGTACATGAAGGAATTTTGCAAATAGTGCACAGAGGACTCAGGAGGTGAAGAAGATGCAGTGCACAGGGGTACTGTCGTACTCAGGGAAGGCAAGGTCTTACTTCTTCCAAATTGGGACAGGAGGACCTCAGCCAGTCTGTGTTGAAGGGGTCTACCACCTGTGTTCCAAGGAGCAGGGTCATCGCCAGGAGAGGAGTCCAAGAGAACCGGTCGTCAACTTAGAAGGTGCCTGCTTGAGCAGGGAAGTGACTCTGTCACTCCACAGGAGATTTATTCGGTCCTTCTGGTACCGTATGAAGACAGGGAGTGCACACCATGGAAACTGTTGCAGTTGCTGGCTGGAGCTGAAGTTGCAGAGGAAAAGTAGCCCTTCTGGATGCTTTGTTGCTGTTACAGCAGTTCCTGGAGCAGTCTGGGGTTGATCCGAGGTCAGATGATGAAGTAGTAGTTGCAGAGGGTTCCTGCTGGAAACTTGCAAGTAGAATCTGAAGAGAAACCCACGGGGGAGCCCCTAAATGAGAGGGGGATTGGCTACCTTATCAGGTATGGACCTATCAGGAGGGGTCTTTGACGTCACCTGCTGGCACTGGCCACTCAGTCACCTCCAGAGTGTCCCCACACCTTGGAAAACAAGATGGCTGAAGTCTGGGACACACCGGAGGAGCTCTGGGCACCACCCCTTGGGTGGTGATGGACAGGGGAGTGGTCCCTTCCCTTTCCTTTGTCCAGTTGCGCGCCAGAGCAAGGACTGGGGGTCCCTGAACTGGTATAGATTGGCTTATGCAAGGAGGGAACCATCTGTGCGCTTCAAAGCATTTCCAGAGGCTGGTGGGAGGCTACCCCTCCCCAGCCTGTTACACCTTTTTCCAAAGGGAGAGGGTGTAACACCCTCCTCCCAAAGGAAATGCTTTGTTCTTCTTTCCTGGGACTGAGCTGCTCAGACCCCAGGAGGGCAGAACCCTGTCTGTGAGGTGGAAGCAGCTGTAGCTGCATTGCAAGCGTCAGAGAGCTGGTTTGGCAGTACTGGGGGTCCATGGTGGAGCCCCCAAGATGCATCGAATTGGCTCCCCAATACCATATTTGGAATGGGGGGACAATTCCATGATCTTAGACACCTTACAGGGCCATATTCAGAGTTACCATTGTGAAGCTACATATGGGTATAGACCTATATGTAGTGCACATGTGTAATGGCGTCCCTGCACTCACATGGTTCCAGGATTGGCCCTGAACTATGTGGGAGCACCTTTGCTAGTGCAAGGGTGCTCTCACACTTAGTAACTTTGCACCTAACCCTCAGTAAACGAAAGTTAGATAGATAGGTGACTTATAAGTTATTTAAGTGCAGTGAAAATGGCTATGAAATAGTGTGTGCACTATTTCACGCAGGTTGCAATGGCAGGCCTGTGGAAGGGTTTATCTGAGCTCCTTAGGGGTAGCAAAATAAATGCTGCAGCCCATAAGGATTTCCTGGAACCTCAATGCCATGGGTTCCTAGGTACCATATACTAAGGACTTATAAGGGGGGTCCATTGTGCTAATTGAAATTGGTAAATGAAGTTACTAGCCTATAGTGACAAATTTAAAAGCATAGAGAGGATAAGCACTGGGGTCTGTTAGCAGAGCCTCAGCGACACAGTCAAGTACTACTGACAACACACACATTAGGCCATAAATTATGAGCACTGGGCCCTAACTAGCAGGATCCCAGTGAGACAGGCAAAAAGACACTGACATACAGGTCAAAATGGGGGTAACATGCCAAGAAAGATGGTACTTTCCTACACAATACCCCCACCACCCCATCCCCAAACGAGGGACAATAAGGCTAACCTCGCCCAAATGAGTCTTCATTGTCTAAATGGAAATATCTGGAGAGTTCATCAACATTGGAGTGGGTACTCCAAGGTCTATGTTCCACTGTAAAGTCCGTACCCCGTAGGGAAATGGACCACCTCAACAAGTTAGGGTTTTCTACTTTGATTTGTGTATGCCATAATAGAGGTTTGTGGTCTATTTGAACAAGGAAGTGAGTCCAGATAAGTAGGGTCTCAGATTCTTCACGGCCCAGGCCACAGCAAAGTCCTACCTCTCTATGGCAGACCAACACTTTTATCTAGGGGTAAACCTCCTGCTGATAAAAGCAACAGGTTGATCCTGGCCCTCTAAGTCAAGTTGTGATAACAGCCTCTACTCTACCCCTAATTCGGAAGCATCTGTTTGGAAGATGAATTTTTTGGAGTAGTTTGGGATCTTCAAGACAGGTGCAGAGCACATAGCCTGCTTAAGCTCCCCAAAAACTATCTGACAGCTAGCTGTTCACAATATCTTTTTAGGTATTTTCTTAGTGGTGAGGTCACTAAGAGAGGCCATAGTTCTTAATGAACCTCCTGTAATACCCAGTGAGATCTAAGAAGGCTCTGACCTGAGTCTGTGTAGTAGGGGGAACCCAGTCCATAATGGTCTGAATCTTCCCCTGTAGTGGTTCAATCTGTTCTCCAGTTGCTGGCTGGAGCTGAAGTTGCAGAGGAAAAGTAGCCCTTCTGGATAATTTTCCGTTACAGCGGTTCCTGGAGCAGTCTGGGGTCGATCCGAGGTCAGATGATGAAGTAGTAGTTGCAGAGGATTCCTGCTGGAAACCTGCAAGTAGAATCTGAAGAGAAACCCACGGGGGGGACCCTAAATGAGAAGGGGATTGGCTACCTTATCAGGTATGGACCTATCAGGAGGGGTCTCTGACGTCACCTGCTGGCACTGGCCACTCAGACGCCTCCAGAGTGTCCCCACAACTTGGAAAACAAGATGGCTGAAGTCTGGGACACACTGGAGGAGCTCTGGGCACCACCCCTTGGGTAGTGATGGACAGGGGAGTGGTCCCTTCCCTTTCCTTTGTCCAGTTGCATGCCAGAGCAAGGACTGGGGGTCCCTGAACCGGTGTAGACTGGCTTATGCAAGGAGGGAACCATCTGTGCGCTTCAAAGCATTTCCAGAGGCTGGTGGGAGGCTACCCCTCCCCAGCATGTTACACCTATTTCCAAAGGGTGAGGGTGTAACACCTGCATCCCAAAAGAAATGCTTTGTTCTGCCTTCCTGGGACTGAGCTGCTCAGACCCCAGGAGGGCAGAACCCTGTCTGTGAGGTTGAAGCAGCTAAAGCTGCAGTGCAAGCCTCAGAGAGCTAGTTTGGCAGTATTGGGGGTCCATGGTGGAGCCCCCAAGATGCACAGAATTGGCTCCCCAATACCATATTTGGAATGGGGGCACAATTCCATGATCTTAGACACCTTACATGGCCATATTCGGAGTTACCATTGTGAAGCTACATATGGGTATAGGCCTATATGTAGTGCATGTGTGTAATGGCGTCCCTGCACTCACAAAGTTCCAGGATTGGCCCTGAACTGTGTGGGGGCACCTTTACTAGTGCAAGGGTGCCCTCACACTTAGTATCTTTGCACCTAACCCTCAGTAAATGAAGGTTAGATATATAGGTGACTTATAAGTTACTTAAGTGCAGTGAAAATGGCTGTGAAATAGTGTGTGCACTATTTTACGAAGGCTGCAAGGGCAGGCCTGTGGAAGGGGTTATCTGAGCACCTTATGGGTAGCAAAAGAAATGCTGCAGCCCATAAGGATATCCGGGAACCTCAATGCCCTTGGTACCTAGGTACCATATACTAGGGACTTATAAGGGGGGTCCAGTGTGAAATTGGTAAATGAAGTCACTAGCCTATAGTGACAAATTTAAAAACAGAGAGAGCATAAGCACTGAGGGTCTTGTTAGCAGAGCCTCAGTGACACAGTCAAGTACTACTGACAAGACACACATTAGGCCATAAATTATGAGCACTGGGCCCTAACCAGCAGGATCCCAGGGAGACAGGCAAAAGGACACTGACATACAGGTCAGATTGGGGGTAACATGCCAAGAAAGGTGGTACTTTCCTACACAATCCCCCCACCACCCCATCCCCAAACGAGGGACAATAATGCTAACCTTGCCCAGATGAGTCTTCATTGTCTAAATGGAAATATCTGGAGAGTTCATCAGCATTGGAGTGGGTACTCCAAGGTCTATGTTCCACTGTATAATCCATACCCTGTAGGGAAATGGACCACCTCAACAATTTAGGGTTTTCACCTTTGATTTGTTTATTCCATAATAGAGGTTTGTGGTCTGTTTGAACAAGGAAGTGAGTCCAGATAAGTAGGTTCTCATCTTTTTCAAAGCCCAGGCCACAGCAAAGGCCTCCCTCTCTATGGCAGACCAACGCTCTTATCTAGGGGTCAACCTCCTGCTGATAAAAGCAACAGGTTGATCCTGGCCCTCTGAGTTAAGTTGTGATAACAGCCTCTACCCCTAATTCAGAAGCATCTGTTTGGACAATGATTTTTTTGGAGTAGTTTGGGATCTTCAAGAAAGCTGCAGAGCACATATCCTGCTTAAGCTCCTCAAAAGCTATCTGACAGCTAGCTGTGAACAATATCTTTTTAGGTATTTTCTTAGTGGTGAGGTCATTAAGAGAGGCCATAGTTCTTAATGAACCTCCTGTAATACCCAGTGAGACCTAAGAAGGCTCTGACCAGAGTCTGTGTAGTAGGGGGGAACCCAGTCCATAATGGTCTGAATCTTCCCCTGTAGTGGTTTAATCTGTTCTCCACCTACCAGGTGGCCCAGATAAACTACTTTCCCCTGCCCTATCCGGCACTTTGAAGCCTTGATAGTTAGGCCTGCCTTTTGCAGGGCCTCCAAAACTTCCCAGAGGTGGACCAGGTGGTCATCCCAGGTGGAGCTAAATACAGCGAAATCATCTAAGTACACAGAAAGCTTCCAAACCTTGGAGGACTGTATTCACCCGCCTATGAAAAGTGGCAGGTGCATTTTTCAAACCACAGTGCATAACAGTGAATTGATAATGCCCTCCTTTGGTAGAAAATGCTGTTTTTGCTTTAGCATCCTCTGAAAATTGTATCTGCCAATACCCTTCAGTCAAACCAAAGGTGCTTAGATACTTGGCAGATGCCAGTGTATCTATTAGCTCATCTGCCCTGGGTTTAGGGTGAGCATCAGTTTTGGTTACAGTATTAAGACCCCTAGTCCACACAAAACCACATTTCTCTCTTTCCTTCTTTGCTATGCAGTTTGGGGACAAGCACCACTGGGCTGGCCCAGGGGCTGTTAGAAGCCTAAATAGCTCCTATATCTAACATTTTCTGGACCTCAGTTTTTATGCAATGTCTGACATGGTTAGGCTGCCTGTAAATTTTACTTTTGACATGTAAACTGTCTCCAGTATCAATCGTATGTTCACACCAGGTAGTTGTACCTGGTATGAGAGAATAAAGGTCAGAAAACTGTCCTAGGAGATTTTTGCAGTCCTCCCTCTGCTCAGCAGTGAGGCAGTCTGCAAGGACCACTCATTCCACTAAGCCATCAGCTTCAGTGTTGGAGAAGATGTCAGGGAGAGCGTCACTCTCTTCCTCCTGCCCCTCATCTGTGGCCATAAGCAGGGTTAAGTCAGCCCTGTCATAGTAAGGTTTAAGGCGATTGACATGAAGCAGTCTAGGGGGGCTTCTGGCAGTGCCCAGGTCCACCAGATAGGGCCTGAAGGTTTTTAGTGGCCCTTTTCATGTACTCAGCCGTTCTAGATCTTAAGCCAAGTACATAGTCCTCAATGTCTTGCTTTGGAGGTTTTAAAAGTTGTTCCCAACCCTCCTTAACAAGAGCAAGGGGACCCCTAACAGGGTGACCAAATAGTAGCTCAAAGGGGCTGTAGCCTACTCCTTTTTGAGGTACTTCCCTGTAGGCGAAAAGGAGGCATGGCAAGAGGACATCCCATCTCCTTCCGAGTTTCTCAGAGAGTCCCATGATCATGCCTTTGAGTTTTACTAAACCTCTCAACCAATCCATTTGTTTGTGGCTGATAAGGGGTGGTGAACTTGTAGGTAACACCACACTCCTTTCACATCGCTTTAAGGTATGCAGACATCAAGTTACTACCTCAGTCTGATACAACTTCCTTAGGAGAACCCACCCTGGAAAAGATTCCCAGGAGGGCTTTTGCCGCTGCAGGTGCTGAAGTGGTCCTTAAGGGGATAGCTTCTGGGTACCTTGTGGCATGGTCCACAACCACAAGGATGAATCTATTGCTAGAAGCTGTTGGAGGGTCAAGGGGGGCCAACAATATCAACCCCTACCCTTCCAAAGGGTACCACAACCACTGGCAGTGGGATTTGGGGTGCCACCAGTCTTGCCACAGGCTTGGCAGGTGACACAAGAGCGACAAAACTCCTTTGTGTCTTCTGACATATGGGGCCAGAGAAAATGTGGAACAATTCTGTCCCATGTTTTACTCTGTCCTAAATGCCCAGCCAAGGTAATGTCATGAGCTAAAGTTAGGAGGAATTCCCTGTACTGAAGGGGGATGACCAGCCTCCTGGTGGCACCAGGTTTAGGGTCCCTTACTTCAGTATAGAGGAGATTATTCCCCTAGGAAACTCTGTGGCTGTCATTGACATCCCCTTTCTGCTGTTTGACAGCTTGCTGTCTGAGACCCTCTAATGTGGGACAGGTCTGCTGTGCCACACTCAGTTCCTCCCTGCAAGGCCCCCCTACACCCAAAAGCTCAGTTGTATCAGCTTCCAGCTCCTCTGGTGTAGGTTCTGCACAAGGATAATATGCCTCCTCCTCAAAAGGGGAATCATCAGGAGAGGGAGGAACAGTGGACAAGGGTTTGCCCTTCCTACCCCTAGTTTTTGGGAGCACTTGGTCCATTGTTCCAGGATCCAAGTTTCCCTGTCTTCTTTGCTTCTTGGCCTGAGCCCTAGTAAGAGCAAAGATATGCCCAGGAATGCCCAGCCTTGCTGCATGGCCTCAAACTTCACCTCAGACCAAGCTGAAGTCTCCAAATAATTTCCTAGCAGACCTTCTACAGGTAAGTCAGTGGCTACCACAACTTTCTTTGGCCCAGTCACCCCTCCCAGTTGAGATTCACATCAGCCATGGGGTGGCTGACAGTGTTGCTATGGGATCCTGTCACTTGGTACTGATGACCAAGTAGGTGCTGCTCAGGGGCAACCAGTTTCTCCATCACCATAGTGACACTGGCACCTGTGTCCCAGTAGTCCTCAACCTGAACACCATTTATTAGGGGTAGTTGCTTGTACTTATCCATATTAAGGGGACAAGCAACTAAGGTGGCAAGGTCAATACCACCACCAGAGACTAAAACAGCCTCAGTGGTCTCGCTAACTAGACCAACCCCCACTACATTACCAATGGTGAGCCCAACTACACCCTTTGACAGCTCTTCCCACCACCACTGCTATTACTAGGGGCACTAGTGGAAGCAGTAGTGGTTGTGGTGGTGGGAGTTTTGGTGTTTTTTTTTTGTACAATCGGGATCACTTGCCCAATAACCTTTGGTTTTACAGAGATAACACCATGGCTTTTTCTGATTTTCTGATTGTGAGAAGAGGATTTGTGCCCACCATCCCCAGAGGATTTTTGTGGACCTGATAAAGACTCAGAAGACCCTTGTCATAAGACTTACCATCCTTCTTCTTGCTGTCTTTGGCACCCCATGTATGAACTTTTCTGATCACCCTTGTTCCGATCCATTTGTCTGCCTTCTTTCCCAATTCTTGGGGAGAGGTCAGATCTGAGTCCACAAGATACTGATGCAACAAATCAGACGCACAATTATTCAATATATGCTCAATCAGAATCAAGTTATATAGTCTTTCATAGTCAGTCACCTTACCGCCATTTAACTAACCTTCTAGGGCCTTCAGTGAACAGTCTACAAAATCTGTCCAATCCTGTGATGACTCCTTTCTGGTCTCTCTGAACTTTATCCTGAATTGTTCAGTGGTTAAGCCCAGACCAATTAAGAGTTTACTTTTAAGAATAAGATAGTTATCTGTTTCATCCTACCTGACAATAAGGAGTCTGTCTCTCCCCTTGCCAGTGAAAGATAGCCACAGGATAGCAGCCCACTGAACTTGAGGGAACTTCTGAACTTTACAGGCCGTCTCAAGTGCAGCAAACCACTTGTATATCCATCACCATCCTTGTAAGGTGAGACAACTTTATGCAGATTTCTTGAATCAAATGAGGGTTCCCTAACATTAGAATTCCTGAAACTACTGCTGCCACCATGGGGAACTAACCCCAAACCCTGCCTTTCCGTTTCCACAGCCAGGGATTCCTTGTCTAAGGCAAACTGCTGCTGCTGTAGCCTCAGACTGGCCTCCTCTAACCGAAGCTTTCTGAGTTCCCTATCTAGGGACTGGTCCTCAGGGTTAGAATTGTGGGATACTTCTGAAACAGAAATAACATTGGAATTTGCAGAGGCTGATCTTTTCCTTAACTTGAGCGACCTTAGTGACCTGGCCTCTAGGTGTGAAGGGAGCCCTACTAGTGTGTGAACCCTTTCCACTCCCAGTTACACTAGGGTGTTTGTTGACAGAAAGATCAATGGAAGGACCCTCCCTAGGATTATCAGTGTGCTCCTCTGAGCCTGCCTGGTAGGAATCTTCCTCTACTCCCCCACTTGACTGATCCTGACCAGTGCTAAGTCCCTGGTCATCCTTCAGGAGAAGATTTAAGAGGAATTCCTTATTGGGGGTTCTTCCCAATCCCTAAACTTCCTTCAAACTTTGAAAGTTAAGATTCTCATATGCTGTTTTCACAACTCTAGGGGTAGCTTCTATAGAAGACATATTGAAAGAGAAAAAGTTTAGGAAAGTGAGTAAAAAGTAAGTAGACTAACAGATCTAACTTTTTAGAGAAAAGAAGAAAAAACCTTTCAGAAACTTTGTAAAACTTTTGCAAAGTTAAAAGCCCTTTTTAGAAAGTTAGAAATTACTTCTAGGTATAGATTATGTATAGCTCTAAGTATTGGAGCAAGCTTTTCTTGTTGAGTGGATCTCTTTGCCTGTCGGCTCAATTGTCAACTCCATGTCTTCTTCAGTTGGCGCCCGGACCCGAAGCTCTGGAGATGGATGCTTTCATGCAGGACTGGTCCATTCACAAGGGGAATGCATTTCCACCATCCAATATGATTCCTAGGGTTCTGGGAGTCACATGTTGTCAGAAAGACAAGCTTGTCTTTGGTGATGCCGCTGTGGAGGATGCAACCCTGGTTTCCCATGGTTCTAGAGATGTCTTGCAACACTCTTCTTCTGATTCTGCACCGCCAGAATCTGTAGCTGGACCCAGCAGGCCTTCCACATCCACTGATTGTTTTGGATCAGCTGAGCTTGGTGGCCTGGAGGGTTTCAGGAGTAGATGGAAATTTCCAGGCATTTCATCACAGGCTTCCGCCTACATCGACCAGTCCTGGTCCAGTAATACCCATAAGAGATATGCTTCGGCATTGCGGAGATGGGTTAGTTGGAGTAACGAAAGGGGTTTGGATTTCTCTCAGGCAAATGTTTGCTTCGTAATCAATTTCTTGCTCTCTTTGGGGGAATCAGGACTGGCTTATACTCCTGTGAACAAATACAGATCCACTATTTCGGCAGGTCACGTTCTAGTTAATGGTAAGCCTATTGGTGAGGATCCTTTGGTATGTAAACTGCTGAGGGGTATTTGTTTCTTTACTCCCCTTCAACCTAAATACACTTCTCTGTGGGACGTGAACATAGTACTCCGTTTTTTAAAATCCTGGCCCGATAATAAATATTTATCACGCAAGCAGTTATCAGCTAAGTTAACTATGTTGTTGTGCCTGATTTCCAGCAAAAAAGTTTCAGACGTTTGGGCTTTGGACCTCAGGGGTAGAAAGTTTTCCCTGGAAGGAGTACATTTTTTCATTTCCCGGAGGACTAAAACTCCGCAATGCCGAAGCATACTAGGTTAGTATCTTATCTGTCTTTTCCCAATGATTATAAATTCTGTGTTATGCAGTGTCTCAAGGCTTATGAGACCGCTACCAGTGAGTTTTGCCTGGATCCTAATGGGCAATTGCTCATTGCATTACAGAAGCCTTTCAGACCAGTTTCATCTGCCACTTTGGCTAGATGGATGCATTAGCTTCTCTCTGAAGCAGGCATTGACGTCTCTGTATTTGGAGCTCATTCTGCTAGAGGAGCCATGACTTCACAATTCATTGCTTTAGGCTCTCGTCTAGAGGATATCACGAAAGCAGCAGACTGGTCATCTGAATCCACTTTTAAGTCATTTTATTATAAGCCAATTGTGGAAGTAGCATTGGTGGTGGTAGCACAACTTCGAGCAAGCATAATCGGAGCCTCCGGTCCTGACGTACAATGTAAAATGTTCTAGCTGTGACATCAAGAATTTTCAGTTCTATTAAGGTCATGGAGGTGAGGATTTTCTCACCCTGATGACAGTTTTTTTTTAACTTCGTAAAGTATTAGTATGTTTATGCTATTTCAAATAGTTTCAAGTAGTTTTTACAAATCTTTTTCTTTATCTTTAGGCAAAGAGCAAAAGCAAACTTCAGGAAGCGTCTCATTCGCCAAGGTTATTATATTATTGGAAGTCCCTTTTGTTTGTTGAGTTTGGACAGCTTCCTGCAGGGATCCTGCGGTTCTTGTCATGGTTGGATGGATTCTGGTTCGTTGGAGTCCAGGTGTGTGTTGATTCAATTTATCCCTTCTTCAACGTTCTGCAAAGAAAGAGGAGGCCAACATGGGTTACTGATTGGACCATGTGACATTGGGTTCATGGGGGATGTCGTTTTTTCTCATGTTTTGTGATCGGCTGCTGTGAAAATGACAGTAAAGAAAGAGAAGCTTAATCCTCGCCTTAGTGTCCTTAATAGAATTGAAAATTCTTGACGCAACAGTTACAAAACTTTACATTATCAGTAAAACATGTTCTTCCAAGAGCTTCATCCTGTCAGATGATTCCCTTGTGTTCTACTGCAGCTTCCCAGAGTGTTCTAAGGAACAGCTTGAGTGCTAACAGTCTTGCTTATGGCAAAGGTGTGGCAGACCTGAAGCCACCTTGATTGAATCAAGCTGGTAAAACTTACAACATTTAATTTAGGAAGAAACAAAATGATGGGGGCTTGGGGTGCCAGCTGTGGTACATCCAATTTGTCATAGAAATTATGTTTTTTGTTGTAGAAAGAAAAATTAGGGACATGTTTTAAGCCAGTTCTCAAATATATTTCTCTTCTATTTCATTAAAGCATTCGGAAATGCAGACTGAAACAAGTACTTTCAACACTAGTGGCAGACCACCAGTCAACTCCTTGGTGATCAGCAGATTACAGTGTTCTAATGAGCAACTGGAGTGCTAACATTCTCATTGATACCAAAAATGTGGCACATCTTAAAGCTATCTTAATGGAATAAAAGTGGAAAACTGAAAGCGTTTTCTTCTGAGGGTACTAGAGTAAATAAAGAGATTAGGTAGCTTCATAATAAATAAGACTCCCAAGATGGCCACCAGAGATAAAAGAGCCCACATGTAGCAGACATATCACCCAGCTGGAGCCCAAGTATAGCCCAATGAAAAAAGTGTGCAGAACACTTAACTTACACTTACAGTTTTATATAGCGCAGACTTGACAGAAAGGTATTGGAGTGTTTTATATGAGCATCAGTTACATCACTCAGGGACCCATTCATTTTGGTACATTAGGGAGCAAATAATTTAAAAGTGCTTTGTCGCTATTTGAGAATTTAGAAAATATGTCCTAATTTTTGTCTTTTAGGACACTAACCATAATTTCTATGGGATTAAGACCCACTCATTTTTATCATTTCTAAAGCAAATGCTTTAAATAGTACAGTTTTGATGACATAAAGATTCTGTCAAGCCTGTCACACTTTTATAATAAATAAAGAATGTTCGCAATCTAGTTGTTCATTGGAATACTTTGGGGAAGCAGAGGTCAGGGGCACAACTCAGATAAATGAGGGCAGGGAGAAGGATGCTGAGGCAACAAGTTGACCATGCTGGGCAAGCAGGAGGGACAGTGGCAGTACACTGGACCTCGGAAGGCAGGTGAAAGGGGAACAGGTGCAACAAACCAACCAACCATACAGGACAGGCAAGAGAGGCTGTGACACTATAACAGACCACTGACGGCAGAAGGAAGAGGCAGTGGCAGTACAACCATACATGCCAAGAGACCCAATTCAGCAAGTAGACTTCTGATGTTTGTAAAACCAAACAAAAGAGCTCTATTTTATCTGCCTACTGCCTAAAATCTCCTCTTTTTCAATGTAAGTCAATGGTGAAAATCAATTCATTAGGTTGTTTTGCAAAATTTCCCTCTTACTAAGTTCAAAATGTTGGCAAGTATGTTAAATTGGATCACTGAGGGCAGGAGGAATGGGGTAGGGACATGGACTCGGTTAAGATAGGGCAGGAGGGAAATGGGCAGGGGCACCAAACTGACGTTACAGGGCAAGCACCAGGGGTTGCAGCAGCACAATACACCTTAACGCAATTGGGACTGCAGTGCAGCACAATGGACCATGGAAAGCAGTAGGGAGGGGACAGGCCCATGTGCATGGAAAACAGAGAGCAGAGGGGAAAGAGGCAAGGGCAGCAAGCTGACCATACCAACAGACTGGAGGAACAGTTGCAGCATAACAGACCATGAAGGGTAGGAGGGAGGGAGCAGTGGCAGTACATCGGACATTGCAGGGCAGGAGGGAGGGGGCTGGTGCATGGACTCAGAGAACAGAGTTAATGGAGGAGTAGGTGGATGGGACAGGAATATAACTGTTCAGGGCAGGCGGGAGGGGCAGTGGCAGAACAACAGCCACACAGGGCTGTAATGAGGGAGCAGGGGCATGGACTTGGATAATGGATGGCAAGGGGGAGGTGTGGGCAGGAGCAGCAAGCTTGGGTGGGGGCAGCACAATGCCAGGCCACAACCTGCCCACTCCCCCCACCACTGTGTATTGCATTGAGCATCTTACTTAACGTTAAAAAACGTAAAGGTTACAGGGTCGTTATAGTTAGGAAATTGAATAAAACAAAACCTTAGAAATTCACTTAAAAACCAAAGGTAACAGGGGCGTTTTAGTTAGGTCCAGATTTTACTCACACAAAACCATAGTAATCCAGCTGTTATAGTTATAGTTATTTCAAGTAACTATAACTCGTGCCCTAAGGTAACTATAACTTGCGGCCTCACCATGCACTGCTAATTATTACATCACTCATGACATCTTCTTTGACATCATTTATAATATCATTGTAACTTTTGCAGTAAAATTATTGATGAGAAAACTGTGCATGGCATGGGGCTGGATGCATGCGGCCAGGCACTGCGGCCAATCCCCTGCTGAGTTAAAAAAATTGAAATTCACAGGAAAACCCCAAAGGTTACAGGTAATGTTGTAGTTAAGAATTAGCATTGAAAAAACCTTATAAGTTCACTGAAAAAAAAGGTTACATGGATGTTATAGTTGTGTTCTGAATATACACGCACAAAACTATCGAAATTCAGCCGTTATAGTTAGAGTTATTTCAAGTAGCTATAACTTGTGCCCTAAGGTAACTATAACTCAGGCACTTGCCATGCACAGCTAATTACCCCACATGTTATATCATTCATGACATCTTCTATGGCATCATTGATATTATCACTACAACATTTACAATAAAATTATTGATGGGAAAACTGAGCATGGTGGGGGTCCGAGTTATAGTCACCTTAGGGCACAAAATACTAGCTATTACATTCTGAATCCCACACAACTTCATAAGATGTCCCTTAGGGAAGACCCAACATGTTTGAACTGTAATAAGGCCACTAGGGACCTCCCCCATTTACTTTTTTAAAGTAGCACAGTCACTCCTTTTTGGGAGCATATTTGATTTTATTCAGTCTCTACTGAGGGTACATCTGAAAAGAAACTTTCTTTCCCTAACTCACGGTTTCCTGGACTAGCAACTTAAAACACATAATAATAGTCTACTAGTAAACATATTACTATCTGTGGCCTGTAAGTCCGTCCTCGCCAACTGGAAAAACACAGCTTCTCAATCATTCTGATCCTGGCTGCACTGGGTTACTTAACTAAGGGGGCTGAAAATATCACACTTCAAAAACTCTCATTGAAGACCACAGAGCAGATCTGTCTGGAAGACAGTGGAAGACACTGGGCAACTACTTTCCCACTACCAAACCTTCATGAACCCTCTGTCATAACATATCATGTC
The DNA here is from genome assembly GCF_031143425.1 of Pleurodeles waltl. Taxonomy (NCBI): domain Eukaryota; kingdom Metazoa; phylum Chordata; class Amphibia; order Caudata; family Salamandridae; genus Pleurodeles; species Pleurodeles waltl. Next base: position 171,390,608 of record NC_090450.1, read on the forward strand.
ATATAAATACACGACATGCAATGGCTTTATAATCAGTATTTACACTGAACATCCTTCTTACTGTTTTCTCGAGTGTCACCCTTTTAATACTAAGGCCCTCATTACAACCCTGGCGGTCGGTGATAAAGCGGCGGAAACACACCCAACAGGCCCGCTGTAAAAAAAATGGAATCATGACCATGGCGAAAACCGCCAACACAGACAGCAACTTTAACACACTGACCACCATGGCGGTAGCAACAAACACCGCAGCAGTAACCGCCAACAGCCAGGCGGAAGACAATGTACCGCACACAGAATTACAACACGCCAATCCGCCACCTTTCCCGGGCAGTACTAATGCCATCAAAAGCAAGGTGGAAACAGTACTCTGAAGGGAAACAACTCACCTCTCAACACTCAAGGAAGAACCACGACGCCATGGAGCCCGTGCTGCACTTTTTACCAATGCTGGTGTACCTTTTCATACACCATGAACTCGAACACCGGCGAAGATGACAACGGTGAGTACTGCACCTAGCACACAAGGGAGGGGTGAGGAAAACAAGAGTGACACACACACGCAACACGCAACGCCCCCATCCCCAACACCATACACACACGCAGATGCCACAACATTACATATACACCCCGTAGCCCTCAGGAATAACGCAAGGACAAAAGGAATTTAGTAAAATGAGTCTAATAGTACAGTTTTAGATATATACATCCTTAAACAATAAACGGTATGTACAATATATACAATATATACAAAAGGAGGGACAATGCCCTCCCCAAAATGTTCGTGGCCCACGGGGCCATAACACATAGGCCAAGGCCACACTTGACTCCTGCCTCAATACGGAGAAAAAACTGCCGGAGCATCAGGTCGAAAACATACAGGCACCTCAGGGGGATGGGGAATAGGGGGGCACCACAGCCGGAAGATGGTACAACGCCACTGGCCTGGAGGGGGCTTCTTGCCCTCTGCTTGGACCTGGGGAGTGCAAGGCCACAGTCTCTCAAGTGCGTGGTTTGCCCACTACTTGGTCCTGGGGAGTGCAAAGCCACAG